>NC_052535.1:5423152-5730543 GCF_016699485.2 Gallus gallus | reverse complement strand
AACAAAATTTTTCAGTGTATTTACCATCATGTCCCTTGCAAAATGGCTGAACCTAGGCTTTCACTATTAACACCTCTGCTGGTTTTGTTCCTATGGGACAGAGGGGAAAAAAAAAGAAAAGGAAAATTAATATGAGTTTGCTCTGTTCTGCTTCACTTGATGAAGTAGAAATGCTGTCTGGTCCCCAGCATACTCACTTGCACAGAAATTCCACTTGTTAGGAAAAATCTTCCCTTTATAGACAAATTTTTAGAAAGCTGACAAAAATCAGGTTTAGATCCAGTGTATGTTGGAGTATTTTTCCTGTTTTCGTGTACTTAATGGAACAAGTTGCACATTTTTGTGCATGCATTGCTGACCAGCTTAAACAAGATCCACTTACAACTGTCCTACCCATAGTCCCATGATTTTAATTTTGGCTGCTCCTGTACAGCTTGAGAGTGAAGCAGACTTATTACTTATTACCATAAGTAATTTCAACATTCCCGACTCAGATCTTAGTATGACACTGAAAATTAATTTGTTTAACCCATGTCAAAGAAGACAGATTTCCAGTGATGTCTTTAATTTCTAGAACAGGGAATAATGTTTTTACTAAAGTTCCTTTATAAACTTCTTTACTACATGAGAACTACTTTAAAAATTGCATTTACCAGCTCTTCTCAGGCAATACATTACTGTGGATGTATAATAGATATTCCCTGCTACCACATTTACTTCTTTTGTTGTTATTTCCTTCCTAGATTGGGCAGCCTCCTCGTTGACCTGGGCTTCAGACTGGCCCTGCTTCCAAGCGGTTGCACTACGCAGTCTTTTCAGTTTGTGATGAGAAGTAAGTTATTGACAAGGTGCGTCAAGTGGTATACATTTATCATCCCTTTTTACGTTTTGTGAACATCCTGAATTTTTGAAACCGTTGTCCTTCCTTTCAAAACCTGGAGATTACTGTAGTAATAACAGCTTATCCAAAGAGCAGATTTCTTATTAAACACTATACTTTTGTGAAGAAATAACTGTTATTACATTCAAAAGCAACCCAAGGATATAGTCTTATTGGTTTTTACTTTTTTTTTTTTTTTTTAATTCCAAAATATTTGTTTCTTTATAAAAAGCTATTCCAAAATTTGGAGGACTTTTATCCATCCATTCTAATGTAAGTCATCACAATTTACCTATTCTGAGTAATGTTTTATGTAATTAACAGTATTTAGAGATGCGTCAGTTGTTAACTAGCTGCTTCATAGTGCATCCTAAACCTCTGGCCATCCTAAATCTCAGGCCAGAATCATTCTCTGCAGGTGAGCAGAACTCCCACCTGTACTTTAAAAGTACACTTTATTGGAAGAAGGACACTCAAACCTTAGATTGGAATTTAAATTTGAAGCCTTCCTTGTAATTTAAAGCATTCACAATCAACAGCAACAGAATATGGAAGAAAAACATCTACATTTTGATACCTATACAGTACAACTGGAATTTTATGCATTTGGGCTACGTATAAAAGTACATGAAAGTGAATAAATATTTATGGAAAGTTACATTTTGTCTATAAGTATTTGTGGAAGAGCTTAAATGTTTGGTTTCTGACTACTTTAACTACTCTGTGCAGTATCATAAATTGGTGTGGAAATGTATGATAGCATATAAATTAATCCATTGATGTTAATTTGTGTATTTTAGACATTCATAATCACATCTACCTCTTTTCATGTAACTGGATATTGATGCAATATACTCTGAGTTTCTTCCCAAAGTTAAAATATTAGTCTATAAATGGAGTGCCTACAGTGACTACACATTAAATGGATACAATAAATGACTGGTTTTTAGACAATTGATATCACCATGAAATGGCACCTTATTACTGCACATTTCATGGTACGTTGCATTTTCAATCCTTCAGAACGCAGAGCTGCTGGACATTTTGCAAAGACAAAGACCAACTTATCAAGAAGCGTAATTTCAAAAGCTTCATAAAGATTTCAGTTTAAAAAGGACCAAGATTTTTTCAGTGATTAAACATTAAGCATCCCTTGGATTTACTGACGCAGATTTTATTTGGTGATAATAGTAAAGGTATTATCTCTAGATCAATTTTCTTTGTTTGCTAAATTTCATGATAGGGCAATCAGAAGACAAAATGCTTAGAAATACAATTTTCTTGATAAGGAATGCAAGTTATGTCTTTTTTTCTTACAATAAGGTATTCACAACACAAACTATTAAATAGTCTATTTAATCTTCTTGTGTATGAGTGAGCTGCTGATAAATATAGACAATGTGGTGTTTAAATTATACTGTGCCTTTAACACCTCTTATCAACTGTGAGAATTCTTATATCTAATTGCTACAACTATTCCAAACCAAAGAACAATAATCTCACAAATCCAATAAAATCTCCTTCTATAAGAGCAAACATCTCCATCAGTAGTTACTATAAAGAAGCCGAAAAGTTCTTATAAAACTGTAAATAAAAAGGGCTAAAAGGCAGAGAGAGAGTTGCTACCTTTACTTGCACAGTTTCATTGTTATGAAAACCTAAGAAACAATTTCAATTTTGTGCTGAGAAGTTTGGAGACTCTTGGATTCTCTTGAAGAATCTTGGAGGATTTTGTATTTTGAAATCAAGATGTAAACTTATTCACTTCCTAATTAATATGAGTTTTGACATTTGGAGAGTATGAGCAATCCATTACAGCTGCAGTTATTGTGAGTTCTTGCAAGTTCATATTAACACATGTCTTTGGATATGTAATGGAGAACCAGAGAGATTAATTAAACTGCAGGGCTTATTATAGCTTCTTGATTATCAACAAAGAAAGTCACTTAAATAAATCAGAGAAGAAAACATTAAACTGGATACCTACCAAAAAAGGTGCAAGGTTACTCCTTCCAGTATTAGTAAGTAAACTTATTGTTCATTGTTCTTTGCTACGTAGGAGATTTATTTTTGGTCCAAATGAAATATTTTTCAATTTCTGAAAAAAATCCATCCTGATATGTTTAAATTCCTTTGTGACGACAAAATATCTAGAATAAAATGTGTACAGTAGTTCTTAGTCAAATTCCAACGACACATGAAATGCAATTGGAGAGGAAAGTAAGAATTATATTGGAGTTGTTTCTAGGGAAGCAATTTGCTAGCAGAAAATGCAGATTTCACAGAATGAGATTCATGATTCTGGAATTTGTTTCTGGATTTTTTTATTTTTTTTCTGGGGATGCAGTTTTCTAAAAGAGGACAGGAATTTGCAACAATGAGTTTTTTTTCTACGTTGGCGTTTTATGAAAATGCATGATTATTGATCTTTACAGTAGAAGCCAAGTAGTGGATTGCCTTGATATCCTTTCATTTCTCTTCCAGAAAGATGGAAAAGTCTGGTGGGGTTGAGAAGGCAGGATCCTGGCCAGCTTGCTATTTGTCAGCTTCCCCAGCTGCCAGGTTGACCAGGGGGTTGTACAGTCTGTTGACCAAATAGACTCAAAAGTTATTCCACTTCACTAGAAATTCCAATACAATGATCCAGAATTTCTAATTGAGTGGAAACACAGTCATCAAGCATCCCTGTTCTGTATTTGTGGGCCATGTATATATTCACACTGTCTGCATGGCCAGCTCTTTTGCATCTGATTGCTTTTTCATAAAAGCTGGCCTCAGTTTCATACAAAAAGTACAAAATGGATTGGCAGCTTTTAATAGTCATCCAAGCTCATACATTTCTCCTGGGCATCATTCACTTATCCTACCCACATAGTGCTCTGTACCAGCTGCCTGAAGTTTGTTCCTGATTCTACTTCCTCTGCAGCACAGAAATAGTTTGTACAGTTGCGGACAGCAAAATGAGCTGGCCACAGCTGTCAAGATCACAAAATACTTATTGACAATTTGTGCGCTATGAGACAAAGTCATGTACTTCAAACCCTGTTATCTAATAAGAACTGCCTGTCTTGTCCCTAACATTATTGTCCAGAGGATTTGATCGTGTTCTGCTTTGCATTTAATTACATTTGAGAATACTCAGCTACATATTTCAGAAGGACGGAGAGCTTAACCATAGAAGTTTTGATTTGGTCTCTCATCTCTAACTTTATGGTATTTTCTTTTTATCTTTATAAAGCTTCAAATAATAAGTGTGTGAGCACCTGGGTTTTATTTTGCCAGGACTATCAAATGTGCTAAGAGTAATTTAGATAAGAGTTGATGAACACACAATTTGTATCACCGGCACCAGCAGTCTCAGAGGAACACACACTGAACAATTACACTGACCTAATCCCTGCAGGCACACAAGGTGTTCCTTTGTTATTTTCTTATTTCCTTCTAATACTAATCCAAACTATAAGCGAGCAATATGAAGACACACTGCTTTAGATGGCACCTCCTGTAATTGATGCTTTATAAGCAGACCAAATGAGAAGTTCTGATAACCACTCTATCTTATGCTCTACCTGCGCCCTTCATATGACTTGCATTGCAAAATAATCTTTCTTACCCAGGGCATCTGTGATTGAAAAAAGGGCTTCTCATGTTGGCAAGCTTAGACAAATATGGAAGGACAAATATAGGAAGGAATTTCTTCCTACAGAGATTTCCTAAAATCCTGCTTAGCACTCATTAAACCTCTCCATAAAAAGGAGTTTCCATGCTGGCATACTGTGACAGACATCTTTTCCATTTACACAACCGTGTTCCTGTTACTTTTCTATGCAGAATTCTTTCTTTTCCACCTCTAGAGATGCATCACAAAATTTTATCTTTTGATATGGTGTTCAGGTGCATGCTGCTTTTAGGAAACAATACCACATTTTTTACTAATCAGTAGTTTACCTAATGGGAACAGTGAGTCTCTGCTCTGCTGATCGTCTAACCTGTTTTTTACTGAAGTTAGAAGATATTTCTTTAACTCTCAGTGAATTACACCAAGATTTTCAATGTTGGTTTTTTTTTTCTTAATTTTTAAGGATTTAAAAGAACTGTGTTCAAGCTATTAGCTACGTCAGTAGCAAATTTAGTATGTCTCTGTTACCTTTCTTAAATGCAGAACTCCTAGGTGTTTATATTACAAATGCTAATTTTACTATTTGGCAGCATGAAGTACAACAGAACTACAATGTCATCATTTTCCTCATTCAATAATTGCTTCGATTTTTTTCCACAGATGAGGTTGCTGCATTTCATTTTCAGAAACTATTTGCAATTTGAAGAATTTCTGTCCATGAATATACAGTAGGTTATATCTGCTTCTTTCATCACACTATTTTTCAGTTTCCTGTTCTGTAATTTAATCAACATTAATTTATCACTTATTTATACAGAGTGCATTTTTATCTCCATTCTTTTTTTTAGGCCCCTTTTTTTTTAGATCTCATTTTTGTTTGACTGAATATTCTTCTCCCGTTATATTTTATTCATTAACATTATCAGCAGTGTAACGTCTTTCTTCTTCTTGTATCTGAGCTCCTGACCATTAGCTCTGTACTTCTATGCTGACTTTTTATACTAAACTTATTTTATGCTTTCTCCACATTTTTGTGCTTACTGCTGTGTGCCCTTCAATCACAGAGTTACAGCTCACTCTATTCTTTAGATTTTGTATTTTATTTTCTAACTCTAGTGCTTTTTGCTTCCACTCTTTATGTCATTGTAGTTATTGTATGAATGTGATGGAATCTTATCAGATTCCCATATTATCTTAACCTGTTTTAGCTCTCATTTTCAGTTTTGACTCCTACCAATGATATTTTCCCGCTGTTCTAAAAGCACAAAGGGACATTACAATTTAATGCATCTTTCCTAATCTGCTTTCTGTGCTTCTACTTCCCTTCCCCACTGTCATATCCTTGTAGATACTATCTTGATGAATAAATTATCAAGATTGTTCTACAAGAAATCTGTCACATGGTATATGACCTCTCTTAAATCTGAGATTTAGCTATGAATTCCATATTAGTATAACATGAGCTGTTCTTATGTAAATGTATAGATGCTGATGTATGGCAGTTTCTTCCTGCCTTTATTCTGCTTTTCTGTCCCTCTATAATTTATCATTTTTAGGATGAAGTAACTTTGTAAAGGATGTTCTGCCCCAGTTATAGCTTGATGGAATTAGAGTTCAAACAGATATACTCAATACACAGTCTTGTAAGGAAGATAGCTGTCACATATTAAGAAATAAACACACATGAACACAAAATTTTTCACCTCCATCTTTATTCTTTCATAATTAATAAGGGGTAGAAGTGTCACATTATGATTATGATAATCAGTTCTAGGTTTGTAGCTCAGCTGGGAGAGGTTAGTACATGAAACCGTGAAACCTCACTGAAAAAATTCTCCTCTAAATAGATTTTCAAATGTTCCGGGTAAGTGAACTTTCATACCGTTTGTCTCTTATTGAAACTTAGGTGAAAAAATATCTTGAACTACATCTTTTAGTATATAAGGAGAAAACCCAGTAGTAGCAGAATGAACTTTCAAGGAGAAATATTTTTTAGTGTTTTTCACTTATGAAATTGGTCCAATTTCAGACTTCTCATAACTGTAAGAAACATAAATAAGTGACGAAGAGGAAAAAGAGGTTGGAAGATGGGTGAAAAATGAAGCTTTTTGGTTATCTGGCTTCTCTGTGCTGAGGAAACGGAGTGATCACAACAGCTTTAAAAGAAAGAAAAAGATAAATGAAGGCTATTGAAAAAAATGTTGTATATTGTTTCCCGCTGCTTGTAAGAGAGGAATATCTTCTGCTCTTATTTCATTAGGAATGTATGAAATCTACCGCTGATAAGATAAATGCCTGACAATATCTGACACAATCTTTTTCAAATTCTGGCTGCTAATATAATTAACTTCAGCAGTGCCATCTTCCCTGAATTTAAAGGTCCACATAGAGTGAGAAATTGTGGATCCTTTAAATACAACCTCAGTAAGATATTTTTGTGTAATAATAAAAAAATGGAATAATAATATTCTATCTCCCAAAACAGCACAATTTCTTGGTATTTGAATATATTGCAAAAAGACAGAAGCATAAAACATTGGTCTGTTGCAAGCCAGGTTGGGTCAGGGGAATACTCTTCAGTAATCAGAGCTATAAATTACTGAAAAGTCTGGATGCAAGTGTACAGTTTGATTTCCAATTTTAACAAAATACAATCCACTGTTTTGTTAAAGCACAATATTTTATTTTTTAAGAGTAAGAAAAAGAAACAACTGCCTCTTACTGGTATGTATTCAACCCTAAAGAATGACATTTCACACAGTACCGATCTCTGAAGTTCAGAATTCAACTATAAGAGATGTTGGAAGGTATATGCAAAATGTGACATTTCACATAAAGAATCAAAAGTATGCCAAGAGGACAGAGAAATGAGTAAGTGTTTTTCTGTAGTATTAGCTGTAGTATGATCAGCTAATGAGGTAAATGAAGGCTGTAGTATAAAGTATGGTGTGGCATAGTACAAAAATGCCTATGTTTCTGCATAGTGATGAAATATTAATTTGAACAGAAGGGTATTCTCATTTCACAACAGTTTGCATGCAAATCCAAGGAAATATTAGTTAATCTGGTAAAGTAAATATCTACAATTTACAGTAGCGACACAGTCAGTGAATTTACAGAACCCTCACAGTGAGCAGAGAATAGGAATTACAGTAGAAAAAATGATGATTTTTGCCACACTTATGACCAGATTGTGCAGTCTTCCAACATCCATAGTGAAAGAGAATAACAGCTGGGAGGCAGAGAAATGACAGATTCTGCTGAGTGAAAACTCTTACAACATTTAATTCCTTCACTGTGCAGCACCTGCTGTGTTATTGCATACCAGTATCATCAATGTGCTAGAACCAGAGTACGCTGTGTTCACCAACACAGTGGGTGTTTCCTATCTGCAGTACTTGGCAGCATGTAGGAGCTTTTTTGGTCTGGAGAATGTTCTTTCCAAGTTTTATGTCCTAGTTTCATACACAACTCTGTTTCAGTTTGCATCTTATAAGTTCATTTTTAGCTCACTTCCAATGCCTTATATTTTTGCATTTGATTCTTCGCTATGTCATATTCCACAATTCATATCTAAGTAGCTGTTCAGCAAATCTGAATCGAATCTGTTTTTATTAACAGCATACAGTCCAAACCTGAAATGCAAGAGTACACATCTTCTCTATTAGGCCTGATCAAGACCTCTGTGATCTCACAGATGTATCCTTGGCATCTGATGAGCTCTGTTGAAATCTGATGACTATTAATCTATGTATCCATCTGTATCCAAAGTAGCCGTGGTGATCATTCTTCTCAGTTCAGGGTCCATTTCTGCAGGTTTTCCCATCTCAGGAGGAATGACGAGTCACTTGTGTCTGCACAAAGTCCTAAGCAAAGGTCTTTCCATTCAGAATGGTTCGTATATGACTTTTATTCTCCCTTGCTCATTAAAAGAATGAGGTCATTTATTTATTTTTCGTATCTTTTAAAATTTGTCTTAAATTCCAAGTCTGTTTTTTCTGCCTCAGTGTCTGAATGTTTAAGAAACAAAAATGTTAGAAAGATTTAAGATTCAGCAGAAGCACTTTTTTTTCTAGTTTTCTTTCTAATTCAGGCTGTTTTCATTGTAATGACACCAGATCTATTTGTTATTGGAATACCCACAAAAACAAGCGTACATGCTTATATTTCTACCACACATACTTCTATAAACATCAGCAAAGGAAAAAAGCCTGCTGGTGTAAAGCAATTAGTCAGATGTTTCAAACAATTTTGAAGGAACTGGGTGAGATATAGTACGAATCTACTAGAGTATTTCTGATCTATTACCTGGCACTGCAGAGCCAGATTTATTTTCAAGTCAGGTGGTTAAGTGATTTGATATTGTAATAAAGTGCCTTGGCAAAATGTTCAGTCTATATTGTATGTATCTGTACATCAGCTGAATATAACAAAAGAGGAGCAAAGAACATTACAGTTTGCTTAAATATATTCTTTGATAAAATTATAGTAGATTAGTAATATCAAACTAATTATATATTTTGTACTTTATTTTGTGAAAATTAGCCAATAAGGGGTACAATTGATGTTAACTAAAATGTATAGAGAAAAGGCATTTAAAAATAAGTTTTACAGCCCTAGATTGATCAATCCCTGCCCTTTTCAGGTGACAAGAATTAGTACCATCAGTAACTGTTCTTTAAACAGCAACAAACACTTAAGAATATAGCAGAAAGTTGTTGTACATTTCAGTTACGCACATACTGTGAATAAGCCCATGCAAAAAGCTAGAAAATCTGTATCAAATACTATAGTTCCTTGTATATCATGTGTGAAAAGTATTTAAATGAATTTCACAGGATTAAAATATAAAACGTCATTTGTTTCTTCAAATGTTCATGAAAGTTGGATCCTGTTGGTATATCTAATCTCATCAGTACTCATCAGTATCTTTAATTTATAAGAACACTTTTAGACCAGTAATTTATTTTCCCTTCATATAAAGGGAAGCATCAAGAATCTAGAAGCTGCTACACTTATTGTAACTGTCTACAAGATGTTTTTGTATTTTTTTTTCCTTTTTTTTTTTTTTTTAAGGAAAAAAGGAAAAACTTAAAAATCTTCTCATAAATAAGCGAGATTCAGTAAGTAGCTCCTACTGGAGCTCCAACTATTTTTTTAATACAGGGAAGAAAGAAAAGGAATTGTCCCTTCTGTGAATCAACACTGATGGACTCCGAACATATTCCAGAGGCTGTATCCCTTTACAAACAAAAGGTGACAATAGATTTTACTGAAACTGCTAACAAGATTGCTGAATTTCTTGATTGCATAAATGTATTTATCACTTTAATATACAGTAGCTACCATGATGTTTTATATCTGTCTAAGTGTTTTGGGGATGAAGAGAAAGTGAATCCAATACTTATTTCTAAGGCAAAATCAATTTTAGCTAGAACCAATGCATTTTATATTCCCATGAAACTCAAGACCAACTTAGTATTCATGATGCTTTTTTCATACAGTACTCATAGTGTGTTTCATTTGCAAAGTGGCATGCACAGGAATAAAGACCCAGAGGAATATAACCCTTCTACATCACACAAAAAGTAAATTAGGTTTTCTTAGCATTTTGTCTCTTCATCATCTGGAAAACCTGCTGCTAGTGAAATTTTCTTCTGATGTCCAATGCATTTTCTGATAAATTTGTAGCTTGTTTAAAAGGCAGCTGCAGTATGGTTTTAATCAGCAAACATCTGCAGTAATTCAAAAGGAAAAGTAGAACATTAGTAATAAAAAAGATGATCAGAGACGATTAGGTAGAACAGATGCAAATATTATTAATAATTTAACAACAAGTGAGCTCAAATACTTTAGGATGTTCAGTAACATTGTTGCCTGTCATGCCCAAGAGAGCAATTGTAGGGAAACTGCAAAAAAGGCAACAGGAGAATGTCTGCTCACAAATCCCAATTTCTGCTGAATGAAAAAAAAAAAAAAAAATCCTTGCTTAATTTAATAGCATATATCTACTAAACACTGAATGCAAATGCAATTTTGTATGGCATGTACTTTGTGAACTTTGATAAATATTGTAATTGTCCTTGAGTTGACTGTTAACGTGTCTCGAAGGTTAAAATTTGGCAATCTGTCCTTTTGTAAGATAAAGATAACTGTCCACACACCAAAAAATGACTGTATTTTGTTCATTCCTTAAAGTACATAATGCTGAAGATAGCCAGAATTTGTCAGGGTTTACATGTTCACAGTAGTAGACAAAATCTTGTCTTCTTCCCGTAAACTTGCAGACCTTCAATCTGTTTTGGAAAATCTTTACTGGAGGTGCAGTAGTTTCTCAATGAAGGTGAGTGACTTTCCCTAGGGCATCACAGTTGGTAGACAAGAAACAGAATTAAGTCTGGCTTTTCTGGCTCCCAGTTTCATGTTGTTAGCCATCAGATCAAGCCAGCCATATACTCAGCATGTTTCAGACTGCTTGCCTGAGAGGATACCACTGATACAAAGGACAAAATATGTCATTTGGGTGCATGCTGTGTTTAGCCATCAGGTCTCTCACACCATTTGAAGAAGAACATGAATGTCACATAAATTCACAGCAACTCTGAAGTCACTTAGTAAAATTCACAATGGATGTCACTGTGTCCACACCATTTTTTTTTTCTTCTTTCATTCCTTCTCCTCAGCAGGCAAACAGACGTGTTCTGTGTGAAAATATGTCACAACAGACTGGTAATCACTGAGCAACCAAAACAATTTACAGACAAAATCCCTCTATCAGCTTATTAGCAAACACACAAACTTAGTTATGATGAATATAACGGACCAAAAGCAGACCAAAGAAAATGCTGAATACCTGGTTCTGCAAAGAGGTAAATGAAAAGAATTAATTGAAATCCTGCAAAAGAGAGATGTTGAATTATTTCACTTTTCTTGCTATCTTTTTTAAACTTTAAAGTTCATTTTGAAGTAATCACATTTGCCTTTATCTTGCATGTGTCAGCTCTTCTACAGTCTAAACCAGTCAACAATTACTCTTCCTATAGGCATCTAGTGGCATCTAGTTAGAGCATTGCAAAGGTTTTGTAGTATTTTTCAAGTACAAATAATTATTTTGATCACTGGATGAATAACAATTTAAAAGGAGAGGAAAGCCTAGGGCTTCTACAGTGTATGTCATATCTCCAATCCAAGAATATTCCACGTTAGGACCTGCAAAGCAGAGTCCACCAGTGGCTGACATTTCTTGCCCCTGGAACGTGTTGTTTTAGAAACATTAAAGTCTTCACCTAATAAAAATGCCACCATTTAATTGTTTTCAAAATGGGAGTATGTTATGAAAAAATGTTTATATTGGAGATTGGCTTATGAGTCTGTATCAAGAGATTTTCATTCCATGGCAGTTTGAATCCCATGGAGCAGAGCTTCAGAGCTGCCACAGGCAGAATGTTAATTGGTCAGCAGTTGGCCTCGGTCTGTAGAAATAGTTTCATTGGCTTTACTGAGCAATTGGTACATCACATCCAGTGTTTCCTATGGCAGTGAAACTGAGTCCTGCCTGCCTTTCTCTTAAGTATCACTGGGAGTTTATACGCAAAGTAGCAGAGCTAGGAAAATGGCAGGTACTATCCCACTCAAACTTAAGAGAGAATTTTGGGTGGGTGGAATGTAATTATGAGATTGGAATTCAGCCAGGATTTGGGCAGGCGGAGTTGTGGATTTGTCAAGCAGCCATGAAACGTCTTGAAATTCTCCCTAGAGTAGAGGCAAAAGAAACATTTTGTCACCTACACAGTATTAGGCTAAGAAATCCATTTCTGTTTCTTTTTCCCTCTACTTTAGGTGTATGGAAGTAAAGGGAAAAAATGAGAAGTAGAAAGAGCTGCTTTGCAGTATATATGAAGAAAGGCAGAGGAAAGTGGCAAAGAAGGGGGAAAATATCAGTAAGTTTCTCAGCAAGCATTTTATTTTCCTTTCCATCCCGCTAGCAGGTGGTAAATATAGGCAGGTTTCTAACGTTCATAAAAGCCAATCAAACATCTTGAAGTATGCAGTGTGAGTTAGCATTCAGTCAGTATTTTATTTCATGGTCCTTAGTAGGAATGCATAGAGAGAGGAAATTAAAGTGCAGAAACCTCATCAAAATACAATTTTCAGAAGTATTAGAATTGGCATAACAGAACTCTGTGACCTGTTTTCATTAAATTATGGTAAGGCCTTTATTACCTCCCCTACTTGTGTGCAGTTTAGAAATCCTGTTTAGTGAAACTGGTATTCTCAGGAACCAGACAGAGCTGTGGAGCAAGAAGTCAAGAGACTTTTATGGTTCTACTCTACTGTAAGAAACAAGGATAGATTTTTTATGCTTGAAGTCAGTTGCCAAATTGATATCACGTTAATTAGAAATGTTTATCTTGTTTTCTTTCTCCCCCTTACCACTTCAGTCTTCCTAGGCAATAATATTCCCCAGAGATTAAAGTGGCATTCCATAGTTAAGTTAGGAAACAACACAACAGACATAAGTGCTGATTGCTGGGCTGGCAGTGTAGGACTCCAAGAGGACTCACAGAAATATATGTCAGAAAGTGGGAAAAAAAATATTTATTTAATCAATTTTCTTCCTGACCCTTCTTTCCTCCAGCAGAATACTGTTTTGAAAGTCCTGTCTGTCTTCATCTGTCTGTTGAAATAACAAGTTATTTAAAATATCCATGTATTTTTTCCATTCCTTATTAACTTTAAAATATTATTCTTAAGTCAAATTTAGTTAAGAGACTGTTAAGAACATCAGTCATATTTTTTCTTTGCTTGTTTTGTTCTATCCAATAGTACTTTTTTTTTTTTTTCAGTAAAATGACATTCAGATCAGATATGTGTACAGCCAAAATAAATGACATTTCCTAATCAGATTATCAGGTATGTGGACAAAATCAAAGCATAATCGTAACATTCAGAAATACCTCAGCAGAGGTATTATTTGGGGAAAAAAATGAACTAAAAAAAAGCAAACAAGAAAACCCAGCAGTGTTTAATTCTTTAAGAAACTAAAGTTAACTTGTATAATAAATGTTCCTGCTAAATAGCTACACAGAGAAGCATCAACTTAACTTAGAATGCAAAATATTCCTTAGTAAACTGCAAACAAATTTTTGATTTACAGAATGTAGTATGATTATATATATAGTGTGTACAAGCAGGTTTAGCACTGAAGTCTCACAATACGGTGAGTCAGATCAAACTAGTTATTTCCTGGTGAATAGCAATAACAAAGCAAAAATTATCATTGGAGTACAACAACCTGTGAGTACAATGTGTTAATCCTATTTTGCAGTAGAACCAATGGCAAAAGTTCATTCTTCTGCTTAAAGAAGCTGTATCAAAGGTGTTATCTGGAACACACAAAGGCCAAACAGGATTTCTATGACAAGTGAAGTTAAAATACTCCTTTCCTGAGATGTGAAAATGCTTTCAATCACCACCTTCATATGGGTTCACTCCTTCAAAGATTTCATTTCTTTGTCGGTATATTTGTAACGAAGTATCTGTGAGAATGTGTTTGACTTTATTATGCACTGTGAAAGGTGAACATATTGTGGACATTTAACAGGTTTCTTACATCAGGCTTGTTAAAAATGGTGAGCTTAGTAAATGCAAATGTTGCCAAATTGAACAGATTATTTGTGTGGATATACAAATTATTATCTATGTGCATGTATATGCAGGCAAAGTAAAAATACATATAGTTAGTGATACCCATTATCTAGATTTTAATGATGAAGGGTGTATTTCTGTGACTGCATTTTGCTGATCTCTGTGGCATTTGGACACGAAAAGAATGGTTTATACCTCATTATTTTTTTTACTTTTCACTTTTTTTTTTTTTTAACTTTTTAAAGAGTTACTTTTTATTTATCTTCAGAATTTTTCCCTGTATAAACTATTATTAGAAATGAGTCTCTTTGAAAATTACACTCAGATGTCAGTGATACCCAGGGACAAGTTGAGAAGTAAATGACACAAATTTTGATATAGAAGGTCCAAGTCAAACATAAGAATAAAGACCTTTTTACAACTAGGATAGTCAAAGAGGTTTGCTCAACTGGGTTGTGAAATATCAGTTTCTGCAGATAATCAAAACCAGCCTGGACCAGGGCCTGAGCAACCTCCTCTGGCTGACCTTCATTTGGGCAGAGATGTTATTTGACTCCATGAGATACAGAGGTTCCTTCCAACCTGAATGGTCTTCTGATAAACATTCATCAGTAAAATATTATCAACTGTATTCAGAGAAAGGATTTTCTAATTATTGCACCTTTTAAAGATAAAGCATCCCTGTATTAACATATTTTTTAGTGTAGAGTTGCATTTAGGAACACCTTTTTTTTACTGTGGGTTCTGACTCTGGCAAGAACGTGTTGTGCCATCTCTCATCATTAGCATATACATGACATGTTCAGAGGACCAAACCAAGTGCTTTTTATGAGACATATGCTATGTGACTTGAGTCACATAAAAAGATAATTAAGTATATTAAACAATAATTTGATTTATTTCATATTTGTTTTAAATGGAGATATAAAACTGATTCATGCCTAATGAATTTCCCAGGCAATATCTGTTCATGGCACAGATGTTTAGCAAGCTGAAACAATGCTGTGTCTACCATTTAGTGTCAGAGAAACATTTGACCAGACAGTCTGTAATTGAAGAAGCGATCACATAAAAAAGGGCAAAAAAGTCTGATTGCTTTGAAGCAGAAATTATAACCAAAGATGCTGACTAATTTTAAAATAGCGTATCGGTCAGAAGTTGGTCAGGACAAATTAAAAACTGTAAAAAAAGATTATTTAGTCAAGGAAAAGTAAATCCAAATTCTATTGCCGGAAGTTTGTATGAATATGATGAATGATACCTAAAAGTCATTTTTAATCATATGCAAATACCTAAGTACTGTTGTGCTAACTACTCTTCTGTACATGAGTATGACCGCTTGAATAGTTGAAAGCTGAGCAATAAGCCTGAAGTAGAAAAAACAAACAGACAAACAAAACAGTAAAACAATCACTTATTTTTTGTCACCGTGTTCTAATTTTTTTTCTGATTTTTTTCAAGCAAAATGATGCATGCATTTTAACAGTGCTGTTCTGTGGCTGACGTGGTCCAGAAAGACAGTGTTGATAGTGAAATAAAGTAGAGAGACAGCATTCTGTTAAAATTGTTTGTTTGTTTGTTTGTTTTTTAAATGCAGTTGGACAAAATCCAGAGCTCATCTTTTTGAAAAGCTCAGGATTTCTTAGCCTCCAGTTCTATGGACTGGAAAAGCAACAGATTTTGTGTTCTAGTCAGTGCAGCTGGAAAGCTCAGCAGGTAGGACAACTTCTCTGACAGACAGATACACTTTCAGCTCTGGCTTTGCCTGGGAAGAAAAGTGTTCCTTAAAATGTATGATCAACCAGTGGAAGATAATTTCTGTTGCTGCTACTCTTGAATGACTCCATTTTATTTCAGTTAAAAACCAATCCTGATTTGTTCTGTTTACATGTAGTATTGAAGTAGACTGATAAATCAGAAATTGAAATAAAATGTTAAATGCTCAAAATTAAATATGAAGTTTCTAGTGTGGTAGCCCCTGGCATGAATGATTTTCACCATCTGAACTGGCTAAGAGTTCAGGGGATCTGCGCCTGGCACAGTCCACAAAGACAATGCAGATGTACCTGTAGATGTATACATGGATTTCGGAATCTTTCTTTTTACATCCCTTCTCATTATTTCATCATTTAAAAATTCCAGACCTTTTTTAATTAAGTAGAACTTTGTCAGGAATTCAGAAACTCAAGCTTTTCTTAAATGTTTGAGAAAAACATTTTGACACTTGTGGGACAGTGGCCAAAATATTGGTTCTCACCAGTGTTCAGAAAGCAGTTTGTGAAATGCTGAATGAAATGGCAAATATATTAGAAGTGATGATCTTTGTTTTACAAGAAATACTGACTGTGTCTGGAGATCAAGACCCTTATCTGATCAGGAGACCAATCTAAGGAAGATGAAAGGAGAACAGTTCTGAACTACTTCTGTGTTCACAGCCTTGGATCTTCCTAGAGGGCAGACAGATGCCAGCTCCTAGCATGATCTGAATTGAAACAATGGCTGAGATGAGAATCTTCAGGCTGTAATTATTAGTATTTGACACTTCTTTACCAGCTCCTCAATAATTTTAAAAGCCTCAATTCTAGAATAAGTGTACATTTTGATGATGGCCAATTCTGAATAAAGCGGACTCATGAAAATTGTTTCTTTGGGGTCAAATTTTGCAACTTCTGTTTCATTCCAGCATCCATTTCAGGTCTCCTGCAGTGATCAAGGCACTGAAGCACTGCACAATTTACAAGCCTTCTTTTGACAAACTGCTGCTTACTCTTTTTGTCTTTTGTCTTTCTTTCTACCTTTCTCACCTTTTCTTTCTTAGTATGCTTTGTTTTGAAGGCAGAACCAGATTTTTCTGGTAATAACTGCAACAGATTGTGTCGCAATTGTTTTTAAAGATTTGTTTATCAATAGGATTTTCCTCTGTTTTTTTTTTTTTTTAATTAATGAAATCAGTGTTTAATATCTACTACTCATCTCTTTCTGTTAGAATATAAGTGCAAGAGACATATTTCTTCATTTATTTGTGTGCTATCATTTAGCCCCCAATTGTAGATTGTGGCTCAGTTATGCAAGATTCTCTGCAGAGCTATAACAAAGAAAAAAGTTTTTACTGCAGAGAACTTACATTATACATGAAAAAAAGAAAAAAAAAAAAAGAAGAAGGAGAAATAACAAGGTTGGGGAAGAGCAGGAATTAAAAATAAAACCTGAACAGACTGAGCAGAAAAACAAAAATCACTGATAAAGCATGAAAGATCAGCACTAAGATGTGATACCTCATAAAAAAATGTTCTGAGATGCAAAGGTGTTAGAAAAAAAAATCACAATATTGATTTTAATTCTTTCTAATTAAGGACAAAGGGGAACTGTTTTAAAGTAAGACGGGAGATTTAGGTTAGATATTAGGAGAAAGTTTTTCACACAGGGGGTGGTGACACACTGGAACAAGTTGCCCAAGGAGGCTGTGGATGCCCCATCCCTGCAGGCACTCAAGGCCAGGCTGGATGTGGCTCTGGGCAGCCTGGTCTGGTGGTTGGAGACCCTGCACATAGCAGGGGGTTGGAACTAGATGATCGTTGTGGTCCTTTTCAACCCAGGCCATTTTATGATTCTATGGACTAATTTCATACATTTTTTAACATTTTACAGAAGGAGAGTTACTACGTCTATCTTTTAGTCTTTTTTAAAAGACTTCAGAATTTTGAGGATCTTTGTCCTCAGGATTTTTGGCTCATCTGATCTACTTACTACTCAGTTTTTTCATTACTGTCTGTGAACACTTTTTTCCTTCAGTAAATAATTCATTTGAGGAACTGATTTTTCAGACTGCAATTTCAGAAATATTAAGAAGTCAGATGCATTATTGTACTGCATACAAAAAGTACACTAGGTCACTATTATATATAGTCATATTCCACTTTTTCTCTCTTTAAGAGTCTGTATTCTTTTCTTACCAAAGTAATCAAGAATCTAAATGTTTTCTCCTTGAAAACGGCCAAATCTTGGCCAAAAACAAGTTCCAAACTTCAAGATTCCATTTTCCACTTGTCTGACATTCTGCTCTGGCAAATTTTGATATGTAATTCCTTACTCTTGACCTTCTTTATTTTCTTAAAGATTGCTGGAAGCCTTACAACTTTAGAGGAAAAAGAAAAAATGATCAAATAAATAAACAGAAGTTAATTCCCATTTCGAGATTGTAATGTCTCTAGTTCTTTGGCTATTTCTCATTTTAGACTGATAGAAAAAAGAGCACTTTGCATTTTAAAGTTCTCAAATCCCCTAACACCTGTTTTAAGGGCATACAGTTCTGCTGATGTATGTTCCATGCTTTAAGTAGTGATTTGTCATTAATCACATTAAGAACTAGACCTAACGAATCATAAATTAAAGGTTAGGCTGTGTTACCGGCTCCCTTTTTTGAAAAGATGAAGCAGTCTATTAATAACTGCATTTGAGATAAAGGAACATCTGGCTATGTTATTGTTATGATAGGTTCTTTTTCAAAGCAATATTTCAAATCACTTAGTGACAATTCAGTCTTTGCTCTGTACCAGGGAACAGTGACAGAATTCATTGATATGTCAATGCAGGTTCTCATATCAACTTCATCTAAGGGCTGTGGTCTGAAATGGGCACTGTGATAACCACTATCAGAGAGAGTATAGGACAGTTACAGAAATCTAATCCTGGTTAATATGTTCTGTGAATAGAGTTAGGAGACCGATGGTTTTCTGGAGCACTCTCAGAACACTATCCCCATCTGGAGCTATTTTTTCAGTGGTTATATTGTAATTGTGATGATCAGAAGTTGCATTATTTTAAAAGGTAAGTTATGGAATGCAGAAGATATAATTACAATATTTTATATAAAATGTTCTTATCATTAATTTTTTAAAAAACAAAAATCATGGCTGATTTCAACTTCATGTCTGACTGAAGCCCAGTTCTTTTCCCTACCATTTTGTCAGTGCAATGCAAATTTGAAGTTGGAGTGGTCTGGGTCTTCAAAGTTGTGTTCTATTTTTTCAGTTTTCTTATGTTCTTAAGAATGACCTTAATTTCCTCCCAGAACAACTTCTTGCTTTCCCTTTGGTAAACTTGGGTCTTCCATACTGTATTGTGCAGTGGGGAAGAGCAAGGAGAAACTCCAGTGCTCCTCCTCCTGTGTCAGTGTACAAAAGGGTGGACATGAGCCTCTCACAGTGAACTACAGAATAAGGCAAATAATGCAGTGATGAAATACAAATTTAGGAGTTCTTTTTTGTCTGTTTATGTTATGTATGCTATAAAAAGCACATCACCATGGTATCCCAGTTCTTTCCAATTAAAGGAAAATATTTCTACCATTTACTTAGCAACTTTGACAATAGCCTGCAGCAGCAGTAGAACAACTTCACTGCCCTGGCATTTTAGAAGATAAATTCTTCACTATTGTTGTTTTTTTTTCCTTACACTGTTTCTTACAGAGTCTTAAAACTTACTGCTTCCTCAACTACCGAGGCTGGGCTTGTTGCACTCACTTGAGCTACGGATCACTGAGTACACTTTGTACCTTTGCATGCCAGTTTGAGAAAAATCAATTTTAGTCTTGCAGAGATGAAACCAGTGTTGCAGAAGATCAGTGCACATTTCCAGGTGCTGCAGGGCACTACCATCCTGATGGAGATTCAACAAAACATGACATAGGTAAGGTGCAAAATTGCTTACATTTATGCTAAGAGGTCTTCTTGAAAAAAAAAAATGCAGAGTAAATCACAATAATATAAAGGAGAGAAAGTCACACTACAGTAAATATTTCTACCGTAGTCACAATTCTAACATCAAAAATATGATTTGTTACTACTTCTAAGTCACTCAATGTCAATAAATGTGTAATATATACATTAAAAATAGCATATATATGATGATGAAAAATGAAATGACTTGTGCATAAAAATATTTAAAAGACTTTTCTGTTCAGATAGAGCTCAACTGTCACCCAACAAGTATGTTTGTCACCTAACTTGGAATGTCAAACTAGCCATGTTACTTCATATAAATTTTAAATCTGTGCACCAATCGTATACATGTTCAAAACCTGAGAAATGGGCTTTTTTTTCTTTGTTTTTGTGCTATATTTCTACTCACGTAGCAAAATTCATTTTCTAAGTTAGTGTTTGTAGTTGAAAACTGGCATACATGTTCTTTCCTGCCTTGGAGGACTCAGATTGCAATTCCAAGGGATATTAAATGTGTTTTCAGTGAGCACAGACCAGAACTGCTGAGTCCAAATGAGACATTCTGCTGAACTCATGTAAATATTCTCTGCCAGATCATATTTATTAACATTTTTGAAAGAATAACTTTGTCTCAGAAGAGGTTATGCTAGATCAAGTATCATCTGTTTGTGAAAATCTAAGTTAATGCTAGGTCATATGTTGCCTATTTTCCTTCAGCTGGCGTGAGTCATAATTGTTCTACTATAAGGAATATGCCAGTATATATATTTTATCGTGCATTCAGGCTAACCTGATGGAAAAATGCAGGTATATTCTTCTTTCTGGGGTCATACCAGCTTAAAGGATTTGCTGCTCCCTGATCTATCTACTTCTTCATGTCAGTATTCCCTGCAGAAGGTGATTGTTTGTACAAAGTCTTATTTAATTTTTTTAACAGTGGATTTTTACAGGATATACCATTAAACATGCAGTGATGATTTTGAAATATATTCTTTACTCTTTCTATAACAAGTATAGGTTTGTGCAGATATAGGCAAAACTGAACATGCCTAGTCATACCCATTTCAGTTGAGCTCCATTCTGAAAGAAAAAGAGTTTACTTGCAAACATCAATGGTGTACAAATAACTGGCTAAAGCAGTTATAAAGCAAGTTTGGTTTATGTACTTCCAAGTGTATAAATTACTTAAGTTGGCCATAATATTTATTTTCACTCAAATATGAAAAACAAGGAGATTTGAAGTGATTCATAACGAGAAGTCAGGTAGTCAGGTTTTTTTGCTTTTTATTTCCCTTAAAAACCACAGGTCCAGATTTTGACAATAATTTCTTGACAAATGATTTTGACATTTAAATGATTTACTTAATGCTGCTGGACGTTTCTGATTTATGATAGTGATTTATGAGTTAAAAAAACTACCAGTGTTTAACCTTTGATATCACTTGGGTAATGTTGACAGAGATTTTCTGTGCAATGTTATTCTTTTGTATTTTATATTTTCTGCAGCACGTTCAAGATCATCTGTTTGTTTTTTTTTTTTTCCCCTTTACAGGAAAAATCTCTCAGTAACACCTCTACTTTGCCCTCCTTTTCTTTTTGGAGAATACATTTGAATGTGAATCATTGATTTTGACCTTATTCCAAACTCTGTAATGATGTAGTATGCAGGTATCTTACCAGGAATGACTATTTGCAGTTCATCAGGAGCCATTTAATTTCCTACGTAATTGTTAATGCACCCTTATATTATAGTCCCATGTCCTCATCTAGCCTTATTCATTATATAAGTTAAGAGTTGATAAGTAATGGTTATATTATCTCCACTTAAAAGGGACCAAAACTCAGCATTAATTTTGGAAATTCTCCTACTTAACCATCATCTTGAATGGTGTGTGCTGGAGGAAGAATTCCTCATCTATAGTTAATTTTTCATTGTTTTCTATTTATTTCAGATTTTCAGAGGAGTGCTGAGAGAAGCATTACTGCTCATCACCTTCTTTTTGAGAAACCTATCCTTTTCCTCTTCCTTGGCTGTTTGCTATTTCTAAACAGATGCATCATATCCTTTTTTTTCCTGGTCTCTGTACGTTATGTATTCAATGCAAAGCTCAAATATGCTTTCATTTATAGGTGAATTCAAAATTTGTGGAAAATATTCTTGAATGTGTATCCCTAAGACAATCCCACCTCTATTCCCTTTCATGCATTCCTGGGCAGCAAACAAGTAGAAGTTAGTGAGAACACTTAGGTTAGGTAATCTACTTCCTTGACTAGTGTTACTCCACTGATGTTCTGCTGTGACATCCCTTCCAACCCAAGCCATTCTATGATTCTACATTTCTGTGATTTTAGTAGTGGTCTTTTTTTCTTTTTTTTTTTTTAATTTTTTTTAAACATCTTGTTTTGACTACTCAGAAGTATCTACAGCTTTTACTGTTAGTGACCAACCGAGGTCTCTGTATCTGTAATGATCACCATTTTTCTTGTTAAATCCCAGAATGAAGATACCATTCGCTCATTTGAACACCTGAATATTATGAATTCATTTTAACTACTGACTAAAAAGGCAGTGGATCATGGAAGGCTAGAAAACAAAAAACGCTTTTTCAAGTTATTTTGTTCTAGCTTCTCACCATTCATTGCACCTGATATTTTTCCTGTTCTGTAAACAGTGAATGGATTGGATACTGAATCAAAACCAAATTCAACCTGTAATTACACCTTTATAAGGAGTATATTAACTTGTCAGAAATTCAGTGGAATGATCATCTCTGTCTGCTTTAATGAAATCATTTTGACAGATAGACATAAGAAATGATAGAAGAATACAAGAAAATCCTCTGCTAATTACTTGAGCTTACAAACCTCAGCTGAAATATCAACATAAGCAAATGTTTTTTATTTTTGCTTCAATGCTGGCAACACTTTCTACAGATATATATTCTTCTCGTATGGTACTGGAAAAGAACTCTAGAGGACATGAAATACCATGAGAAAAATAATGCTTTTTCCATAAACTTATTTCTTAGTATGGATTTGGAGGGGATTATTTCAAAATGTTTTGAAAGAAAAATGTACGATAAGACTTTAGAATGAATTTGAGAAATAATTTTTGTGGGATTGACACTTCACTGAGCATTCAAATTTATTCAAATTGAATTTCCTTTTGGAAATCTTAAAGCCATCAATCTATTATAAGACAGCAAAAGTCATTTAGGTTGTTTTATTTTTATTTTTATTTTTTTTATTAAACCTGAAAGAAGTATGAGAACAAATGCGTTTCCAAACTAAGTTTGCAAAGACGTAGCGGATTGACAGTCATTCTTAATATGGAAGGAAAAAGAGCTGCAGTGCAGTTTGTTTTCTCATATTTTTTTCTAACATACCTATTTTTTCATTTCTGTCTCCTTTCTTTTGTCACTTTCTGGTTTCCATTGTAGTATTGTAGTACTGGTTATAATCTTCGTTCAATTCTGAATTGAGTTAAGGCAGCGTGAATATAATGGTGGTGGTGCTGAGGGATTCATGATTGGTTTAGGTGGTTGTGTTAAACAGCTCCCTATCATCACACTTACCATAAAATTATTTTCATGGCAAAATACTTGAAATCTAAGGGGAAAGTCCAGCATGCATGACCATTGGTTCCATGTCTGCCAGCTGTAGTTTGCCTTCAGCAGGATGAGGAGGCAAGTAGAGCAGGAGGATAGAACCAGGTAGATATAGGATTTACCCTGGAACACAAGACACAAGAGGACCAAAACTTTGCAGGGCCATTTTAAGTGCAGCAAGTGAAATCCAAGCTCAATATGAATCTACAACAATATAAATAAGCAGAACCACGCCTTAAAATGAATGTCAAGCCTTAGCACAATTAAACAGCATTTCACAAGTGACAGTACTGTAGTTGTGTCACATTCTGGGGAGGAGTGAAGGTATGTTTATAAGGCATTTCTTCATTGTCTGCAAGCTTCACTCCGATGACTGATGGTTGGGATCTGCACTGTACTAATCTCTGTTCTGTGTCATTGACAACTTTCTTATCCCAGAACATCCATTTTATGCATAGTGTTTTACTCCCCATCTCATCTTTAAAATGCTAAAAATAGTTATTTGTTTATTTTTCCAAGAAAGATTGTTGGGGAAACAGTCAGGACCAATAAAAGCAGTAGATATGCATAGTGGTAATCACACAGAAATAGTTTTAGTTATTTGTTTTAAGATGCCTAAAATTTCTGTACATTGTAAAGTTAAAATGACTTCTTTTCCCAGTGACATGTAAATGTGCACATTATTATCTGGAAAACTATAGTAAAACCTGTAGCCTCATTAAGTTATGTTGGTGTAGAACCATAGTAATCAGTGTTGCTTGGGGCTGAAACATATGCCCAGTATTACCATCCAGGATATGTTTATGCATATGTTTTGAGAGAAAACTCCAGAGAAAAGGACAGAGCAAGATTTTACATCCAGGCAGTTCTTTCTGAGTAGGCTGTCAGGTTACAAGAATGACATTGCTGACCTCCTCCATTTTTATAAACAATACTTTAAGGAATAAAAATACACACAAACCAGCAAAAATCCAGCTGAAAAGCAGTAGTCTGAAAATACAACTCAGTCACTGTGGAAGCACCACTTAGGTAGATTCAGTGTTACATTTTTCCTCCTGATAGCTGTATCATTAGGATTCTGCATGAATTTCAAACATTAAGTATAATTTTGATACAATAACATGGGATGATTAATGGCCTGTCTTAGGAAATGTGTCATGTCAATAAAACTGTTTTTTAATAGTACTGTTGCAATTCTCTAGTTGAACAAATTTTAAGGATTACCTAAGACAAAGCATATTTTTTATTGTAGAAATTCCTTAGCACATTTGCCACCAAGCACAGATGACAGAGTGGGCTCTGAAACTACATGGAGAACTGTCACTACTCTGTTCCCATTTCCTCATTCTCTGTCAGTGAAAACACAGCACAAAAACCTTTCTTCCCTATACATTCTACATCCTGATGAAGTAGCAATAATAGGTAAAGGCAGAAAGAAAAGCAAAACCTCAAAATCTTTAAAACAGTGGTGCTCAAAAGCTTCAAAATTATAATAAACTGAAATTTCCAGCTGTGGAAAGTTGAACTCGATTCTCATTTTAATCACTCTGAACACATGACTAAAATTAAAGGTCATCCACTCACCCTGGGTCTACAAACATGGTTTGACATAAAAGTGTTTACAATTAAAATGTACCAAGTTGGGGAGACTATGTGGCTCTAGAATGTACAGTACCATCGGGGCCTATAGTACTGAACAGAGCAGTACTGTTTCTTATTGAATGATGATTTCATTTTCTGCTGGGGCACAGTGCAAATCAGCTGTGCTTTTAGGGAGAGGAGCCAGGAGCTGAGCATGATGACGCAGCCAGGGACTCATCCCACACTCTCCAAGCAAGGTGAGTGGGCATGCATGGTGATGGCAGACAGGTCTGACCAATGGTCCATAAAGTCAAGCTGGGCACAGAGTGAATCAGTCAGGATCAGATCTGGTGTATTTGAACAGTGTCAGATATGTGCCAGTGACTGGTTGCCAAGTCCATAGTGAAGAGGCAGGTCTGAGGTGGGGCCAGGAAATCAATCTATGGGTCCAGGTCTGAACCAGCAGGGCACGTGGCAGGTGCATCCCTGGCTGCTACACAGCTGGACTGTAGGTCAGGTTGGGGCCAAGCATGAGAATCTCAACTTTAAAACAGATCCTACAGGAAAATAGGCTCAGCTTGGCTCAGGCCTCCCAGCAGAGCTGTGTGGGGAGGGGAAGAGCCTGCTGCTGCACTATCACAGTACTGTCCCTGAGCCCTGGCAGCAAGAGCTCCTGGAAGGGGGTAACTCTCAAGGCCATTACGCTTTGATGCACTGATGTTTAGGAGAAATCTGGTATTTCACTACTTAAAATGATTTCTTTACCAGCAGAGCGGAGAAGCTCTTTTTCTTTACATTTCTGTCACAAAACAATTGGTGTGTCATGTTGCATTATGTCATGTCATATGGTGAAATGCAATCTGACATACTGTATCCGAAAGGTGTTTGAACTTATCATGTTAGAAACTGGAAGAAAGGATATACGCTTTCTTGCTCTCTCTGTCTTAGCAGATGTCTTCTACTCTTATTTTAATTCCCCTGGATTGCCAATTAAAAAAACAAACAAACAAACAAAAAAAACCACTACAAGCAAATACTCAGTTCTCCTGCCTGTAAGTTTACTTTCTTTTCCTTAAGAAAAAATAATGAAATGTTATAGCAAAAATACATCAGTGCGTAAGAAACAAGAGACCTGATGCCAGCCATCCTCACTCTATGGGATAGTACATGTCAAAATTTATAATTAAAGCATTGGCAGTAAATACAAGACAAGCTTTGCCTGGCTTCTTCTATGCAGTGAGAAATCCAGGGCAATATATGCTTTCTCAGAATTGCAGGACTAAGGACCAGCCCAAGGCATTCTGTTACTCTAGGTGAATTTGAGTCCCTGACCTTCGCTGATTATTCATATTGATATTTTAAACTCATCCTTTCATTTAACTACATATTTTGACTTTGTCATTCATTCATCATGAATATATATACATATAGCTAACCTTTTTCCTTTCCCTTGTTTTTTTGATATTCATTAGCTTTTCTGTAATAGGTGTGCTTACTTCTCTCTCATTTCTGTCTTTCTCCATCCCTTCTCTTCTATTCTTATTTATTTATTTTTCCTTTAACCAGCTTATGACCACCATTCTTTTTCCACATTTCATCTCTTCTCATAAATATTTCTTTCATCCTTTTTCATCCTTTTTTTTTTTTTTTTTTTTTTTTTTTCTTACTCTTGAGTAGAAACTTTAATTTTGCTGGGGAATGCTTTTAAAAAGGTGCTGCTTACCCTGCATTCTTCTGCTGTGGTAGTTATCTGAGGTGAGGTTTCTTCAGCTAAGCATTAAAACAAGTTTAAAGCTGAAGTTCCACAGGTAAGGAAAATAATCCTTAATGGCTAAAGACATTCTCCAAACTGTTACAGATTTGTATCCCCTTCTCTGTAAAATTTAGAAACTCTCAAGATTTGAAGTAATACTACTTCTCTTGGGTAACCAGATGAGAAATATACTAACTTTCAGCATTGCATATGACTTCCTTCAGAAGTTATGATACCCATACCTTACAAAGCTGTGCAAACTAGAAGTGATTTCTCTATCAGTGACCACCTTTATGATTTCCATTGCTGTTTGTTTTGACATTTATAATTGCATTTTCAATAACTTTTCTTGGAAAATATAGTCTGTCTTCTTTTTAAAGAAGACATTTTGGGCCACTAAAGTTTTTTGTCTCCTAGGTACTAAAAGAAAATGTTTTTCAAGGTGAAATAATGAAACATGGATTTACTTCCAATACACACCTGAAACAGTAATTGACACACAGATACGTTTACTTTAAAATATTTTCTTATTATGAGTGAAGCATTAGAAAACATTGTTTGATGTCTTTTTGTAGTTGAATATTTCTACCAGTCCCAGCTGCAGAAATACTGTGCTTTTAGGTCAGCTGGCAGGAGCTAACATTCTTGAATGACATTCAGCGATGTGACTGTAGTATAGCTAGTTCACAGTTAGTTGTATAATGGATACATTACAGCTGCGTCTTAAATGGAGGACTTAGCACATTTATTGCCTTTCTGACAAGAAAAGGATAGGAAAGAACTAAATGTATCTGCCACACAAACTTGGTGTTTAAGAAAAAGATATGTTTATTTGCCAGCAGCTCTGAAGAGGTAAGAAAGAGGACACATGAGAACTGTACCTTGAATAGTCAAGGACTTTGCTTCCTTTTTGTGTTATCAGTTTAGTGCTAGAAAAAAAATGAGTTGAAGTTCAGGGTAAGACTGGATATGTACTTGAACAATACGTACACAGATGCTCCCTTCTACCTGCAAATCTCATTTGGCTATAAGACAGGCAGAACACACTGGTTTCCTTGAACAACTGAACTCTCTGAAATGTATCAGTGAGGCATTCCTGACACAATAACAGTATTTTAATATTTTCTATACATTATGTTTGTTTTATACATTGTTTGTTTGGATTCTTCTCATCAGCTTACATCCAGTATATCTTTTATAAAAAACAAAAATTGAAAGTGATGTACACTGTGCAATGAAAGACTGTAAAACTGCAAGATGGTTCAGTCTGCAAAAGGTCACACACTATATCAATACCTCACGTCAAGTGATGCTTAGAAAGTACTTAGTGTGTGTCACACACGCACCATAAAAAAAATAAAAAATAAAACCACCACCACCACCAACAACAACAAAAAAACTGTGGAAACATACTGGCATTTATTCAAGATGGAAGTGTATAGAAGTCATTTGAGAGAAAATCTCAGAGGGCCTGTGTACACCTTCCCTTGATTTTAAAAAAAATAATGAAACCAGGATAAGAGTGAGAACAAAACTTACACCAGGAACTTGTATGTGCTGAGTGCCATGATTGTATCATCACTCTTAATTCCAGGAAAATTGTTGTGGAGGTCAATAAGAAAATCAGATAGCAGACTTGATTGTGGGATAGAAATTAGAGTATTAGTTCTATTCCAGCACTGATGGAAATTGAGTATCCAAGAACTAGTGCCTTGCATTGACTTCTTACCAAAATCTAGTATTTCTTAGCAAACAAAACACTTGCATACCAATTTTGTATGGCTGTGTACTCCTTACTGATCAATGCTGCAGAACATGTCACATGCCCAAAGCAATTTCTGAGTTGTGAGGGTTAAGTAAGCTAGAAACATAACGCTTAGTAAATTTTAGAAATGGAAATACAATCCAAACTACAGTTTAGTTCTGTTTCTTCATTCTAAGTGAAATACTGGCTAAGTTTTGGCATAGAGCATATTTGGTATATATGGCCACAATTGATTTCCAAAATGTCATGAACATCACTAAACAATCAGTACAAAATCGATACAACTAGGAGAATCTGCCCGTTTCTTATTTGGTTACATTTTCCAACTTCAAAATCTGTGTTCCTCATCAATATTCAGACAGTCAAACAATCCCATCCCATCTCACTCTGCTTAAACCACCCTTCCCTTCCCCCCTCCCCGCAGGAAAAAAATAAAAATATATATATTAAAAGAATCTTTTTACACATAGGAAACAGTTCAATATTTTTTGCTTTGTTTTTTGAAGTAAGCAAAGAATAAATCTGTTTATATTACTGTTTCGGTACCTATTCTGATGTGTTTGAATTGGGTCAGTCTCATGGAGATATATGTATCAGAAAAAGTATTATACTAGATCACATAGTTTATCTTGAAAAATAAAAGTATCACATGATTAAAAAAACACGTATTTGGACCCTCCCTGTAGGGTTATGGAAAACAAACTTGCTGGGAGAAAGAACGCTAAAGGGAGAATATAGATGTCCTGTTAATCAGGACATAAAAGAGAAAAGAGAAGTTATGATGTGACAGTGACTGGTGGAAGAAAATCTGGCAAACAGCTGAGAAAAGATTGGGAGAAATGGCAATTTGGGTTGTGTATTTTATAAATTTAGATTTATTTTCTGAATTTTATGTACTGCTCTATTCCTCAGTCTGTATTTAATCTGCTACTTGCTGGCTGGGCCTATGCCATAGATCACGCACTCTATCTAAGTACAGATACAAGAGTAATCTAAAAAGTGATAACATTTTATGTTTTTTTTTTTTCTCAGTAAAGCATTGAGTATGCTAAGTAGATTGGTTAAATTAAAGAAACAGATTGTCTTAGGTTGTCTGCTTGTAAATTAAAACAATGCAATTGTTTGGTGAAAAAGAATAGATACGAAAAGGATGCATATTCTCTAAGCTATGGTGTTATTTGAATAAGTGGGGGATGCTCCTGAGCAATGAAAGAAAGCTTCCTGCTGCAGGGTGATGAAGAGGACTGTGAGGCTTTAATACCATGGGAGAATTGTTCTATACTTCAAGGTCTTACAGGATGTCAGTGGTCCCAGAGAGAAGGTTTTATTTCTTGTATTTTTGCTTGCCTGCTTGTTTTTTGTTTTGGGAGTTGTAAGTCAAGGTGCTTTTTCCATTACTATGACATGTATAATAATATGAATTTATAAAGTCTCCACTTACTCTCTAAGTACCGTGCAGCTTCAGAAGATGAAACTATAAACTACAGTAGTGAGAAGGGAAGCTTTATGCTTAAGATAGTACAGAAACCACAGGGAGATTAGAAATATCCTTAGGGATCATGACTGTAGGCTCTGAAGGCTGCACACTCTACATTGCACATGGTCAAATGTGTATCCCACAATATTCAGTTCCAAATGATAGCAACAAAGTCATCATGTATCACATGCGGATGTGGCACTGAGGGACATGGCATAGTGGGCAATATAGGTGGTTGGTAGATGGCTGGACTAGATGATATTGAAGGTCTCTTCTTACCTCATGGTCATGGCCAGACCTGTGATAAGAGGGCAGGGAGATGCAAGTAACAGTGGAAAGAGAAGAAAAGAGAAGTAGGTGAGAGACAGTATCTATCATAGTGAAGTTAATGCATGAAGGGAGCTGTATGTCAAGATGGAAGTAAGTTATCTTTAGCAGCCTTGGAAAAGAAAGAAAGAAAGAAAAGATACAGATCAGAGGAGTTATTTTTGGGAGAAGTTTCATGTGCCTGCCAATGGCAGGAGAGGAGGGAGTAGGCCATTCTAGTTCAACAGTAGAGAAAAGTACTACCAAGACATCTAACTGATCAGCTAGGAAGTATCTAAAGTAGCAATGCTTCTGTCTGATAACTCTGAAGCTGAGGATTGGAATGTGAAGTATCTGAGTGATGGCTGGCAAGCACTGCATTTTTACACCATAATGGAAATAGCAGATGAATGCTTTGACCTCTGGATTTGCATAAATTTGGTAAGTGTTCCTGTATGGAGACATAATACATCATTCACCAATAGCTGGTTTTAGGATTTTTTCTGCCTTAGGTGAAGTGTGAAACATTTTTATTTGCATTACACAAGTCATTAGAAGACCTGCTGCCACTGAATGCTCATTCTTACTTACAGGAACAGCCTGATTACAGAACACAGTGTGTTGGCTCATTCCTGAATGTCTACACAACCAGAGAATTTTGTAGCTACTAAATTCTTCTGTTAATCAAGCTGGAACAGTTAAAAGTGTGTTGTAGAGGAATTGCTTCTTAGAACCATATTTCTGATAATATTCTGTTATAGATACGTTCACAAACTCAACATCATGAGTATGCACAGGGATTAGATGGTTGGAATAGAGAAATTCATGTTTATTAACATCTGTAAAGCAATAGTTAACAAACCATATGATCATATAAAATGGAAAACTTTTGATACAGCATCCCAACAGCTGAAATGGAAGCAGTTTATCTACACAACATTATGGGTTAACATCTAGCAGAAGTTGTTTTCTTACTGTCTCCTTTTTTGTCTGTTTACAAGATGAATACTATCTGAAATTTAAATTGTTGGATTTTTATTTAATGTGTCTTTAAACATTTTGGCTCACTTGAAGTCCTGTTCCTATGGTCCCAAATTTCTGTTAGAATACAAATATTTTCTAAACACAAACACAGCACAAATATGTTCTGACAATAATATGTACATCAAGTGCTTCAGCCTGGAGCAACCATCATGAATTAGGAGGCTATGGCTCAGATTCTATGTCTGAATTCTTGGTTGCAATGGCCAACCAATTAATAGAAATAAAGTGTTTTTTTCATCTTGTTGCATCTGATCAGCTTTTATACATACTGGAATGCTCAGAACATGAATGAAATTACTTCTTGATAGCAATTTTTTATTTTCCACATTCTGTATCTCGCATAGCATGCCTCAAACAGCTATTCACTAAATGAGAATAAACTATTTGAAAATGTTCATTTCTTCAAGCATAGAAAGAAACTTCAGTTCTAATCTTTCTATAAACTTGAATAAGCATAAGTAAGTTGGCTCTTTGTAAGCTGGTTCTTCACTGAAATAACATCTGTACTAGTTGACCAAGAAAAAATAGAAAATTTATTATTTGGGGAGAAAAATTCCTTCATTAGGAAATTAATCTATATTTTGTGTCCATCATATATGTGCATCTATATGACTTTTCACTTATATTCCAGGTTAGTTTAGAAGGCCTCATGAGTCTGAGATGTAAAATCACTTTGTTGAATAGTTAAGAATTTAGCTCTCTTGGAAGTGAGGGATTTGCTGGGGATTTCCTGAATTACAGCTTTTAAACCAACTGAACGCTTCTTTATGCAGTATATCCCAACTCCCACTTGTGCAAAACATGAAAGATATAACAGAGAATACGGAGTGTGTTCGTTTTGACAGAAATGTCAAGTTTTTCATTCTCCATCGAACATCACTGAAGCAAGCATATTAAAAGGATGTACTTTAGAGTTATTTTTCAAAAGTTCTTCTAGCAAATCAAAAGAAAGCTTTTGTTCACACAATTATTAGATATATATTTTTATATCTTCTTGCAGTATCTACCATTTTAGTTTTCTTTTTTTCTCTCATCTGAAGGAATAAAAGTAAACTTAAACGAGAAACATTGATTTCTGTTAAGCCTGGGCCTGGTACTTGAAGATGATTTCACTTGAGGTAGCTTTTTAACCAACTTCAGTGAAATTATTCTTATACTGATGTCTTAGAGCAGAAACAGCATATTATGTGCCTTGTTTAGACTCGGATATAATACTGCAGTTTATGTTGGTTGTTGTTATTTAGTTGTTTCACATTTGTGCAGCGTCTAATTTTTTTCTTCATCTTTTTTAATTATTGTAGAAGATGACTTTATGTAGATTTTATTTATATTAAATGTTCCTTCCGCAGGTTTAAAAATATATATTTATTTAATTCGGAGAATATAATAAACTGTACTTTCTATATAGTAGAAAAATAAAAAAGGTAAGTATTGTGCTTTACTACTAGAAGCATAAACATAAGATGCATTTAGACAGATTGATGTTTTTGACTCAGAAATCAGATTTTGATGTTTTTAAAGAAAAAAAAAAAAAGCTGTATTATATTGTGGGGACTCCTGGCTGCCTGCAGTCATGCCCATTCTCATCAGATGTTGTTAATTCATTGGATCACCTCACTGGGGTATAGATGCCAAGTAATAATAGCTTCATATAGGCACTTTGCATAATAAGGTGAGTGGCATCATTTGTAGCTGGGAGACTCATCGCAGTGATGTCTTCAAGGCAGTGATGTCTTCAAAGTACTGATGCTGCATGTCTTTTTAACACTGAGGTACACCTGTTGGATTTTCTGTGCCAAAAAAACATTCCTGGTTTGTGGGGAGGAAGGAAGGCAAAGAAAACAAGATGATTTGGGGTTGCCAAAAGAGGCTGGCTCTGCTGCAGCTGGCAGTTTGGACCACTTACAGTATCTCTAACAGGAAAACACTGCTTGATTATTGCTGGAGAGGGTGAATTTAACCACTCAAGACAGAGGTTGAGGCCTTACTCTGCGAAATTGGCTGATACTAATGGAAAGGCATAGAGTCGAGGAGGAACAATATTGTTCAGTCCAGGTGGTGCTAAAAGTTAGAATTCCTGGGACATAGATGCTGTGTGGAAGGGCTATCCGAGTTAGAGTTTAGCTTTTGCAGCTTGCAGTCTGAGGAAACCTGTCAGAATTACTAGCAGTACAACTTTGAACTAATTTTACTGCTTGTAAAATAGAGTCTTGAGGTGTTCAACGAATTGGATGTCTGAGAGATACTATGCAAAAGAATAAAATGATAATATAACTCAAACATGCCCAATATCTGCTTATTTTTAGACTACAAAGCTATTTGATTGGACTGATGTCTTGTTTTTACCAGTGTCATTGGTGTGATTTTTCATGGAGATATTGTTCTGTGAAGACAGCAACCCGCAAATTCTTGTTGTCTTGCTGGGGAGTTATGCTGCCATTTCCCTGTAGAGTGGTGTAATGTGGGTATTCTTTTGATACAGTTAACATCTCTCTAGTCAAGGGCCACTTTATGCTCCAACTTATGTGGAGCGTCAGTTTTCACTGGCTTATTTCTAGGGGCATTACCTAGTTCTGATCATCTCAGTTCTTTTCCAGGTGTAGACGATTATCAGAATAAAGCTGTTAAGCAGAACTCAATTTTCATATAAGAGAAAAAAATATCTGTAACTACTTAAGAAAGCTGCAGTTCTAGCAATGTCTTCATTTTATGAAAAATAGCCCTCCTTATACATCACACCTCTCTTATAAGTACCTCTTTCTTACTAGTCTTTCCTTATTCTTTTTTCACAGCCATGTTCTTCTGAGCAAAGTACTCTTTTTCCTTCTTTCCCTGGACAAACACTGCTCCGATGTTCAGCTTCGGGTCATCACTAGATCTTGACAGTAGCCCAAGTTAATATGTGCTTAGAAAGCACATGATTCAGTTCTCAATGAATACTTGACAGGTGCTGTAGGCAAATGTTGCTTTATCTACCAAAAATTCTATTTGAAAGAGTCTCTGGCCTGAGGGATACGTAAGCCTGAACTTGGACATACTTCAATTCAATACAGAGCAGATGAGTTGCTTAGGACATTTTATGTCCTGTTTTATTATACATTTGTCCATTTATATTAACTCTTGGAATTTGAGGAAAGGGGGAGGATGTCCTCTGCATTTCTTGATGTAATATGTGGATCCTGCTGTGCATATGTATTCATTCTTTTTTTTTTTTTTCAATTATTTATATTCTACCACCATATTAGTGAAGTATATTTACTGCATGTTTTGTTTTCTTTGGATGAACATATATGGTAAAAAAAAGACAGCATGTGAAAACCTAGTATGTGAGAAGCTCTAGAATAAAGGCAAAGAAAATGGCAGTAATTATAGGATTTCTATTCCCCCAAATTGCCTTGATACAGACACTCAAAATCTTCCCATATGCGTTTAGTTTGGGTGTGCATTGATCCAGAATTTACAATGATGTGGGATTGTTTTCCATGTCTCACATGCTCTATCTTACTTTCTTTTTGGTCACTGCCCATCTAGATTTGAACTCAGATTAATTAATCAATTAATGATTATTGGAGGAAGTCTTTCTGTACTTTACAACTCTCTTCCTCTCTCTCTCTCTCTCTTTCTTTTTTTTCTTTTTTTCTCCTGAGAATCTGAGAAATGGCTGGAAAACTCTACATCACTCGATCTGTTATTCAGTTATGCTCCCTAACTGCCTTATGATATACTGCCAGTACATGTTATTTGCACAGAGCAGTATAGTGCAGGAACATCAAAACTAGTAAATTGAAGTCTGCAGTGTAAATACTTCAGAACAAATAACCTTCTCAAGTATGAGAATCACAGGATTACAGAAGTGATGAAGTTATGATGGACCTCTTTAGACCATCTAGTCCAATCCCCTGATCAAGCAGGATTAAACAGAGCAGGTTTTGAATATCTGCAAATAGTCATTATCAAGATGGCTCCTTTTATTGAGTTATGTTCAATAATGCAATTGAACATCCTGCATAAACATAAAGCCATTATGCATCTAGCTCCATGTTTTACTTTACAACACCTTCCCATCTTTCTAATCACTGTTGGAAGAAAGGAAGGATTTAGGAGGAACAGAACTGGACTCTTGAATTGTTAAAAGCTTTTAATGTTTTCCCATTTGATGGCTGTATTGCTCAAATATCTGTCTATCAATAAGTTTGTCAGTACACTTTGTTTATTAAAGATAAAAGTAATGCCAGTCTTTGCTTTTTGCTTAAGGGACAAGATAGATTACCAGCTGGGTTTTTTCTTCTTGTTCTAGTTTTTTACCTGCTAACTTTTTTTTTTTTTTTTTTTTTTCACTTTAGTATTTGTATTTTGATTTGAAATACCTGATGGAATAAATTCCTTTTTCTGTGATGAGGATTAAAGAAAGCACATAGGTGCTAGTCCACTCAGCCAATATTCCTTAGAGTTCTATATCAAGCATTTCTGAAAGACACACATGCTTCATGGTAATTATATTACCTACAATTATACCTTCTTGCCATAATTCCTTCATTACATCTGTTTGTTTTTATAAAGTGTTATATGGCCAAGAATAATTTTTCACATTGTTTTTCATTTTACATACAAACTCACTAACAGTAGGAAAAAATAGACATTTCCAAGCTGAAGTCAAGGTAATGTGTCTGGTAGCTTTCAGAAACAGAGCGCATTCATGATCAAATTTGGGCATTTCATAGCTCAGACAAATTCTTTTTCTCTCTTGAGAAGCTTAATTCTCCCTATCTACTCATCAACATGTAAAACTAACATAATTCCTGAGAATATTAGTTATCACAATTTTGGTAATGCTCATATCAATGTTAATCTTACTGCATTTTTCATGACAATTAAATGGATAATAGAATTGCATTATAAGAATCCTGTGATACTAGTATTTCTCGAATATATGTCTTCCGTACTTGTACATGCGGCTTTTAAAATAAACAAACTATTGCCTATCAGAGGCAGAAATCTGTTTCTGCCTTTTCTTATTGGGTTTACTGTAATAGGTGGCACTTATCAGTAATATTTAATCATTATATGGAATTGATTCAGGGTGACTTATCTGAATTGTCTTGGCCTATCGCTTTAAAATAAATGTGTCATATATTCACAAACAAATATAGAGGTCAGGTAATGTTAGTTGTCAGGTCTGACTATGCTTTGACTTTTATTTTAAAGTGTAGAGAGCAGACTCAGTAAGAAAATAGAACTACTGGATTTAAGTTACATTTTTCAGCTTTTTCATATTGGACAATCCTACCTGCTTTAATTAGACAGTAAAATAAGCACCAGTGTTATAATTGCATTTTCACTGAGGCTGAAAGAGCGTTATCCCTGTTGAGAAGAAATAATTCCAATGAAAAGGTGTGGTTCATTCATCTTTAATTGAGGTATATGACTATGCATTTTGATTTATTTAATCTACCCAATCTCATCATATCAAAGATGAGTATTTTAAGATGCCTATAAAAATATGCCTTAATTTGCATATATATTTTCTTCATGTTCTCTTATGTTTACCAAAACGTCAGCATGTCTTATCCATGCTGCCCTACATCCTTGGTGACAGGAAGGATCTGTCTTTTTGGAGAACTGGGGCACACTGGATGCTGTCTGACAACTGAAGAGCATAGGCAGGTAGAAGACTGAAAAGTTTTCAATTCCAAATGTTTTCTTTCTACAGTTATCTTTTATGAGGAAGATAGTGTCAAAGGCAACTGCTGGAATAATGCTTATCAATGAGAGTACATGAAGTAGAAATGCAAATAGACTGTGAATATCTCTGTCAGGAGATAGTTCTCACATTAAAGTCTCTGTACAGCCTCAGAAAAAGACATATTTATGCAAAAACATAATTATTATAATAGTATTATAATTACTATATATTATGAAATTAAGATAAATGTACAGTATCTCAAAGAATTTTTAATATTTAGAATTCATTTCTGAACAGGAAAGAAAAATTATTTAATAATATACTTTACTAAAGCTATTCCATGACAGTGAGTATGATTAAGAAAGATTTTTCATCATATAAATTATATTTTAAAATTAAATTTAAATAATGCAGTAGTGCTGTCATTTGTGTTTCCCGTCTTTTTAATAAGTAAATGGGATACCTTTCTAATCTACTTTGCAATCTGCATTTTCATCCTATGACTGAACCAAAACTAGTTATTTTACTAAACTAGTTCTAATTATAAAAATAAACGGTAAATTCCTTATTGATTTAATTTTCACTCATATCTAACATTCCTATTTGTGCTTGCAATTTTTTTATGTTTCTTTCTTTTAAAATGATATGGAAAAAATTCCATGGTACCTGGCATGGGAGGCTGTTTAGGGGATGTTTATGGACTTCATATTACGGCCAGGGGTTATGCTGTCATGGGATCACTGAGGTGTGCTGTGAGTTTCCTCTTTAAATTATTCTTCTCTGTTAATGCTGAAGTACTGGCTGAGAGATTTTGAAATGCTGTATTTCTAAGTTGACTTCTCTCTTTGAGCTCATTCATTCTTGTGCTGAAATTCAGTTCTCTTATTGAGACAGGATATGTCAAACAGGCTGTTCACTGAGGAGCTCTCATTTGTCCATACTTCTACAGGAAGATGGATGCTGCCCTGAAAGTATGAAGGTGGAGTCCACGATTTGTTGAAACTACAGAAGTTGGAGAATTACAGATGTGGAAAAGTAATTTCAATTCCAGGAAAAACGGTAAAATAAACATACTACTTTTGAGCACATACAGGGTAATGAGAAACCATCAACAGGAATTTTTCAAGAACAATTCTTTATAAACCAATCAATTTTCTTCCGTGGCAGGCGAAGAAGTCTTGTGGCTAGAAGAGAAGCAGTAGATTATATGGCTTGATTAAAAAGAAAAAAAAAAAAAACAACCATATGACATTTTGATTCTCCAGAGTAAACCAGGGAAATTAACCTAAAGTGAATGTATAACTTGCTAGAAAAGAGCACTCAAACACCTACCTGTGTTTCATCTGGGAGGTAGAATTAAGCAAGTTGCCTTGGAAATCTGAATTGAGATCTTTTTCTGCTATGTTTGTTTGCTACTGATCATGAGTACGGAAAATATTATGTTTTTGTCAGATTTCAGACACCAGTATTGTGGGTGTGGTTGCAAGCAGGATAGAAAGCAGCATTTAATTCTTGATAACCTAAAGGTGAATATCTGAAAGACTGAAAAGCGCAGAAAGTCATCATGTGTAGACAGGAATGACCTGCGTGGTTACAAAATTAAGGAGAGTTGCCCTGTAGAAAGTTCCTCTGGTAAAAACTTTGGATCACTAGTTGAACATTAATCAAAGTTTTTGTGCTATTTCATGGAAGTAAATACATTGGGGTTGTCAAGCAGACCTGGCACAGTTTTTTCTATCTGAATGTGTAATATCACTGATTCGATTATCACTAATGTGTGGAAGGGAAAAATTAGAATAGCAACTGCAATCGGAAGCAAAATCACACACTTAAAAAAGGTAAATTGGATGTTTCTTCATACGATGTGATCAAGTTGTGAAAGATACCACGTGCTGATATGAAAGCTGGAAGTTTACTTGGGTTTAGGAAAAAATGGGAGGGGTGGGAGGGAAATTCATGAAAGGGAATAGAAAGCCAAAATCATCACTGCTGCATTAAAGTCACTGAGCTATAGGATTGACCTATACTGAGGATTTGGAGTATATTCTAGGGAAGTTCCATTTCTGATGTCTGAGGGACTGGATATTAAATTAAATGGATGTTTACCTTGTCATCTGCTAGTCAATTTTTGTGACTATTATGAAAATTCTATCTATTTCATCAAGAGAAAGACATATGCTAGTAAATCATTGCACATATTATGTTTCCTTTCTTTTTAAGGGAGAGAAATACAAAAAATATTGTTCCTGTGGTATATCTTTCATCCTTCAATGAGAAGGTAAAACATTGCCCTGCAGGAAATGTCTATCAGTAAAGCTATTGCTTTAGTCCATGGCAAAAAAATAACTTGTCATCATTCATACCAGAAGTTTATTTAGGCATCAGTGAGAGCAAGCTTAGAACATCTTGAATATATTTAGACAGTAAATATGAAAGCAGTCTCTTGTGAGTGACATTTGGAGTAGTGTTAGTATAGCTTTTCATTCAGATGGAAATCTTTGAGAATCTTGTTGTGTGGACCCAAAACTCATGGGGTTAGTCTAGTCTTCTTTCCAAATGATTTAATAGGTTTTATTTTTAAAATACTAACAAATTTATACGTACATAATAGTTATTAGAACATTTAAACCTCAATGTTCAGCATGTAAATTGGTTTGGTGGGGAATAATCTGTTTTTTATTTGTTTATATTTAAATCAAAATAAAGATTGTAGTCTCTTATAAGGTTCCCTCCTTTTAAGCTCTGGAAAGTAGTTTAGGCCTGGATTTTGCTACTTTGGAAATCCAATTAAGTATGGTCTTAAGTTAAAGACTTGTCTAAGTTCAGTTTTTCCTATGAAAGCAACGTTCTAACAACTTTTCCTTACAGGGGAGAGCATGTTTATTATAGATAGTCATTACAAAAACTACTTTATAGTTTAATTAGCATTTTGTGCAAAGTTGAAAGAAAATAGTCTTGCAGGGTCTTCTACTCTGAGAGCTGAAATTTACAGAATATTTATCTGAAGTATATACCCAGTGCTTGGCTATTATATTTTTTTAACTTTGGAATGTTTCATGAATGCCTTTAATTTTGCAACAGTTTAGAAAAAAGCAAACTAGTATAGTAATATGACCTAGCCAAGTAAAGACTTGATGACGACTTTGATTTTAATATATTTAGCATAATTATAGCATTCCAACCTTCCAGCCACTTGCAGAGGCCTCTGATTTTTCTTCAGTGGACTTATTTTTCACTTTGAGTTTTTAAGCTTTTTGAGTATATATTTTTTAGTAGAATGGTCATCTTCATATCTTAATAAAACAAAAATTGAATTACATGCACCACTAGGCAAGCATGACATGACTTTTGCTAGTAGATGTAAGGTGTGAAATCCTGTGGGAAAATCCTATTCATTTTAGGTTCCACTTGAGAACCCTGCCATGCACTGAAAATGGATTCAGTTTTAATGGTACTGAAAAAATCAGAAGCTGGGGAACGGTGGAAATCAATGAATTGAACCTAATTAAAAAGACCTGATAAAAATTCAAGAAAGCCAGATGGCAAAGTCAATTTCTGTATAGTATCAGGGCATAGATGGAATATGATTATTTGTTGACATTCTGTGGGGATACAATGATATTATCAGCAATGAATCAAAAATATTTCTTCAAAAATACTAGATTACGTTTATAACTGTTGTATACTCAAGTTAAAGTAAATCATTTAAATTCCAAGAAGTATGGGATATAACATTTTTTCTCAAATATCATAATGTAAAACTCAGAAGTTGGATATCTTGATAGAAACTTTAGACCTTGACTACTGCAGGCTGGACATAGATATGATTTGAACATCAAAGTTGAAGTCAGAGAGCATTTACAAGTGCTAGAAAACATGAACACTTGAGTGGGTATTTTTTTCTGTATTTGTGCATAGGTTTCAGCTAAATCTACCAAACTAGAAATAAAATTTGGAAATTGATGTTTCTTGTAATATGTGTAACAAAGCATATGCTTCACTATTTTTAATTAACTCTTCAGTTTTTCTATAAAAATCCATGGACAAAATGAAAAAGTAAGGTCATGGCTGGATAGCTTGAACAATCATAATGGATAAAGTTGGGTATATGGGAGTTTTCCTGGGAGGTAAAAATTCCAAACTCAAATCCTTTTAGAGTTCAATCCAGGTCCCACGTATGCCTGGCAAAAGAGGTCTGATTCAATAGCTAATGAGTCAAGAAGGAATTACAATCATACACCATTTTCCACTTGTCTTCCCTTGAATTGTAGGATAATTTGTAATAAAGCTTTTGAGTTAACTTATTGCTATATTCAGAGATCTAGAATGAGTGCCAGAGCTAGCAGGATTAGAATCTCTTTAATTTTTATTTAAAAAGTCATCACATATAACTGATGTTAAGGTTTGAGCCTGAGAAAAGATGAACTGGAAAGCTTTGTGTTCACTGCTGAATTACCCAAGCAATAGCTGGTACACTGCTGGCTGTTCCAAATCTCAGACAGCTGATGACTATCATGTACAGAATCTATTGGCCTGTTCATAACCTTTTGTTGAAATAGCTCTCATGTGTATACTCAAGACCACAGTTACAGCATGTGCGTAAAACTGGGTAAAGTATTTACTAATTGAGTATATTGCTATATATGAAGTGGCCTGGATTTCGAGGGTTGGTAATAATGTCAACTGGGATTAATGATTGATGCTTTTTTTCAGTCTGGATAATGGACACTTGAGTATGATCACTCTAGTACTTTGACTGAGTTCAGTGCTAAACCAGATTTTGCATATTTTCAATTTTTGCTGCGCTAGATGAATAATTTATATAGTGCAGAGTCACAGAGTGACGCTTACTTAACTTTTCTGGAGTGTTACTAAATGTATGACTGTATGACTTTTTTTTTATCCTCTCAAAGTAAAAAACAGCAAAATAATCTTCATTAACTGCTTTATTTTGAGTAGTTTGCATCAAATAAGTCCCATTAATGTGTGTGAACAAATATGTTTCTAACACAAACCGTATACATCCAGTCTCTTGAGTGCAGATGGTATAAAACATAAATTGGAGATCTTAAAAGAAATCCTAAATAACTGAAATCCAGGCAATTCAGGCATAAATTTAAGAACAGGTAAATCCTTAAACTAAGTAAATTAAAGTAGTTTTAAATTCTGTGCTAAAGATTAGACAGATGATAGAAATGTTCACAAATAAAATGCAAGACTAGCAGTCACAGGCTATTTGTTGGACAATACTGGATAAACTGCAATAGAAACAATTTTGAATAATTGACCATATTTCAAGCTTTTCCTAATGCAGTTCTTGTGTTCATAGTGTAAAATTTCACAGTAAACATAGCCCTTTCTCTATCCTTCAGTTTATAGACCTAAAAACCTCCCTGCTGCGAAAATATTAACCATAACAGTGTTTACCTACTGCCTGGTAGCTTTCTTAATTGAATGAATTTAATATGTGTTGTCTATTAAAAACTATATACATATGTATTCTTCTGTGATATTGTTTTATAAGAAGTTTTATAAGTGTTTAGATCCAATTTAATTTTCCAGGTTTTTGAAAAATGTGTTTATGCCTTTAAGATTTTTTTTTTAATATACTGCATAGGCATTAAGAAATTTTTCTAATACCATTAAGATATTTTTCTAATGCAGATCACTAATGCAGTTTGTATCTTAAAGTTGAAATTATCATAATCAGTCAGTCTTTGGAGAGAGAGACACTTCTTAGCCCATGCTGTTTTACCCTTATTTTTCTTACTCAATTTGTGTATATGGTTTTTCTAGATCTGTTTAATTTGATGTTGTGGTTAGATTTTAGTGTACAGCACATCTATAAACCTGCAGTATCTGTGAAACGGTGGGTCACAACCACTGGTGCAGATTTTTAGGAGTGCGGCATGCAGGCTCCTGCTTATCACTGGTGAAAATACATAGCTAATGGTGATGCTTATGTAGAAAAACAGTGTTCTGTAGCTATATTTGTTCTATCAAATAATGTAGTCATGGAATTTAGATCTGTAGTAATTCCCATAGAAATATATAGGAGGCATTACTTTTGGAGTGACCTTCATTTGTGTGTGTGTGCATGTGTACATATATATATATATAATTTTTTTTTTCCCTACCTATTATTATAGATATATCATTTTTTCCTACCTGGTATCTCTTTTCTGTCTAACTTAAGGGGTAAAGACACCTATTTATGACTTGTACATCTCTTTCTTTTGGAGATAAAGGTATCTAGATCTTTTTATCTAACATAATAGCACACATCATTAGATATGTAAGAAGCAACAATTTGCTTCTTTTTAACTGCTGCAAAGATCTTAAAACAGATGGGTGGTTGCAGTAACTCAGAATATATAAACCACATCGATCTCAAGGCTATTTACATGTTGTAGTTGCTAGTATTCTGTAATCAATAGGCTCATTCAGTGTTATAGGAGCTGTGGAATGGCCATTAGATAAGTTTCCATTGGATAACTTCTTGCTTTCTCATTACATTTCTGCTCAGTTTTTCACTATCTTTACCACTGGTAAATCAACAGAGTTGAAATAAAAGCTATTTTGTTTATCCAACTAAATCATTGCTTATTAGCTTTCTATTTCATTTATTGACAAATACGTGATAATAGAATGAACATATCAGATTCAGTGCTTTCATCTGCAGAAATTTTGGATAAAGAAACCTATGGTGCTGTTGTAGAAATACATTTAACCAAAACTCTTTGAGCTAACTTGCAAAAGTGCTTTTGACTTGAAGAAGTGCTTAATGTTCGGTCTTGAAGACTGTGTTGAGCTTATGCCAAGCTAGGGGATGCATGGTGAAGTTTTATTAAATAAATGAATATACTTTTCTGTAGGCAGACATAGTATTTCCTCTGAATAATGTGTATGAATCCTATTAAAAAGACTAAATGATTTTGAATGAAATGTGGAAATTATAGTATGTCAAACTATATCTATTTTTCCTTCTGATAACTTTCATAGGAGGATTGATGTTCTCACAATAGTATCTTTTTTTAGGTTGATTTTGAAATCTTAAGTTCAGTGCATTTTGTTATGAGCATGTACTATAAGAATTCCTCTTAGGTGCATTCCTTCCAGGTCTAAGGCATCATGTATCTTTAATTCCTCTAGTTTTCTCTATGAGTGGAGGCCAGTCATTGCTTTGAATGCCTGTTTTTTAATTTTGCAAATCTCTGAATTTAATATTATTTTGATGTTTTTTGATATTCTGTGTTTGAAGTGTTCACCATGATACAATATTTTACACAGGGAATGAGTGACTACAGTTTCAGGAATTGAACTGGGAATTCAAATAGGAGAGAAACAGAATAAATTTCCTTAAGCTTTAGAGAAGATAGTTTAAATAATCATTGTTTCCAGGCTGTAATTTTCTGTTTTCTGCCAAGAACTCTTGCTTTTATAAATTCTTCCCAGAAATGAGAATTCTTATTTAATTGGGGATATTAAGAGAATGTACAAAAATTTTGTTGTGTTGCTGACATGCCTATATTTATGTCATCATCTAAGTGGCAGGATATGCTGTTTCAGATCTACTTTTGATACTTCCACTTGCTTTTGGAAGCTGTCAGATTAGCTTCCTAAAATTTGTAATTACAGATGGTTTAATGGGACAATTTGCAGTTGCAGTTTGAAAATTGCACATAAATATACACATATAATCTAAATATATCTGAACTGTGTAAATTTAGATTTATGTGTCCTATTTCTTAGCCTTCATTTTTACCAGTCTTGTATATTTAATGCACTACTTTTCAGGTTTATTTAAATTTATCTGCATTTGACTACATTTTCTTGAAGGTTTGGTGGCAAGATATGCTCACAAGTGTATTGTAGGGTAAACTACATTATAGTTTAATATGCAATTGAACAGTGAAAAAGAACTTTAAAATTCAAAATGCTAAAATAAACATTTAAACTGCTTTTGATGATTGGAGAGATCAGGAAAATATTTACCTTTTACTAAGTACATATGGACAAAATATGGACTAAACTAACTATTCCAAATGATGATGACTCATGCTTTCCCTCTGAGATATTAACACCACACAAGTAGATTATGGGGTCAGCAGTTGTTAGGGAGTCACTAGAAAATGTTTGCTGGCTGATCTATGTGTTATTAGGGAGCAAATTAAAGGAGGTCATAAAAATGGTCCATCCTCATGCTAGAGGCTTTAGGGGATTAACTCATCTGTCTCACTACTGAATAAATCTCATCCCTTTTCCATCCAACAAAATTCAATTAAATTATATGAATTATTTAGCCACACTGAAGTCTTAGATAGTATTAATATTTGTGTTTCGCCCTTTTTTTTTTTTAAAGGAATGTAGAAGATTACTTCTTTATCATCAATCCAATTCCAAAGTGGGCTGAAATTTCCTATTTAACAGTTTTAAGAAATATCAGTTAATTACACCTGATGTTAAAACTGAAGTATTTTATAATACTAGAAACAGTTTATGCTTAGAATATTAATTGCCTCAGGAAAATAAGGCTTTCTATTACGTATTTATTACTCTATGGAAACATTTTTAACATAAACTGTTAAAACTTCGGTGTTACTAGGTAAATTACAATCTGTTAGTTCAATCCAGGTAGAAAGGAATTTGAACAGTGTTGTCAGAAAAGTTGCTAAAGGATTTATGTCTTCTAAAAAAAAGTTTCTCATCTGAGAAACTACCTTAGAGAGATTGGCTAAGAATAAAATAAAATTAGCTTGTAGATGGGAACACAGGAAGACTTTAATTCACGAGTACCTTAAAAAATTTAAAAGTTTGTCGGTGCTTCAGTCACTTCCTCCACTGTTCACCATATGACAACAAAGATCTACCAGTCAAATTTGAGAAACAGGAATTTGAAGTTTCATCGAGGCAATTAAGATCACAAACATACCTTTTGCAAGTAACCAACAAAATACTTAGACATAAGGGCTTGGAGAAGGATGAATGAGACTTCATAGGCTAGTTACTTAGCCACTGTTATCAGTGTTGTTGTGATAGGACAAAAAGTTCAGCAATAAACTTCATGTTGCTGTGCCTACACTTGTATTTATTTCTGAGTTAGGTTTGCTGCATAATTTAAAGTTAATGTCAGTATGTATGCATATACTGGAATCAGAACAGGACTTTGTGTAAAATGCATCTCTAGAGCATAAATCATTTATGTAAAGATTTGTCTTCTCAAGTATTTTTGCCATTTCAGTTATCTTGTCAGCACTTCTGCATGTAAATGTGTTATCTAGCATCTATGAGCTCTGCCTTCACTGAGCTTGGGCAGTATTGCACAACATCCTTACTCCTTGAAATACTGTGTCCTTCACCATCAGTCAGGTATTTTATCAGACCTCTTTGGTTTCACTTGAAATGCTTTAGGTTCATGTAATATTAAATTTTACTACGATTTCTTACTTATTCTTTTTAATTAAATGTCTGAGCCTTATGGATCAGGATAACTTTTATTAAAAATACATATAGATGCTTGTAACAGATCTGCTGGTGGTCCCTCATAGGTTCATCAAAGCCAAAGACAATAAAAATAAAATATGATTATATAATAGATGGTAAATCTGAAGACTTGAGAATTTGATATGAATTTCAAGAGCAAGTTGCTATTTTTTTCATAAGAAAACAAAGTGACAATGTTACCAAAAATGCAGGCTAACTTTGAAACATCTTACCAAACTGTACATCAAGGGTAACAAACATGATTGGATAAGATACAAATTTCCTTAAAACAAAACAAAGCAAAACAAAACAAACAAACAAACAAAAAAAACCCCCTCAACTTTCCACTGAAACTTAGCATGTTGGTTGTAGATCTGAATAATTTAGAGGTCCCATCAGCGTTGCCTGTGCTAGAAAGACAAATTTGTTACTAATAGACAGATATGTTATTCAGTACCTTTGATTTTACTTTCTCTTCTTCACAGCTTATCTTACTGAAGGAACAACCTCATCTTTTCACTCACAGATAATGAATGAGACTCAGAACATCTTGTACTAAGTATCAAAATGATTTGTGATAGAACGGTAGTATATATCATATTTTAAATGTACCACTGGGAATTCTTCGTGTTCTGCAATACTGTAAGATAAAGTCCAAAATTTTTTGTAAATACATAAATGTTCATACACTTTATCCCTTTCAGTGGATTTTCTTGTATCATGTGAAAAATAATCAGAAAGGAAAAATTGTTTATCTTCATAATAATTCCTCTTTTTTTTGTGGCATTTTCATTTAAATAGTTAATAAAATAGCTGTGCTGATATTAGCTGTTAAAAATATGATACTTTGAATTTCTTTGGTTAATTGTTGTAGACACTTATCTTTCAGATTCACTAAAATCTGATTGCTTCATATTTTTCAGCATCCTTACATTTTTCTCAACATTTTACAACAACTTTAATTAGTGTTTAACAAGATAAATGATATAAATGTGAGAAATCATCAGGCTTCCCGTGTTGAAATACAGAGTGACCACAAATCAGCAGAGAATTGAAGAGTCTGGTTGAAGCAAGAATGTGATTTCATCAATGTAAATATTTTGCTCCAGGCAGGAATTGAGTGGCTTGCTTATGTGGCCAAAGCACGTGACAAATGTGGAGATGTATGGTTTAACACTTCCCTGAGACCTGTTTTATTTTTCTTTGGTTGTTTTCTTTGTTTTTAATTATCTGATCGCTACATTTTGGTGGATAATATGGCTAACAGCAAATTATGTTCCAGACCAATATTCCATTATAAAAAATTATGGAAGCTTACAAAGCATGACAATAAGGAAACATTTATCATTTTAGCCCTAGTGTTGAGAATAGATTTTACATACCGTGAATTAAAGAGCATCAAGGCCATACATATGCTTGTGCATAGCAGAAAATAATTGTCCTTTAAGTGGATAAAAGAGAGTTCAGTGGGAAAATGAGCATTTACATAAATTAAGATTATATCAGAATCTAAATTCTATACTTTGAATGCATGGCATTCAATATTCATAGACTGATTTTATTTCTGTGAGGCTTTTATCTTGTATGACATTCCCATTGCTTAAACTACAAATTGAGTAATAGCCACTTGACCACTACACCAATTGCTAAAACAAGCTAAAAACAGCACATGACAAAGGGAGATTAGGTCATCATGAAACTGCCATCTAACAGCTATCTAGTTTTACGTTAGCATAATCCCTGTTGGAGTAAGTTGCACAGTACTGAAGTTTTTCAGTACAAAAACTGTGGCAATCCAATGGATTTCCATATCTCTCACAATACCCAGCATCTAAGTGCAGTGAGGTATATGTCAAGTTTAGGAAGTTATGAAAGATTTTGTAATGAAGCAAGAGCATTCTGGTGGTGGTGGTTAGGCAGTACTACTTCTTGACTGAAAATAAGATTACCAACATGAACAGTTGAAAATTTGAAAAAGTAATGAACGCTACCTAATTAAAACAAGTGTTGGAATAAAAAAAACTTATAATGCCATACATACATCAGAAGACACAGCAAATGTTTGTAAGATCATATCTGCAGAGTAATAGGAATTATAAGATTGTCCTGATGCAGAAAATAAAAGAATTCTAACACCTCTTAAATAGCAAATTTCAAAACAGCTAAAGCAGTTGTGTCATTTAGAAGCACTTATTTGAGAAATGTGTCGCAAAACCAGATATAGCATCCTATTTCAATCTTAGCTAATCAGGTAACAACATAGATGCCATCCCCTGAGAGCATGCCATTTCCTGTTCGGTTCTTTGAATGCGTTTTTCTGGGTTGTTGGATGACATGAAGATTAACAGAAGCACTCTGCCTGCAATAGGAGAGTCTTTTTCTAAGATACACATGGAATAAAACAAACAAACAAACAAAAAACTCTCAAGGAAAGAAACAGATTTTGAAGAGTAATATAAACTTGAAAAGTTTAATTTTTGCAGTAGAGTGATTTATTCTATTAAATTACTTTAAGCAGTTTAAAATGGTTTGTCCAAAACACATTTAGCTGTCAGAATATCTGCATGAGGTAAGTAATACCCTTTTTTTTCCAGACCAGCAAATAGAAGCATAGAACTTTAACTAGATTTGTGTATTCCAATAGTAAAGAAGATTGCCCTCCCTCCTTCTTTTTTGATTATTTTTTAACTTGCATTTTAACTCTTTCCAGCTGCAGTTTTTAATGAGATATTATATCTATCTATCCATATATACACATATACATATATATGTAAAAATCATGTATATTTGAACAGTAATTTCATGAAGTGAGAAAGTAAGCTATCTAAAATATTTATGCCTGGTATGCAAATGCTAAGAGAAAAACTCTTCTTTAACTTTGACGTCAGACTTCAGGACTTTCAGCATTTCTTCAGCTTTGCATGGTGCCATTTTTACAATGCCATTATAGTAAAAGTAGTGCAAACCTTCTAAAATCAACACAGTAAGTAACCTGGAGAGTAGGAGGTAAATTAAATAAAGGTCATCTTTCTACATACAGATGTAAACATAGAGCTAGGTGACTGATACTAATATTCACTGTAGTTTCATTTTAAACCTCTGGGAGTTCATTAGCTTCCCTCTTATATGTTATTCTTCAAATCCCGCCTGTGACAGAGCAAACAAAAAAGATAACAAAAATGATTTAATAGAAGGTATTCTCCAGGTAGAGAAAATGCAGCTGAGGTAATACTGTGCTTTACTGGGCTTCTCACATTTTGTTGTATTACAAGAAAGATGCAGAAAATAACATGGTTTTCCCTCTTGAAAAAAAAAAAAAACATTTCTCATAAGAATGAATGCACCAGACAGATGAGTAACGCATGCAGTTCACTAATACTGTCATCTCCTCAGGGGAGGGTCGGGTTGAAGTTTCACGAGAAGGTTCTTCAGCGAGAGAGTGCTCGGCATTTGGAAGAGTTCAAAAGCAAAATTGGCCCAGCTGGTGTTAGTGGGCAGCTGCATTAAACTTCCCATGGGAGCCAGCTGGAAGGTATGTGCTGGGTTGACCTAATGCACTTTTTCACCATGGGGTTTTTGGGCACTGGCACAGGCTGCCCAGAGCAGTGGTCACACTACCAAGACTGTTGGGGTGCAAGAGGGGTTTGGAAAAGTGTCATGTGCACTCAGAGGAAAGAATTCAGATAGAACATGTCTTTATATACTAACTGACCAGCACTTAAAATCTCTCTCCAGTCAGTAATATGGCTGTAATTGCTTTGTCCTCATGCTCCAAAAGGTTTATTTTCCCTTACTGTCTATATGAGTCTGTAATACTTGCCTACATATGTTAACGCTTCTGGTGAGGAAACTGTAATGATGTGTTTATCTAAAGTAACAGAACTCACAGAAACGCTATCTAGACTATGAATTAGTACTCAGGTTTTATTAAAAACAAATAAAACATACTGCAAGAGGTACAGGGCATTCAGAACATTATTGGGCCTGTTTTATATACTATTATCTACTATTTTTTTCAGCATAAAATATAATTCTGTAAGTTACAGATGGTCACCAAATTGACAATGCAATTACTGAAGCATAAATTTCCAAACCAATGAAACTCTTCTTCCCATGTGCTCAAGAGACTCCTGGAATAACACAAAGCGACAATATGCATGGGTATGCAGGCAAACATATGATGCACACAGCATATGTTATACCTTAGCTTCGTGTTCAGCTGAAGGGAATTGATAGAAAAGATAACGCTCTTGGCAAAAGAGCTTTTTGGTATAATAAGAAGTCAGCTTAAGATGAGTGCAAGATGTAGTTACTCAGATTTCATTTAAGGCACACTGCTGCTAGCCCCATACTTGCTGAAAGTCTCTATAGTTTTCACATAGCTACTTGTGACAACTGTCAATATCAATCATAGAATCATAGAGTCATAGAATGGCTTAAGTTGGACAGGACATTAAAGATCATCTAGTTCCAACCCCCTGCCGTGGGTAGGGTTGCCAACCACTAGATCAGGCTATCTTATTAGTATCAGGATCATTCTTCATTAGCATAATAACCACCATTCTATTCTAAATAATGACACTCTAGTCTTCTGGTATGTTACTTTAAACTAAGCAAATGTGTACTTGCTCTCAAAACATAAATTCATATTTACACAGAGCATATGGAACTAACAGATATGCTTTGGACTGCAAATGAAGACATATGGTTCCTAAAGCCAGTGCAGGTAAGAGAAGATTTTCCAATGTGATGTCAAAACAGCATGCAAGTCCATCCACATAATGAAAATATAAATCTAGGACATGAGAAATACACTCACTGTCACATCTCTATGTACACTTATACACAGCCCAACTGTGCCACTTTGACAATAATGTGAACATGTGTTTCCAAGTTCTACACATTTTTTTCTCCTCATTCTTCTGGAAAATGGTTTAGAAATTTGTACTCTGCTGAAAATTGGGTGTCTTAACCAACCATCTGTTTATAATTGTCTTGCTTTTTAATAGTTATTGCATGGTTATTCTTCCAGTTGTTATTTTATTATGCACAATGTCAAGGCTGTAAGAGTAGACAGGGAAGAAATCAAGTTCCTGAACACAGCTGTGTGGTGCCCTTCATGTCCTGCTCCAAAAGTGCAGAATATTATATTACGTCCTATTTCATACCTGCTAGACCTATTCTTGTGACTCAGATACCGCAGGGTGTATACTGCAGCTCTATTTACAGGCTACTGTTGCTTATAAAGTATCAGACTTACTGGCTCCTAACTTCCAGTTGATTTATCAAGGGCTGCAGCTGCTGTTACTCTCACCCCCAAATGCTCACCTCTGAGCTACTGCTTCTGGCTACCTCAAGATCAAAACCAAGGCAGAGTGGCAGATCAAAGCCGAGAAAAGGAAGACTCAAAAATAAGTGGAACACATGGAAACTGAGGGAAAACTGCCCCAGTATGATAAAATGTGGTGCTTTATAGTGACAAACTAACTCCAAGAGCTATTTTTTAATAAATATTTTTCCAGCATTAATTTTTCTTTCTCTGGAACTGAGAAGAAACCTTACAACTTTAAATAAATCAATTGTCTCAAAATTACATAGGTCATAATCACTGAACAGTTTCAACTGAAAGCTATTTCTAGGTTTAGAGACACGACATTATTGGAAAATGAGATATTCTTCTCTTTCTCTGGAAAGTCAGTTGTAACAGAACTCACCTAACATGTGTGAGACCTAAGTTCAGTTCTCAGGTCACAAGAGATTCTTTATCAAAATTTTTGGTTCAAATCTCTACTGTGAATCAGGAACTAAGTGGATTTATTTATGTGTATGTTCAACTACCCAGTTAAAGAAGCTGCAAGTAATTTGAAATGCAGTTTTTTGACTTTTTGTAAGAGGAGCCAGCAAATAAGTTTGTATAAAATATTTATATAATCTCCAAGTCAGAGATGAAATAAGTCACTAACTTGATGCTTGAAACACTCATCTAGGAAAATGGGGCATCTAGCTGTCTGTGTCTTTTCCATTCCTTAAAGATTTATGCAGGTTGGAATGGCTCTGTACCAGAGTAAGAAAAGCATACCTCATGCTTTGTGTAGGACAATTTTTTTTTCAAAAACAGTAAATGTATGCTTTTTAATTGTTATTAAAAATTTTGATTTGATGAAGATCTTTTCCAGTTTGGCCCTCTGACTGGTTTACCTGTACAACGGTAGTTGCAAATATGTTCAGCTTTTGAAAAGAATGGCCTTAAGGCGACCTGGTTTTTTTTGGACACTAAGTTAAGGTTTCAAATTCAGATGAATATTGTCATGATTAATAAAAATATGTTTTCTTTGTCTGCTTTTAATTTAATTTAATTTAATTATATTTTATTTTATTCTTAATTGATAAGGTGAAGGAAAGATGAAGATTGTATATCTTTTCCTCAACAAACTGTGTCATAGTGAAGCCTAGCTGGATTATGTTTGAACTTTCTCACACACATTTCTAGTTACCATTTGGACTAAAGAAAAAGAGAGAAAAACAAACAGAGCAATTATGGGGAAAAAAAAAAATACTTTTTTTCATTTTTTGACATTCTAATAACTGCTTTTAGAAATATGGTACAACTGTTTCTTTTAATAAATAATGCAAAAGTAGCAATATCATAATACACTTTGTGCTGGAATAGACGCACAACTTTAACACTTCATAGTCAAAGAAAAAGCAAGCATTCAGTCTCCCTAGCATTTCTACATTTCTGGATCATCTGGCAGAAAGTGCTGTATGAGGAGCACAGCTGGGTCATTTTCTCCCACGAGAATCAAATGCAATACCCTGGTGTCAGACTCAGCTGGCTGAAAAGAGTGAATGCCCAGAGACGTCTCCCAGTTGCCTGCAATGTTTTTTTTAAATCTTTTTTGAACTAACTGGAATGAGTTGAGCATTTCAGATTGATTAGTAAGTATTTTAAAAGCTTTCAAACATATGTCAGTTTATTACACTTAAAGAATAGTTTATTTGAGAAAAACTTGGTACAGGTAAAAAAATGCACAGTTGAGTTATTCTAAAACTACAAGTCCCTAAACTGTCATTCTTCTGATATTGTTTGGGTATCAGTAATTTACAAATATCCAGTGTCTATGGGATTTTAAGTTAATTTTTGGAACCAAAATGGCCCAAAGTTCTCTGAATCTCTCTGAATGGACCTGTGGATTTCCACATCCTCTAATGAAAGATAGTGACAATCATTACACTGGATTGACAGGCATTGCTGTGAGACAATGGCAGAATTTAGCACTTTCAATCACAGAGACGGAAAGAACTACTGCAACTATCATACCCAACTCTAGCAACCGTATTTGCACACCAGATGAATTATGTTAATTAAGAAAGAACAAGTGGAAACTGAATCATGAAACAACAGTATCACGATAATTTCCAGCAATGTTTTGTCAGATCGTCAGGGTAAAGCATTGATATGCACATTAGTAAGGATATAAAATATGTACCCAACTTTTCTCCCAATTCTCATCACAAAATAGCAGCCACTGCTTACTAGCTTGGTGTGCAACGTAACTGGCTGTGTTTAGGGAGTGGGCACAGGATATGGAACGTCACCAACATTCTGAGGCCTTTCTTGGGTAGATGTTGATGTTGAGGCTTACTTCCTTGTTATTGTGGGTTCTTCATGAGATCTTTTTAATATCTTACCAACATGCTCTATGTCTTCCTGTTTCTTCATTAGTCTGGAATTACATGTCACATCCAAACAGATTGCATACAGTTTATTTCACATATACTGGACATCTGCTTTTTTCTTCTTTCTTATCTCTATTTTATTTATTTATTTATCTATCTATCTATCTATCTATTTATTTATTTATTTTGTCCAGCTGTGTTTTTGATGATCAGTAGTTGACCACTGAGTCAACTGAGTTGCTTATAGTGCTGAGGTCTCTGGTATCACCCTGCGATTGTAATTTCAAAGCTCCTGCTGTCATCCTGTGCCTATTCACCTCTTTGTGACATTTTGTTTTAGATAGCTCAATCTGCACAGTATAGCTGTTCATTATTACTACATATTTGTTTCAGAAATATATGTATGTAATAATAAGTATTAAGCTATGCAATAATAGAAAGGAAAGAAAGAAAGTAGAAGTCACCTTCCCATAGTTGTTACAGAGAAAAACACACTAAACAAATTTCCAGACAGGCCCAGGAATGCCCAGAATGTCCAGCCTGATGTGTCCCATGGCCTGAGGTTTGACAGAGCTGGTAGCAGATCCAGGCTACAAAGCTAAGCTAACAAGAAATTTCCTCATTTTTCTTCTAGCTGAATACAGTCTGAATACAAACTCCTGGTATGTTCATTATTTAGTATCAATGTGTTTTGATCAGAAAAATGAAAGACTTTTTTCCCCATTGGAATATCAGTAAACACAAATGGTTGGTTTATTACTGAATATCAGCAATGTTGATCTTATATTTTACTATTTTATGCTATTCAGGATCAGAAAATATGTACGAGAAGTGGATATACATTTATTGTTAATACTTATGCTTGGTCACATGAAGGACAATTCATAGCATTTAATGTAATTTAGAGGTCAAAAGAAATGCAGTGGTCTTACCGGTGGGAAGTATATTACAAGCTCTATGTCTCTGGTGTCAGTAGAATGGTTGAAAGGAGAAAGACATGTTGCCATGGCAACACAGCTTAACACATATTTGTTAAGACCACCGTAATTACCTAGCAGGAGATATAGGTCACAAGAAGAATGTTATCATAAGCAAAATTGTTCCATCTTCTTCTCAACTTTCAGGTAAAAGATTTCTACAGAAATCAAGGAGTGGAATTTGAGTGGAAGAACTCATTCTCCCTTGCGTTGGCCTCAGCTAAATCTCATATTAGGACTTGTTGCTTTCCATGTGTTCTATACGGGAATTGCAAATTAGTCTTTTAAAGCTATCTTTCTCCCATTTATGTGATAGGAAGTCTGGATATAAATAAAAAATTTTCAGTTATTTGAGACATTACTCTTGAATTAATGTTTCAGAAGCCATTACTCAATAGCTGAGATAAAACAGTTTGACAGTAGGCATTAGAACACAAATTAGTGTTGCAAAAAATTGTTTAGAAGAAATCATTAAACTGCAGTGTTTTTCTAATACTTTTATAAAGTAAGGTTGAAGGAATAATTTTGTGGGCTGAATGGATTTGATCAGGTAAATCTGGAAGGCTAGTAGACCATGGTTGTCACTGGTATGCGGCAAGGCTTGAGTTGGATTGTAGTTGAAACTCTCTCACCGTCATTAATAACTATAATAATAGATCTTGTCAACATAGAATCTCAGGTTTTTGAATCAAAGTCTGAATAACCTGTCACCACTAAAGACTAAAGACATAGCTCAAAAAAATGTAAAATTTACTCTTGCAGATTCTGTGCTGTTAAATGGGGGAAATTGATGTTGGTTAATAATCTTCCTGCATCTCCAAATTCATTTAACTTGTTTACAAAGATGGAACAGTAAAGCTTTCCAGATTAAATAGTGATTATTTGTTTTATAATTAACAGCCTAGAGAGTGTCTACAGAACAAAATATTTCTTGCCATTTTTTCTCTCTTTCTTGAGACTTAAAATAATTTACATGGCTAGCTACCAAATACAGACTTTAAAATAAAGGTCATCTACGAAATATGCATCCCTACCATAAGACTTATGCTGATTTTTTAATTTCTAAGAGATGTTATGAAGAGTATCTATTGGAAAAGTTTATGACTTGGCCATTTTCTATACGTCATATTGATTCACCCCTTTCTATTTTTAGCTAAAGTGTGACTGATCTACGTCTATATTTGGAGAAGGGGCCAAGAGGTGTCAGTTATTTTAGAAGTTGTATTCTCTTATTGTAATCAGATTCCATGATTAAGAATGTGTTTTCAGACCATTAAAAACACTGTTATTTCTTATATTCAAAACATACAATGATGATGTGTGGGGTAATAGCTCAAGAAATTATTAAGATGCCTGTTTAAATTCTGTTCAAATCTTAAGTTTAATTTATTATTTTTCCTCAACATCCTAAAGTTGTGCAGACAGTCTTGTAAAATTGCTCACATAGAATTTCATGTATGGGCTATAACATCCAAGTTTTCTTATGAACGGTTTATAAATGGAAGGCATTGTGGATTTCAGTGGTGTTTAAGCTTTATTTCTATTTTCTTCTTGGATTTCTTATTTTCTTCTTCTATTGATTCTTCTTCTATTGTGCATACCATTAATGCACGCATATATTAAATTTACTTTCTAAGATTAATCATGCTAAGTGTTTTTTGTTCCATTTAACTTGAATGTGACTAAGGAGAAGAGTCTTATAGCAGAAGCAAATAATATTTGTAATATAAAAGTCTTCTCAAGGAAAAGAATAGGGAATATTTCTCCTACAGATTTTTTATATAACTTTGAGTTATCATTGAAGTTAAATTTGAGATGAAAATTTTTGTCTTGCTTCATAGGAATACAGATTCTCAGTACAAGTAAGCCTAACTGTTTCAATTTCAATAGACTTCATGGTGCCAATGTGTATAGCCTCTGATTGTCGGAAAAAATACCACATTCAACATACAGTTAAGTAATCCAGTAATTTACCTGTGTAGCATTCCCCAAATAAAAGTCTAGAAATGTTCTTTCAGAATAACAAGACAGAATAACAAGGCTGTCTGAGTTCATACTTCGCTGGGAATGCTAATTGAAATTGAAAAAACAAAACAATTCAAATAAAAGAAAAAAAATGATAAAAGAATGTAATGATAGTGAACTTTACCTCTTGGAAACTTTTCTATTTGTTTCCCAGAGGTCTTTAACACTTTTAAATTTAATGGGAGGTATTTCTTTTGTAACTGACTTGGAGCTATCTGTTAGAGTTCAACAGTAATTTTTCACTTTATATAAAATATGTTTAACATAAGGTAGCGCAGATTTTAGCCTTCTGTGTTGTCTGGTCAGATCCATGTACTGCAAATACAATATGTGAAATCTGCAAGAAATTGCTGTTGTTTGTAAGAGAGTTTGATGAAAACATCTCTAATATTTGATGCAATTTTCCATGCATACTGTTATAAAGAGCAGTGCCTTTAAAGGACGCAGGTATCCCTTAAGAATGCTGGCATAATTTCTGAGCAATGAGGATTTAGATGACCTTTGGACTAATATTTTCAGTGGCTACCCACACTGCTACTTTTGTGTAAAGGACAATGTATTATTTCCTGACAGAAGCACTTTTTTTAGAAAAGTCATATCAAGATGAAGCAAGACTCTGCTGCTTTGCTCTTCCTCAGGATCAGAGTCTTATTTCAAAAGATCAAGGCACCTTTAACTTTCTCTTCACATTCATGTTAAGAAAAAAAAGGCTACACCTTTCATTGGTGCTAAGTGTTTAAAGTTTCACTGACTCCTTTGAAAGTTGTCAGGTTGTTGAAAAACTAAAACCCATAAATTTCTTATTAATTTCAGATGCTGCTCAATTTATAGGTAAGAATCCAACCAAAAAAAGGGAGTGGTCTCTCCTGGGAGATGGGAAGTAAAGGTTTTCAGTAGGAACAGAAACAAACAGATCTCAAAATTAGGCCTTTAAGTCTTTAAAAGTATCTCTAACCAACATAACTAAACTTCTACAACTACTTCCCCTTCTTGAACCTGTGTACTGCTAGCTCTTTCTAACGAGCTGTACCCTGTTCTTTCTTCCCTCCCAGCAAGAAGTACCAGGTCAAATGTCTCTCTCCAGCTTCTGCTAGCTAAAATTTGGCTTTCCTTGCCTATTAGCAAACAGAACAGAAATTACTTTGAGTCAGAACTTGGAAAAAACAAATTCAAAGAAATAAGGATTTGGCAGCTAATCATTAGAGGCTAACTTGTGCTTTTGTAGTCATGGCTTATTAAGAGATTATTTTTAGAGTCAAACAACTGGGTCCGTTGGCACTGTTAGGTCATCCAGTATGCCATGAGAGAGACTACCAGCTCACATCGTGTACTATACATTATGGTCCTGTCTTTTATATGTAATAATCAGCAACATCTCCTGTGGGAGCTACAATTGGTCCACTCTCAAAAATAAAATTCTTCCCATTTATTCTAGTTTAGTAACAGAAACTGTCCAGAACAATGTTTTGTTTTCTTGACTGACCTAGAATCACATAGCATGAGAAACATGGAATGTAAAAAGGGAGGAAGAAGAACTATGTTCAACTGAAGTGATAAATGCAAATCAGCCTGGTTACCTTGAATTGAAATGTGCTCTCCTAAAGGGTAATTTAAACAGTGGTTGCATTACAGTGTCAAGTGCAAAACCTTTAATGGAGAGAAATTGTCTCAACTAACCTATTTTTCATAGGAAGTGGAAGCAGAAGACCATATATAGCCTAAGAGTTGGAAAGATTTGCCCTTCTCCAAAAGAATAAAATAATACAGCACTGAATAATGGTTTTGATTCTAGTTTTAAATTAGAAATTCAATTTCTTCTTATGAGCTCCCTACCCAGTTTCTTACTGTTCTCTCAATTCTTTGGATGACAATGTGAGATAAAGTAGAATTTTCTTAAAGCTAGACTGAAACAAGTCCAGAACAATGTGCATAACTTGCATTACTTTTATTAAGTGTCAAGTATTCCCATATAGGATAATTAAGATTTATGCTTAGAAATGTGTTAAAAGTGGATGCGAAAACCTATATGTATTCTGTTCATTCCATTGCCCATTGTGGGAGCTGAAATACCAAATTTTTAAACAATCTGAATACAGGCTTGTGTAGCAATTAAAGGAATGTTGGCAGTGTAAACAGAATTGGTAGAAAAAAGATACTTAAAAGTGATTTAAATCATTTGGAAGCGCTCTCAGATGATGTGCTACACCAGTGCTACTTTATAATTAATAGCTATGTTTAAATTGGGGATTTGTCTGTTTTGTTACAGAAAAGAAAGTGTTGTGTGCTCAACACGCCCTAGGGTGGTGGTGGTGAAATGAGGCAGGTCATTATCTAGGTTATGAAGAACTGTGCCAATTAGCACAAATATAGTTTAGCTTTAATGAACAAGATGTCTCCTCAAGTGATAGACAAAGAAAATTTAGTGAAAAAAGTAGAAAATACTTTGTGAATCCTACTTTTACTAAGCACATGACAAGCAGTCAAAAAGTAACTGAATATGAGGTGGCTGTATTTGTAATTAAATTAACGTCAATATATTAAAGTGCAATGGTAAACTGTAAACAGTACTTGGAAAACTGTAAACCTTTATATTTGTTGAAGTATAAAGTGCAAACCTTAGAGAGTGGTGTCATACCACATTTGGATCAGGAACCTTTATTGGCCTGTATGAAAACTGACATATTTTTAGGGAATATTCAGGCAGAATTGTATTTGGAATGTTTTAGAAAGTTTTTGTGGGAAGAGGGAGGCTGACTCTTTGTTTCTAATTCACTGTAAAATTCCTACTGACTTCAGTGTGAGTTCAGAATTTGCCATAGTTTGAAGATAATTGCAGTGTAAAGGATCTGTAGCCAAACAAACAGAAATAGTTTAAAGCTATGCTATTATATATCTAATTTTTTTTTTAACAGTAATAATCATTTAAATCCCTGAGAGCTGAAGCAAACACCGGGATGAAAATTATTTCTAAATTAAGAAGGCTTGTCAGTAGCTGTCAACAATTCTGTTGGCTTCCTGATAACTTGCTGTGCTACACAGCACACTGGGAATAGCCACAAGGGGTGGCACGGGGGTGGCACATATATTCCATGAGGAAAACAGATCCATTCAGGGCATTATCTTTCCAAGACTGAAGATTTAACTGAATATACTGAGCTAAAACACTGCATTTTATGTGTCCTTCCTCATCAATCCAATTTTTGCTTAAAACAGATGTGTTAATGTCACTAAACTAGCCAAAAGGCTTCACATTGTATCTTCATGGACTTAACTGTAATTTGCTTTGGAGACAATTCCTGATAGTACCTTTGCTTTGTGTTGTGAATACTCTCCTCTTTTGACTTATTTTCTACATGTCAGAAAGCTCTTTGAATAGCATCCACAATAAATGCTTTCTTTCCACTTACATCCCCATTACTTCTTGCTTACTAATATCCAGCACACTCAGATTTATCCCTCATTTAAATGATTTGCCTTTAGGTACTGAAGTCATTAATATCTTGTTGCTACAGGGTAAGTGTAATTCTTTTAATCTTGATGGTAACTTCCTGGTTAAATATTTTAAATAGATGTATTTAATAAATACGTTTTTAAAGTAACATCAATTAATCATATTAGTTTAGTAGTGTATTTGGATATTCAGTTATTTCTGACTCTACATTTGGCCCCTGTATTTTTTTTTCTTGGAGACAAAGTGAGAAACAGAAGAGCTCGATGTTCAAGCACTGTTCAGCAATAGCTAAAACACTGATGTGTTACAAATACTTATTCAGTTGAATTCTAAACCACCACACTACATAGACTGCTATGAAGAAAGCTAGCTCCATCCCACCCACACTTAGTACAGATGTTCAAATTCTTAGTCTTTGAATGTATGTTTAAAAGTCATTAACACTTTTTAACATTTTAATCTTCCTAAATTGTGTTTGGAACCTACTCTCTTTTAATTGTCACGGTTGGAACCAAAGAATAATCTGCCTTCTTTGTAATCAGTTTAATGAGCCACTTAAATGCATTTTAGCTGTGTTAATATTGAATATCATGACACACTAGCCTAGAGTGTGAAATGCTGTGTCTCTGCTTGTCCATCTATGAGCATTGACTGATGATAAGGAATTTCAGCTGCCCTCTCCTCCACTTTCGGACTGTTTTGAGAGACAGAACTGTGGCAGAAATTCTGCTTTTTTTTTGTGCCAGTAACTGTCATCTGCTGAAAATAAAGATTAACTACTTAGATATGGCTGAGATATTATGTATGTTCTCGTGCAATGCAATTGTATTCCAAATGTTTTTATTATATCTGGGGCATTCCGGAAGCAAGGAGAGTTCATTTCAATTTATGACAACAGTCACAGAAACTTGTTTTGATGATTCCTTGCAGACCTTCATTAAATTAAGCTTAGGTCAAAGAAAATCAAATGAATTTTACAGAAAGACCCAGCTATTGTAGGTGTTCGTTATCTCACAAAGGAGATTAACAAGCTTTTAAATGATAGGAGGCATTCTAAGGATGGAATATGAATCTTATTGCATTTGCGGCCTTGACACAGAAGACATAAAGTGTGGAGTGAGTTATTGTTTTCAGAGATGATAACTTTTTTATTTTATTTTGTATTGTGATGTTAATGCTAATCTTCCATGGTTATTTTTCCTGCTCTGAGTATGATTGAACTCTTCTTGTTTTCAAGGTTGATCTGCACAATGAGAAGTGTTTTCTGTTTTGGAGTATTCCGTATGCTGAACTGTGTTCTTTATATTGATTTAATATTTTTAAGACAATTAGAAACACATCCTAAACTTTCTCTTGAAATTTCTCTTGAAATGTTATGTATGTTTGCTTCTCTCTATTTTATTACAATGTGCATATAAAGCTCTGTGAGTCTGGCTGTATTTTCTAAACTGTACATTCACACTGAGGTCATGCGTTCTACTGTAAATTCTACTTTTGCAGAGTCATTTGTGCTAAGTTTATTCTCATTTTATAGCCCTCCTGTATGATACTGGGTAGTATTCAGGTTGCTACAAAGGAGCTAAACAGAGACAACATAAAAAGTAGATGAGTTTTTCTGTTGTTGGTTTTTGTTTTTGTTTTTTATTGGGACACTGCCTAGATACTGAATGAACCATTAATTTACCTTTTTTTTTTAATAACAAAATCCTACATTACACTCAGTTTTATCAAAAATACATTCTTTCTCATACTGGAGGAACTGAACACATACAGTGCATATTTTTATAGATGGTGCATAATGTTTTGCTATTTTCTCTGAGTTCATTTTCTCTTTCACTTTTCCATCCAATTTTTCTTGCTTCTGTTTTTGTCTTTTGTCTTTGTAATAATATAATTCCAATTTCAAGTACCTACACTTAGTCAGTAAGGTCACAATGAAAAGTCTTTAAAAGTCAGTTTTAGAAAACCACTTTGTTTCAGTCAGTTTTGTGCAGATGGCAATTTCTTTAGATTAATATCTACTTTACAAGTATAGATATACAAATACAAGTTACATTTTTCAAATAGTATTTCTTTGATCCTGTTTCTACTACATAACGTGTCTGAAATAGTGAGCCTTCCTGTTTGTGACCTTTTTCATTCAAGAATAATTCTGCATTGCAAATTAAACATCTCAAATGAACAGGAGAATAACAAACTAAAAAGTATTTTGAGTGAAAAAACAGACCAGTGAAGCTTTCAGAAAGTGTGATGAACTAGAGAAGGCTTGCAGAGCATTTCATTCTAAGCAGTGGATGCCTTCCAGAAGGAAAACACTGTCTCCAAGAACTTTATTACAGTTTTCAGTTAAACCAATAAAAATAAGCCAATTATAATTCTTTTGGGTTTTTTTTTCCAAAAATGTGAAGTGTGTTGTATGCTGCATAGAAATGAACTGGAAGATATAGAATCATAGAATCGCTAAGGTTGGAAAAGAACCACAGGATCATCCAGTCCAACCATTCGCCCTTCACCAATGATTCTCGCTAAACCATGTCCCTCAGCACAACATCCAAATGCTGTTTGAACACCACCAGGCTCAGTGACTCCACCACCTCTCTGGGCAGTCCATTCCAGTGTCTGACCACTCTTTCAGAGAAGTAGTATTTCCTAACATCCAGCCTGAACCTTCCCTGGTGCAGCTTGAAGCCATTCCCTCTAGTCATATCACTAGTCACATGAGAGAAGAGGCTGACCCCCAGCTCACTACAACCTCCCTTCAGGTAGTTATAGAGAGCAATAACGTCTCCCCTGAGCCTCCTCTTCTCTAGACTGAACAATCCCAGCTCCTTCAGCCTCTCCTCATAAGGCCTGTGCTCCAGACCCCTCACCAGCCTTATTGCCCTCCTCTGGACATGCTCCAGGGCCTCGATATCTTTCTTACAGTGAGGGGCATATATACATGTGGGGGGCATATACAGTGAGGGGCATATATACATTTTGGACACAAACACTTAGGGAGACTTCTTCTTGATCACAACTTCTACTTGATCAGAAGCTGTTGAGTCATTCTTACAGCTTCAGAGCTTTAATAAAGGGTTCAAAGAGACCCGTGCAGTTTCTGTCAAATAGAGACAGAGTTCTTGTGAGCTGAAAGTGGAAGTCCTAATGTTAACGGTTGGAAAATACCAAGTGAAAAAATATGTCCAAATTGAAGGTAAACTGTAACACTAGGATCAACCAAAGACATCTTCAAAGAACAGGTGGCATACTTTTAATGCCACAGTAGCATCATGATTCTAAACACATTATACAAAAATCATTAGATGTAGACATGTTTACTCATTTATGGTATTATAGTGGTTTTATGTCCTGCTCCATGCTGCTATAGTCAGCATGGCTTCCACCTACTCTGCCCAGTAGCCAGTTTCACAAGACCTTATGTATTATCGATCATTTGAAACCGAAGAGAAATGAATGAGCTTTTGGGATGAGATGTTTTTTTGTTTTTGTTTTTGTTTTGTGGGTCACTGTCCTGTTTTATAGGATATATAACTAGGATATTGATTATAGTTTAGATATACTTTTCTGAAAGAAATTATGTTTTGCTTTTTCTTAAAAACAACAAAGGTAGTTATTTCTTTATTTCCCAAGCTGTAGTTATCAGTTTTTAGATATGTATCTACAATGCAAACATTTATCTGTATATCTAGACTAATTTTATAATTTCATTCTTACAGTGGAGCAGTATAGCAGATACGGATTCATTTACTGATCAAACCGGCAGCATTACAATTTTGCAGAAAGATTTGCTTCTGATGTGAACTTTGGCCATTGATGTTCTATAATTTTCTGGCTTACTGGACATATTAAGTTGCTGTCTATAATTTTAAGCAGCTTTAATTTCCCACAATCTTTTTCTTCCAAAAGATCACTGTCATAATATTACAAAAGTACCAACTGTAAAATCTATACAGAAGTTCGTCATATCGTACATTTAAATATGAATACAAAGAGTTGTTTGAGCTTTCAATTTTTCTAGTAAGTAAGTTTTATATACCCACTGCATCAATAAAACTGACTCTTTGCAATGGAGAGAAACTTTTTCGGATTTTATATGACACAGGTAATCATGAAATGGAGTGTTTCTGTTGTTAACAAGGTTGGGGATACAGCAGTATTCACTAGAATCTGCCATTAGGCTGTCTCTTGTCATATTCTATTTTTGATGATAACCATGGAACAGCTCAGAATATGGTAACTTAATCTTAGCGTTCAGAAACAGTTTTTTTTTTTTTTTTTAAATTTAAAATATCAAATGTCTTTGATAAAGCACATTTAAAACCAACTAAGCCATATCTTCAAATGTGATTTAAAGCCTACATGACTCTTCCATTAATTTTTCATGAGGCTGACTAAGTGGATAAATTATTTTGAATTTGGGAATTAGCCTTCTATGTAACTTGTTACTTAGTCAAACTTTTAATTAACTAAACTGTTCTCTTTATGATTCATATAGAGCAATTTCCGACAGCAGTATTTTTCAGGTGAAAATTCATGGACTGCTGATATACTGCAAAAGCAATAAAATAGGAAAAGAATGAGTTGTAAAAAGACTTGAATTTATTTCTTTTTAATTTCACTTGAGGGTGCCCTTAGTTTTGCTCTGTGGGTATCCAATTTTTCTTAAAAGAATTGTTTTATGAACAATTCACATATATACCATCACCTCTTAAACTGTAAAGTTCTTTTATAAAGTTGAGGGATATTTTGTATGGAACACAAAAATACTCAAGGACATTCTTTAAGGTTTTTATTAAAGCATGAAAAAAAAACAAATATTTTATTAAAAATTTCTTTTTTTTTCTTTTATTTTCTTTTTTTTTTTAATATCAGTAAGTAATCTCTTAAGGTTAGAAAGCTGACCAAGTTCTGCAGAGTCCCCAAAAGAAACTTTGATTCTTTTCAAAGTTAGCTATACATACAAGATCCCACATTGAGTATGGAGCTTATACTGTGCAAAATGGATTCAAAATATTTTAGAAATATTCTTAGGAGTAGAGGAAAGCTATGTTTCACTGAGATACAAGACATGAGCCCTATCAATAATTCTAGGAGGGCTGAAAATTCTCAGTACTCTACAGACAGCTTTATTTGCCACAGTTCTGTAACTCTTCTACAGATTCTTCCCTGATTGCTGAAAGGAGTTGAGTATTTTCTTGCATTATAAAAGGGAAAAGGAAATATTGCTAGTCCTCCCATTTTCTTAATAGGAGTAATGAGTACTAAATATCTCTGATCCACAGATAAGTGAGGAATGTTCTAGTCTCTGTGTTATTTAAAATAAAGATAATTTTGATACTACATGTATTGTACATATATATATTGTTGTAGTAGGTGTCTTGCGGGGGTACAGGATGTACTGTAGGCTACTGTAGGACAGGCTTCTCCCTAAGCATAGAGAGACATATAAGCCGTGTTTGGTAGTGATTAAACACCATTTTGCTGCTCATCATATTGGTGTGTGTCTGCAGTCATTTGGCCCTGATCGGGCTATTGGTCAGTGAGCGCAGAGGCCTAACACAGGTGGCTAACATCATTGTTGCAGAAAGCAACAATATATATTTTAAAAGATCTCTATTTTTTTAATATCATCTTGAAAAAAAATCATCTATTGAAATACTAATAGATGAATGATTACTTTTGCTGCAAATCTATCTGTAGGATGGTGAGTTGTATTGATAAACTATTGGAAAAGTTGTCTTCATTGACAACAGTGTCATGTAGAAAATGTTATGCTATTTTATGCTGTGCCTCAGCAGCAGACATTTTATTTTTCCCTTTGTTGTCTACTTCTGTTCTCTAATAATTATGATTAATAAGGCTGAAAACTTTTCCTTTCCTTTTGTATTCTGGGCTTTCAGATTCTTTTTGCCCTGGGAAAAACTTTCCCATGCTTAGTTTCTGTCCAACCTACTGAGCAATCAAAATACCACAGAATGAACTGCAGCTGGTGGTCAAGAAAACGAAACATATTTGCCTACTTTGCAGTTGTTGCTCCTGACTCCTTATGTCCGCACATCTAATACAGCTTGGTTCAAGGACTGAAATTCTTTTCTAAATCCCAAATCATATTTTCAGCAATTTTAACTGTTGGACTTTTCATTAATGGTGCAATAACAAATAAATAACTTAAAGAACTACAGCACAATTACAATTTTTTAAGACTACATTTCAAATCTGTAATTCTGAAAGTTAAGTAATAGTACAATGAGTAATTAAGCATTTTTAATTAAAAGGTGAGGATCATACTGTGTCCTGAATATTTTCAAGATTGTACATCATTTGAAAGTAATTTATTAGTAATCTCTTTTTTTAGCCCAGCTAGACTTCAAAGATCAAATATCAGACTAAGAAAAGAATAACTTCATAGTACACTTCTAAAATCATATCTAACTCTTTCCAACCTATCTGAAATTATTTCAGTAATAAATGTAATCATGCCTCCCTCAATTCCATAGGCATTTTGTACATTTTGAGGCCTTTAGAATAGTGTTAGTATCAGATAAAGGGAAATGAGTACCATGAATCAGTCTTCAAATCATAATATTTCATACAGATGTGATGTAATAACTGAATAAATATAGAACAAGAAAATGAAAAAATACATCTTCAGTATAAGAATATTGAGGGTACTACAGTCCATCTTAAAAATACTCTACCCTCTGGACTTCTGCCCTGAATTTATCTTCCTTTACTGCATTACGGTTTGGGGATGTTGAAACTTGACATATGCCCTCTCCTGGTACCTAAATGTTAATTTGTTGCAGGAAAGAAAATAGCTGGAAGGGGAAACTCAAAGCAATGTTTATCCAGTTCCTGGTTGGTTGGTTTGACCTCCTGTTTGTTTTCTTGAGGTCTGTACAGTAAGATCCCACGTATGGATGATATTAGTGTTTAGCGTGCTTTTTCTAAAGGGTAAATTCCTTCCATCTCATATATGAAATCAGTTTGGGTAAATCTCATGATTAATAGTGAAATGATGAAAAATGTTCCCTATCAAGCTAAAAAAAAAAAAAGAAAAAAAAAGAAAAAAAAAGTCAAAAGTGTCCATTAAATCTGTAATTAGACATACGACAGAAATCCTTTACACTTCATGTATTTTACTAATCAAGTGAGATATGTGTTACATTGAAATTCTGTCCTCACATTCTCATATATGTTTAATACAAATATGAAATGTAGATAAGAAGTTATGTTTTATAAGTTTAAAATCACATAAATTAAGCATAATTTTAAACAATCTGATTTTGCTAAGAGAAAATCCAGCAACAAGGGCTTTCCTTGTCTGAAAATACTTCCCATAAATTGAAAAAGCTAAGTCAGGTACAAAAGTAGAAAACTTCCATATGAATAAGTCCCCAGTTTATCTGTTATGACAGATGACATCCAAGTGAATGTGATGATTTTTTATTTTGCTTTCGGTTCCGATCAAAAAGAAGTCTTGCTGGACTTTTTTTTTTTTTCATGTGAAAGTTATAGAAGCATTGCCTAGCATATCAATAATTTTGTCTGCATGTTGTTTTTTTTTCAGAGCAAGCTAGTATGGACTAATTACTCATACTAACAGAATAAAGTAGGTAAAAATCTCCATGTGTTTTGTGTTTATATTATAGTTTTTAATTTAATTAATATACCTTTATTCATAATTCACTCTTTTGGTACACTAAGACAATTTGGAACCAAAGACAGAAAAAGTTTTGACTGATGTCATAAGAATTTGAGTATACAAAAGAGAACTTTATACTCACTTTCATAGTCCAAGCCAGTAGCTGTAGTTGAAAGACTTGAAAATCTGGTCCTTATTAGTTTATACTATCTGCAATATTCCATTCAATTCTAGATAGTTTTATGCCTACACCACAAAAAGTCAACCTTAAAACAGTTTATCAAATAGGATTGAAACTAATCTTTAATAAGTTTTGAATACTGTTGGTGGATTTGAAATATGCAGAGTTATTATGACTTGGAACATCTGGCAGTTAATTGGATCTGTGATTTCTGTTTATTTTGACATCTGTTTATGTGATTTCTTATACAAAGTCTGGATTTGGGGTATGATTTCAGTAACCTAAGTTACTCATTAGTAGGATCTCCACGATGAAATTTTAGGAACCACGAATATTGTTAAGCATATGAAATTAAAGCTATCATAGATTCTTTTATATTGATTTAAGATTCCACTTTTTATTTATGGGACTGTTTGTATTTTATTGATTTCAGGTTAACATCAGATTTCTACATGATCAATCACTTCTGAATACAGAGGTTAGACTAGTATGTGATATTCCTGAAAATGTTAACCTTTATGGCTTCTGTAGTGCTTTGCTTTTTTTTTTTTTTTCCATATCTTTCTAGTTTTATCTTTGGACTTCCATGGCCCTTCACATGCAGAACAGATTTGGTTTTCATGGAAGATAGTCATGTAAAGAGATAAGCCTTCTCCGGATTAGGAAATGGATAGAAGCACTGCTAGAAACAAAAGTCATTCATCAAATGGCACAGCTGTTCACTGTATGTTCATAATGAGCTTTTTTATTTGGGTGCTGTTTGGTATTTATAGCTAATTAACTCCCTTTTACACCACCCAACAATCTGCATTTAGAGCACAGAGAAAATGGAAATAGATTGAATTAAAGCTGTTAAACACAGAGCAAATTCAGTTAATATTAAAATCACTGTAGATAAGTTATTACCAAAGCACTAAAAGATATTTTCTGCTTTATATTTTTGTTGATTTTTGTTTGCTTTTTTGTTCTTAATTTACATAGAAATCTGAGTAAAAAGACTTTCACAGGCCACAGAGACTTCAAAACTCTCGCTTTCTTTTGAAGAATTTTTTCTTTTTCAAGGTAAGTTTAATAAATTGTTAATATTGCAGGTGTTAAACTGTTGGTATACATGTAATTTTCTGTAATACATGGATAAAAAGTTAATTTGCTTGTTTTCACAGGATGCTATGAGATTAGTTTTTTATGTGATCCCCAAGTGAAAGATCTGCATCTAGTCCTCTGAGTGTATGAAGTTTACATCCCACTCTGACTGGCCAATTAAAATACAGAAAATTCACTGTTGTTTTACCTCTTTCTTTTCTTTGAAATGAATAGCTCAAAATGTGGTTTCAGATATGAAAAAAAAAACTTTGTTTTGAAGTATGCATATGTAACTATTTCTGCTCTAGTACGTCTAGACAGATAAGGTAGCAATGGGAAAGGAAAAAAGGAGGAAAGACACTACCTGGGAGATTTCCTGATTGTTGCTGATTTCACAGTTGAGATTATACACTATTTGTTCTAATTCATATGCTATGAATCTAATAGGAAGACAAAGTGGACTTACCTCACAAATTTGATGAAACTTCCTTGTGTCCAGTTGCTGGATTGTTCATCACCATTATGCAGAATACAACGATTTGTGTGTCAAGTGTTGGAAAAATTGCATTTCCACCTGTCTTACCAGATTTTTCAGGTCTCCTTAGTCTGTGTAGTATAACTAGTACTTGCCTTCTTCATTGTTTCCTAAATATACCAAAATGCTTTTAATCAAAAGGGAGGTTTTCTAGCTCAGCACATCAGCAAGAAAATAATAAAATATTATTTCTGTATTCTAATCACTTTCTGTTTGTTCATGTATTATTTTTGACTTTAAGGTACAATCATGTGTTTCTATCCCTTAAGTTTAATAGCACAAGTGGGTGCTCATTCAGATGGTGTTTAGGAACTAGTAGTATAATGCTGCTAGAATATTAGTAAATATAAAAATACCGTAATTTTTTTTTTTAAACAGTGCTAGTATAAAATAGACCTGCTAGTCTGCAGATGAGAAATTCAAACCACTTTGAACAGATCTTTATTCAACTGACAATCATTTTTACTGATTTAACACCTGATATAGTGCCTTTCATTAGGAGGCCTATTGAACTTGATTGTAAATTTAGTTCAATAACCTTATCAAGAATATAAGCCTGAAGAAAATTCTGTTTTGTCTATAATTATCTCGGGCACGGGGGGGGGGGGGGGGGGGTGGGTAAGGAAAAAAAACAACATGAATGAAAAGAATCACAGTATCTTAGAATCATGGAATGGCCTTGGTTGAAAAGGACTGTGATCATCTAGTTTCAAACCCCCTGCTATGTGCAGGGTTGCCAACCACCAGACCAGGCTGCTCAGAGCCACATCCAGCCTGGTCTTGAACGCCTCCAGGGATGGGGCATCTACAACCTCCCCTGGCAACCTGTTCCAGTGTGGCACAAACTTCTGAGTGAAAAGCTTCCTCCTAATATCTAACCTAAATCTTCCCTGTCTTACTTTAAAACCATTCCCCCTTGTCCTATCGCTATCCACCCTCTTAAACAGTCACTCCCCCTCCTACTTATACACTCCCTTCAAATATTGGAATACCATAATGAGGTCTCCCTGGAGCCTTCTCTTCTCCAAGCTAAACAAGCCCAATCTGAAATGGTAAACACTGAACTACATAGAAGTTAATAGCAACTTTCTTGCCAAAGTCAAATACCTAGAAAAACCTCTGCTTCAGGACTGACAATTTATTTTAGTAGGCTTCAAGATTTCTCCTACCTGATCAAGGTATCAGCTTATGAAACCATTGACAATGTCACTGTCACTTAGAGGATGATGCATTTTACTCTACAAGCATACCTCTCAATACGCAGTTGAGTCCTACTGGCTTGGGTGCTTCCATCACATACCACACTTAAAGGAAATTGATGTTCAACTCAAGTACTTGCCTGAAAAGAGTCTTTATATAGAAGTATATATATTTATAAAGTCTGAAGACAGTATATAGAAAATAGCCTACATATATGTTACTTTCCTTGATATGGAGAGAATCATGGAAATTAAAAAAAAATAATACAGGAAAGTAAATACCAAGGAATGCATTCACGAAGCAGCAGCCAGCTAACCAGTCAATTTTTGTCAAGCTGCAAAGTAAAACATAGCAGTACCACTCAGCAGGCTAAAAAGAATCTGTTAGTATATATGGAAGGGAATGAGAGTTTAGGAAAAAGTAAGAAACTGGAGCTTGCGTAATTGTAAAGGTATTGGTTACAGCTATGTGAGGGAGCTGAATAAATCAAATATGATACATACTCATAAAAGATCAAATTTCGTTAGCTTTGTTTCTTATAGCATTTGTTGCTTGTCTTTTCCCTGCTGCTGTTCACAAGAATGTAGAAGTAAATGTGAATCTAAATTTCAGTTCAATTTTTAAAATAAAAATGCAAATTGATAAGCATATCGTTATATTTAATCTACTTTCTCAGACTGTTTCTTGTCTTGGGTTCTTACATCCTTTGTACAAAGGATCAAATGAAGTGTCTTAAAACTATTTTCAAAGGAGTTCTGAGGCATCTCTTTCAGAGATTTTTAGAGAGAGGGTTACTCAGATATACGTTACTCCTTTCTTTGTGAATGAATTTGTTACATATAGAAACATCAAAATATTTAGAAAAACTGCCAGTTTTCTTTCCAGACTCTATGACCCTTGTTTAGTAAAAAATATTCTGTGTAGGTTTTAAAATATGCCTGTGTGTTTTAGTTTATACATACTTTTAAGGCTTTGCATCAGATTGAGGAAAAGTAGACAGTGACAAGACTTGCTGAGTATATATTATATGTAATCTGACATTTTCAGGACAAGGATTTTAACTTAACTAATTTACACCATCACACTACATTACTTAGAGTACGTGGCAGCAAATCATTGAAAAATTGTGTATATGAATTCTTTCTTTTTATAGATCTAAGATCGATAAATTCTGCAGAACAAAATTGAGTCGTCTTTTTTCCTTTCATGTTATGGTTATGAGTCACTATTGTAGTTGCCGCTTGCTTTACCTTTAGTCTGTTTCATGTCTGGATGAGCACTCACCTCCTGTTGTCAAGCCTTTGCTCTTCTCCTTCATAGAAAGTCCACAAATCATCCATGGATGGATTAAGCTGTAAACTATAGTACTGTGTATATTTAATTTGTCCCCTGTTATCAATTCAAAAGCCGTAAGTCTGACTCTCTGCATCACACCTTCAGGATGAGGAGAAAGAAAAATCAATAAAAGTATGGCACGTAATTACTAGTGAGAAGAGACTTTTACATTAGATGTACTCGCAGTAAATAATTGCTGTTCAAAAGGAAGGGGCCAGTATCCAATGACTCAGTGTATGTTTTGGTAACATGCAAGGAAATCTATGTATTATATTCCTCTCTGTGAGATTACAGATCTGTGTCTCTAGCACTTCTGGGATTTGGTAGCTGTACTCTGATCTTTGTATTTATTATAGTTCTTTAGTATAGCTATATCCCAAACCCTAATCTTAACTGAAGAACAAAATGCACCAGAACACAAAACACTAATCTGATGGAGGAGGAAGAGTTGAATCCAGAGCAATTCAAATTGGGAACAACTGGTTTCTGGTAAACAGAAGATTAGCAAATTGTTGAGTTGGTATAAGGAGTTTTTTGAATGAAAATGCTTTGATTAAAATTTGTCAATGAAATTCAAAAAGGAAAAATAATGTTGAATATTTTGGTTTAAGAGGGCAAAAAATCCAATTAATAGAAAAAGTTGTTGAAAAAACAGAATTTATAGACGGTCTTATAAAAGCAAAGTAGTAATAGGAAAGATAAATCACACAAAAGATGTTCTAAGGTTGTTTCATTTCAGTAATTTGTACTTTATTAAAATTTTCAATTCAGAGGACATACATCAAGGGAAAAAGTGCAGATCCTACAAAAAAAAACAGGAACTTATTTCTGTTTTTTTTTTTTTTCTAAGAATCTTTAGTTTCAATGAAGGACTTTATTAGGTTTAAAAAGTGAGTTTAATCCATTAGTATCAAATACATAAAGGAAGCTGAAATTTCCACATCTATAACTCCATTGAGTCCTCTGAAGGACCCCTCCAGATCCTTTTCCTCCACGGAGCTTTCCAGCCACTCTGGCCCAAGGCTGTAGAGTATCATGGAATTTTTGTGACCAAAGTGCAGGACCTAACACTTGGTTTTGTTAGAGCTCATACAATTGGCCACAGGCCAAGAATGCAGACTATCCAGATCTCTCTGTAGGATCTACATACCCTCAGGCACATCTTCCCAGGTTAGAGTCATGTACAAACTTACTAACAGTCCCCAGTTGTCCAGATCATCAATAAAGATATACAAGACTGGCCCCAATATTGACCCCTGGGGAGCACCACTCATGACTGCCTAGTTGCTAGTCCAATATTTGTCCCTGGGGAACACAACTTGTGACTTGTGACTAGCTGGATTTATCTCCACTCACCACCACAGATTTAAATAAAACAAAGAAACACTCAGTATAGTACTGGAGAAATGATTAAAAAGGTTAACTTGTTCTTTCTGTCGCCTGACATCAACACCTCTGTGTTTCTCCATGTTGCTCTCTCTTCTCCTCAAGTTTCTTGCTTTTTCCCTTATAGTTACATTTTAATTTAACTGATATATATATTTACATCACAGTTTTTTCACTGCAAGGCTTTGCCTCACCAAGCACTTACTTTGATTTGAGGTCTCTGGAAGAGACTTTTCTCTTTGAAGAAAGCCAGTTCTAAAATTAATCTTTCGGAAAGAAAATGTTAGTAGTCTAAATCCTCTTAACTTAGTTGGTTTTTTTTTTTTTCCCCCCTGTATTTAAAGTATTGTCTTCATTTGTTTGTGCTTGCGGGGAGGAAGTGTCATTCTAAAGTCCAAGACATTTACTTAAAAAAAATATATATGTGTAGATAGTGGTACTGACTCAGAATCATAGTATCATGTTTTCCACGAGTTGGAAAATGTTTCTGTGAATATGACCTTGCTGTAATAATAGGTTAGAATTAGAATGTGTACAAACAACATGTTTCTGTCAATGATGAGTTTAAATGTCAGACTTAACCACAATTTTCCATTTGATCTCTGTTTTCTGAGTTACATTCTGTCAATTCATACACCTTCAGAGTTTAGGATCAAAACAGTCTGAAGAAAGTATTTGCATATTTACTACTCCAGCAAATAACTTTCACAATTGGAGAATTGTTGCTCAAGTATTCCTGTAATACTATAGATGTGAAACAGTGAGGCTGAGGCAATTTGTTTTCCTGTCCTCACTGTGAACGTCTCTATTATTCATCTGTACTCCAGTAAGAATCTTGTAATTTTACATAATGTCTTCCAAATCTTGAATCTTTGAAAAATCCATCCTGCAGGTATGCTTTTTACCTTTAAAATAGTTCTCCTGAACAAGATATATCAGATTTTTGAATCTTTAATATATTAATTATTTGCTCTTTGTCAATAGTCTTAGGAATGGCAAGAAATGTATCTGTGATCAACATATTTCTTAGGCATGACAGCGTAGCTCTTAATTAAAAAAAAAGTAATTCAAACTCAGTGAGAGTCCATAGACAGCCACTTAAACAATTTTTTAATTGAGAGAATGAGAGAATAGAAATAGAATTAATGCTATCGAGCTTTTTTACTAGCTTTACTAGTAGTAATAAAGCTATTCGAGCTTTTTTACTACTTACACTATACAATTTGATTACTAATTTTAGATAAATAGCGTGTTAAATGCTTTTAAGGCTGTACAAAGACCACTGTCTCTTTCTTCTTTGTCCACCTTAGCTGGTGTTATTAATTATATATAATCTATTTAAATTAAAACATTTCCTGTTAATTAAACTCTCCTAAGGATAAGGGCATTTTCTTGCTTTTATAGATCATACAGTTGGTTTGGGTATTAGGTTAAAAGTAATTCTTTAAAATATCAGATTAACTTCACAACAGAGGGAAATCTGTACTGCTGTGCCTCTATGCATGGACCAAAAAAAAAGTGGCAGTTCAAAGCAATAATAGTGTTAAGCAGAGATGACAAAAAAATTTCAAAAAATATTTTTGTGGTTTTTTTAAATCAATTTGTTTTCCAGAGTTTTTTAAAACATACATTATTATTTATTTTCAAAATTCTCAACTACTGCTATGGCAGCCTGCTGTGCCATTATTCTGGCTCCAAGGTATTTCTTACTGGTGTCTACTTGCAGTGAAGATGCAAACCGCTCAACCCTTTGGTCATCGCCATCAGGGAACATGTTGGAGCACTGTACCATTTCCCCCTGCTCTCATGCCAGAATTGTCTACACACATCTCTTCCCAACCTAGAGCTTTCATGGAGATGAGCAGAGAGGGATAAGGCTCTATGCTCTGCAATGGAGTATCTCTGACCTATAGTATAGTTTCAGCCTAAGCAACATCAGTCATAAATCTGTGGATTGTTATTCTTTTGTTTTTGTTCCCCCTTCAGTGATCAGAAAGGCCCACACAACCTTCTTAGAACTTTTAGGTGGAGCGGAGGTTTTCAAGTGTCAGCTAATTGACTGCTTTAAAAATTATATCAGTATGTGGGTGAAATAAGAGTCAATCTGTTTCAGCCTCCAATCTGTCCTTTTTGTATTCTTTCTCTAGCTGTGTCCTGTGCAATACTTGAAGCTATTAATAAAAATAAAACAAAAAATATATTAATATTCCAATATGCGCTCAAGCTAGCAGCCATATCAGCACTGCAAAGTTACCATATTTCTGTATCCTAATGAACAATTGCACATAACAAAGGTAATAGACCGCATATACAGCTTTTGCAAATTAAATTGCATAGTTTAAATCATCATGTAAGCGGCTCAAGGTTTTGATGTGAAACTGTTCTTTTTTTTACTATCTACATACTCTACTAATGTACAATCACATAATCATAGAATTGTTTGAGTTGGAAGGGACCTTTAAAAGTCATCTAGTTCAACTCCCCTGCTAATTTGGTAGGCAGATACTTATGAAATTACAGTAATGAATTTATACAGTCACACACTGAGAAAAGCTGCTCAGTTAAATATCTGATAAATTCAAGTCTGAAAATTGTGTAAATGCTAATGTGGGGAACTGATCACAGAATTCTTTTGTTATACTTGCTTAGATGTAGTAATTTTAAGAACAATGATGTAGTTGCACAATTCACTGGGAAGACAGGCTCTTCCTTGAAATACTCTATTAAACCATTCAGTCATTGTCTCCCATTAATGGGACTTGACTCAGGAGTAACTGTCCTGCATGTTTGTTCAAATCTGTACTAGTCTGAGTTAATGTGCAAAATTATTCAATTGGTTTAAAGTATGAGAATCCACACAACCCAAGTTAATCACTGGTATTCCAGTCTTTCTATTTTATTTTTTTTCTATCCAGTAGTCTATTATGAATTTGAAAGAAGAAAAAAGAAAAAAGCTTTCCTTGGTGACATATCTATCTGTACAAATGCAGAAAAATACAGTTGTTTTCTTATTTTATTCCTATTTTATCTACAAATTAGGATCAAGAGTCAATATTTTATTATCATTAATACAGAGACTAATATGTTGCTTCTCTTTGTAGAAATGTATTCACTCTTCTATTTTCGTTCTGTTCTGAAATGAAAAACTTTTTTTCTTTTGTGCATAGAATACGTAAAAACTCCTACGATAATTGTGTTAGAAATCTTATTTCAGTTATTCATTAAGACTAGTGTGCATTTACAATCTTCTTTTCATAAAGCAGAATAAGCAATCACAAACTTGACAATTCTTTCAGAGCTGAAACTCAGGATGTAAACAACTTCTTTGGTTGGTATAATGGTGGCCTTTCAGAAACATGCTAAGCATCAGAAATTTCTTATTTTGCTTCTGTGAATAATAAAGCTTTAGATAAAAATTAGATGGAACTGCTACCCTAAAAAGAAGTATTCATATTTGTATCAAGTTTAGAATTGATAAAAACATATTTCCAGAATATCTACAGAAACTAGGACAGTATTGCACTATTATTAGATTCTATTTATCATTAAATGTAAATGTTCATTTGCCACATTTTTCCTCTCTTCCAAAAGCAGATATGGGGTTGAAAACATTAGAGAAGATTGATGGAGACTACTGTATAAATAAGACAAAAGTAATTGCATTAACTGGGTGTTTTTTAAGCTGGAGAAAGCATGCAGCTAAACATCTTTCTCTTTTAAAAACATTCATGCTTTCATTCCACTTTTGGTTGCATTTTGGGATAGCATTAGAATATGTTATACATCAGTGCACAAATTTATAAGTACTGGAAGAAATTAATACTGTGTACCAAGAACATTTCCATAATTACACTGAAAGAACCCAGTAATTAGCGACACTCTATTAATAGTGTTACCAAAATATACTTAGAGACTTCTAAAGAAATTTCAGATTAGTTTAAAATTTCAGAATCTTCAAAGATATGACAAAGTAGCTAAATCTATGTTTAATACAAGTCCGAAACCATCTCACTTCTACAAAGTCAACCTTTAATTCATTGCAGAAAACTTTCTAATTGAACTTAAAGTGTTTTAAAATGAATCTAGATGAACTCATCTAGTAAGGAAGATCTTTTTCTGTTTGCTCATAAATACAAACTCCAACTTTAATATATACTTATGATAGAACTACAGGGTTCTAACCTGTGTGTGTTGGTTTTTTGGTTTGTTCTTTTGGTGTTTCTTCCAGTTTGTTAGTTTGTTGTTGATTTTTTTTTTGTTGGTTGTTTTTTTTTTTCTTACTATAATAGATCTCAAAGAAGCCTTTACAGCAAAATAGTATAACATAGCTTTACACCAAAAAACTGCATTATGTTAATGCTTTGTTTTATGCACCCAGAGATGGTGTGGAAGACACGAGTTTATTTTAATTTGGTCCTTTTAGCAGCTCTGCTGATAAGTTGTCTGTTGTATTTGGGGAGGGGGTTCAATTTATTTCCTCATTTATTTATTTTACTGCTGTTTTTTTGCTTTGATCTAAATGAGGAAAAGTTTCTAGTTCAGTTATTTCTTCTTCATAGGCCTTTGATAATCACTGGATATACAGAACAACTACTCACAGTATTCCTTCCAGCAATATATGTGAAAATTTTCCATCCTTTTGATTAGGCTTGCATGCGTGCTGTTAGAAGCTTCACCTTGTCAGAAGAGTGTTCCTTTTCACCTGAAATTTGCGTGGCTTTTCACTATAGGCAGACTTATGGGAGACAATCATCATTGTCCCTTCCTGACTTTCTCTGTTGGGTGCTTTGATATTTAGTAAATAGGATTATGTGTTTATGCTAGTTAAGATGAAAAATATTTGTCTCCTCTAACCCAAGTAAATGACCTCACTTGGCACAACTTCTGTTGTTCAGTCTGTAAGTTTAAAAAACTTTATTTCCTTTGAGAACAGAAAAATATGTTGTGCTAATAGGACTGTTTTTTCATCATTTTTATCCACATTATTATAATTATTAAAATCCTCTTTTCTTTGTTGGTAATTTTAACATGCCATGCATAGATAACTGATGCCAGGCTTCAATATATTTCCATACCAACTACAAGTGAAGTTTTGACTTCCTTCTTCAGATCAGTATCCTATAGTCTAAAAAAATAATCGCTAACAAGCAAAATCAGAAACAGGGCATCTCCTGCTATAACAGATTAGTTCTTCTCTGTAGAGGTGATATGGCTAAATATTAATTCTGAGTTCTACTTGCTTCTGAAAATAGTTCTCTCACTACTCTGACCAAAAAAAAAAAAAAAAAAAAAAAAAAAAAAAGCAAAACATTAGAAAGTTTCTCTTTCAACTGTTATATTTTATTTTAAGTAAAATTCTGTCTTTATATCTACTACTATTTTTATTGTTTATTTTAAACTTTTTCATTTACTTCCTGTCAAGAGTATAGAAGACTGTTTCAAAATCACCTGAAGGAAAGCTCTAGATCAGAAGACGCACATCTTTTTCTCTTGTTCCTGCTTCCAGGCTAAGTTAGTTTGACAGGTCCATCATCAGAGTAGTGGGCAAAGCATAAATTATGCACAAACACGTCAGCCGAAATGTTGCTACATCTTCATGTCATTTACTGCTTCCTCTCCTCTCCTCTCCTCTCCTCTCCTCTCCTCTCCTCTCCTCTCCTCTCCTCTCCTCTCCTCTCCTCTCCTCTCCTCTCCTCTCCTCTCCTCTCCTCTCCTCTCCTCTCCTCTCCTCTCCTCTCCTCTCCTCTCCTCTCCTCTCCTCTCCTCTCCTCTCCTCTCCTCTCCTCTCCTCCTTTTCTTTTCTATCTCTGTGTCATCCACAGAAATTCTCAGGCATAATAATGTTACAAGTACCAATACATTTTATATATATATATATTCTAATGGTACAAAAGGTGAAGTAGATTTTTGGACTTCTTTGCAAAGTTATTTTGTGGTTCTAATGTAACCAGGTCAGCAAAGTTCCAAACATAAGCCTTGTGGAAAGCATGGCCAAGCAAGTAGAGTTCTGATGAAACAGAACAGCGTTTTTATTTTAGGCAATCTTCATTTCTTCTTGACGGGTCTATAAGGCAGTATGTGATCTCTGATTTTTTTCTTATACTGGGAACCTTTTACTGTGAGTAGAGAGTTTCTATTGGGAAAACCCAGTGGTGATATGAAATGCCACATGTGAGGATAATATAAAACCAAGATTAAGGAGACTAAAACTAACTGTGACTGACCTCTAATGTGGTACAATAAATGAAAAGATATACAATGTGTGAAGTAGTCCCTAATCTCTGTTGCTTTGCAGGTTTCCTCATTGCGAAAATGCTATTCAACTGAGATGATTCAGAGCTCAAGGGCTTTTAAGCCTTAGAAGCTATAATTATTATAGAGAATGTTTGAAATTTTGTACCAAAGAAATAAACAATGTTTATTTACTACTTCCTTTAGGTTACAATATCATGATATCTGATATCATACTGAAAGAGAAATTATTATTATGTGCCCATGCATGCAAATGTACAAACAGATTAAGCATCAAAAACCTCCCTTTAAACCTTCACTGTTTATTTATTATGTCTGAGACTTCTAGATTATGCTGCCATGTTTTGCTTTTCTTTCTTACAGCATACTCCAGCCATGTCTTCCTCTCGTGTGCTCTTTTATATATTCTAATATTTTCATCTAATGCCTTTTTTTTTAGTATTGCTTCTTATGCAGAATATTGTTCTCCATCCTATTCACATTTAGCAATTATTTATTGCATTATTTTCTCTTATGATTCCTTTTACTGACATGACCTGAAGAACAGAGCCTTGCCCTTCCTTCTCAAGAAAATCTTGTTAACAGAAAAACAGCTATGAAGTGACTTAGTGATTACCTGAAGATCTCCTAAATACTTTAGCTATCTAATGTAATCACTGCTGTAAATGTACACCAACATATAAACATTATGCAAACCGCTTTATAATAAAAGTATTAGATCATATTTGTGAATGGTCAGAAAATAAACTGGTACTTAAATAACTTTTTTATATTACATATTAAATAACATTGTTAATATATTAATAATATTTTATACAGTTAATTGTCTATATATTTAAGCAGTTCCCTGAGATATTAAAACCAGCCAACCATAGAATTGTCATTTTGCTTATTGTTTGTTCTTGTAAAAATATAATACTCCTGGACTAAATCATTCTAGTGCTTCATAGAAATGAGTATCTGGTTATGAATTATAACAGCAATTGGCAATATTCTTCAGTTTTCACTACAGAGAAACAACGAAGCTTTACAGTTTCTGTACTGTACTTTCAGAAATTAGTTTGCAGGTTTTCTCATACATTTCCCTTTCACTTTTTCACTCTAGCATCAATAGGATGTTCTGGTAGCTGAATAGAATCTCCTAGATTGTGTTTGTATTCTTTGATAGAATACAGGGCTGACATTATGTTAGAGTATATATTACACATAACAGGTAAACAACAGTGAAAATAATATACTATGGAAAAGTTAGTACTGACTATTCAGGAATGAAAGTGCTGAACAATTGTCTGTAAAATGCATTCTGGTGCAAGAAAAAATATTATATTTGAAGTACAACCAACTGCTAGGATAAAATACAATCACCTTAGAAATTACTTTAATATTATGGTAGAATTTCCTGAGTTACTATAAACTATTTTTAATAATAAAAAAGCATAGTACTGATTTAACAGTGATGAGTGTTATAGGATAAAATTAAAAGATCACTGTGAGAGGAATAATGTGGGGTTTCTTTGTTTGCTTCTGTTTTTTTTTTTTAACTTATAGATTATATAAAGAACCAGTTTTCTACAAGAGAATGAACCTTCTCCAAGTTTTTAAGATGTCAGTCACCAGATTTTTCAATTATTTAATACAAAAAATGTTGTCATTCTGGTAATGTTACGACTGAGTAAACATAAAGAATACACTAGAGAATATGAGGAATAAATAAAATACAAATAAAATTCACTCACTCTTATAAATCTTTGCTGCCTTCTTTTTATAAATGGTAAGAAGTAATAATCTCCCATTTCTATGCTTAGGAATATTCAGTAGTAACATCTATTGAACAGCTTATTGTTGCATACTGGAACAGTACAACAGGAAAAAAATCCATTGCTTATATATCCAAATAACATTTAGACACAATATAGGATAAGTATTACAGAAGCTTTGTGTGTAAGTCTGTAACTGATCTCAAGCTTGCCTAGAATATGAAACAATTCAAGAAAACTGTTGATCAGTTGTGTGCATTAGGCAAACTTTATAAAGCTTCATTTTGAACTACCTCTTATCATAACCTCAGAACCTACGCTGTAGATGTAAGAAATTTCACCTGTCCCTTAATGTTCTTGAGCCACATAGGACAACTAAGCTCACATTCATATTCAAATGGAGCAGCTCTTATGTTTGCTGAAGGGGATACTCAACATTTCAAGCAACAAGTGATAATGCATTGTTTAAGACTGTGTCCTAAAACATTCATACTGGTGATCATATCAGCAGCAATATTTCAAATACATAATAGTAAATACCATAAAAACTGTATTGAGCATAAACAAAATGAATAGGTCATTCAAAGTTTTAAAACTTGGATGTTTTAATTTGGCAAATACAGCTTCTCATTAACAGGACATTGAATTATTCCTCCTAGAACTATCTATCTGTACAGTCCTTTGGGTGGAAAGTCACAATAACCTGAGTTCCCTTACATCTGCAGACATGTTTTCATTGGATAGGAAACACCTTCTTCCCTCTGCTCTGTCACCTAATGTCTGTCAATTTGAACTGTGCTATATAAAATATTTTAAATATTTCCATTTGTAGTTGTATTTTTCCTCCTCCTGGCATACTGCTTTTATTAATATTAAACTTAGCTATTTTCATTGCTGCTTCAGAATCCCTGAAATTGAATTACTGTTGCAGTATTAATATAAATATTAACTTTCTTTCTGGAAGTTCTTAATCTTAAATCCAAATTTTTCTTGCATTTTATTTTTCTGGACAAGATGTCTTCCTACCCATTTACTGTGAATATATAAGTCTTCATGCTTTTTCCTTCCCTATGTATTATTCAGATAAGTGCGACTTTCTTTTTCTAATGAAATCCTCAGACCAAAGAATTTATTATTGTTATTCTTAACACTAGCCTTGGGGAAGGCATATACTTTATGAACAAACTCAGTTTCATTTTCTCCATTGCAGGAAAGAACTCACTGACCTGTACTCTGCTGCGCTATGTTAATTTTCCTTATCATTCTACCGTAGAAAGATAAACCATGGAGTTTATCGAATTAAAATTTTGTGAATGTTACATTTTCACATTCTCAGCTCCTTAACTTTATCCCCTCATGCAAAATGAACCAATGTTTTGGTCTACAGGTGAAAGTAGAAAAGTAGTCCTTTCTGACTGCCAAAGATTTTTTTAATAGAAAAGCATTACTTCTAATCTCTGCATCTCTCCGGTCCTCTGGAATTCTAAGAGTTATTCCTATGTGACATTTAGTTATAAACATAGCATTAAACTTAAGTTTTCTGATTTTGGAGAAATTTCAGATATAGTCATTTTGTTGAATGACTTTTTATTACCTTACTTGCTTCACTTCAAGGCATTTGCCTGATTTTATACATATATATATAAGTATGTGTATGTATATATGTAATTTATACATATATAAGCTCTATGCAAACATGATGAATATCTGCTTTTGAAGCTAGAGCTACCTGGACTTTGTTGGTCTTCAATCAACACACTGCTAATAGACTGACAGTAATAATATATATTATGAAAATGCTATGTTTCTACATTTGAAAAAGACCTATTCTTCATAGTTGAAGAACTTCAAGAAAAGTTAAATCAAGGGTTTAATTTGTCACTACATCACTTTGCTAATAGCAGTAGTTTGCCTTGTGATTACTTAGGAAGATTTGTCACATTCGTGCAGAAGTTTACTGCTCTTCATATTTAATCTGTCCTAGGGAGAGAACTATGACTGCCAAACTTAAACACACATTCAGTATTTTTTCTCTGTACTTAAATGCAGAATTTTTATTTTTATATTTTTAATTAACTGAAGATGTTGACAGTCACTGTACAATCTGGAAAAGACACTATCCAATTCTGCATCCCTGTGAGTCTCTGACTCTTGTGGCGTCTATAGCTTGGAAAGTACAGTGTTTAAAATCTGGGTTCTTGATATCAGCACAGTGATTTAGAGACCTCTGCCAAAGTTACCTAGATATGGGGGAAACAGGTAATTCAAGTGGCTGATTTGCAGTGGGTGGAAGCATCAGCACAGGCCTTGCATAGCACAGTCAAATACCAAACAATATGGAAATGTGCGTCCACTGTCTGTCCAAGAAATCCCATCTGGAGCTGCACATAAATGCCTCACGATTTGCTGACTGTGGACTTCTGAGGGGAGCTGACAGCAAGCATTATACCACTGTCAGATGTAAAAATGAACAGAACAAAAGCAAATAAAATATATAAATAAATAAACAACAAAAAAGCAACCACTAAAACTAATGGCATTTGTACTTCTTAAACTTTATTTAGGAAGGTCCTAGATATAAGTTACGACTTCTTAAAACAAACCAACAACACCAACAAAACAATAATAAAGAGTTGCTTCACTTAAAATAGAATGGTTTCTGCCTATTATTTCCTTCAAATCAAAGATTTGTTATACTGTTTGTTTAAAGGAGTCTAGAAAGACTCGTTGAGAGTGATGATTCTCAATGCAGAAATATAATGGATTGTTTCAGTGTTGGTTCATGATTAGAACTTTGTTTCTTATTAAGTTATGGAGTTGGCAGAATTTCAGTTGGGCAACAGATAGTCAGAAACAAACTCATTTTTTTCTCAGTGATAGCAAATTCCAAATCAGCTTACCTACTTCCTTCAAATTCATACCTATATGCCTGCAGGCAGCACAGTATAAAGTACTGCATTGTGCATGCACATTTCATTCAGAATTTTAATTACTATGCCCCAAATTCTCAATTTCACATTAAGCAGATGCTACTTAACCAGTAACACAGGCAAATAAATGAAAAGCAGTCATTTAACAGCCACATAAGGTCTCCTTGAGCTTTGTTCTATTTACCTCTTTGTCCTATAATTGTGACACATTTCCAAATCTTTTATTCAGCCCTGCAGCGCACTCCAGACAGAATGGATACAGTGATGACCTGTATACCTGATAAAGGTCTTATCCACTTCATCATAGGATGAAAATGTATTTAGTTTCTGTGGACTAACATTTCATGACTGTACAGCAGGAAGGGTGCATAATAGGGTAAAATATATGCTTCTTAAAGCCTTATGTCCTGCTTGAAGTTGTTGTCTCTTTCTGATTAAATATTATTTTTACTTTGTGTAATTTTATCTAATAGATTAAAAAACAAACAAAAAACCAAAAAACAATAATATGTGTTTAAAAACCACGGATGGCTGTATTTCTGTTTTCTTTAAAAATCAGAAGGGAAAACCTGAAGGTTCATTCACATGAAACATAGTAATGCAGACATTTCTAACATTTTTATTATTGTGTGCACCTGATTTTATTACAGCATTTGAACTCAATTATTTTAACAATTATGTTTTTTGTACCATAGTCTTTGCATAAAATTGTTCTTAAATCAAGTGTTATCATTGATCAAATTACCAAAAATGATTTTATAATCCATTATTATTGCTATTTTTCAACTACAGTAGCCCTACTCTGTCAACATTTGCCTCACATTTAAATTCAGAGTGCCCCATTTCTTCATTTTGAATAATGTTATTATATTAAGACAAGTGATGGGTACTGGCTGAGAACTTCTCTCTTTTTTCCTAACTGCTGCTTCATAAAGAAAAAGTTAAAAAGTACACTCATGAGTAATTGGCTGCTATGTCAGATAATCTGTTAAATGTCTGCAAATTCAAACAGCCACAAGCCTTTATTTCATACCTCCTGCCCCTGACTGAGGCAATAGCTATCTTGGATCCACCAGTCAAAATCATCCAAATTCTTCTTCCCCTTAAGAGGAAAAGAATATATTTGATGAAGTTGAACAAGCAAGCCCTTATAGATCCTGCCAACCTATGTTCTCATGGTTGCCTCAAACCATAACTAAGTTACTATGGCTAAATAAAGACGCATTATATCTATGTGAACCGCTGGCTCAATGCTGATGTTAAATGCAGTCAGGCAAAGATGATTCAACCCTGCATGAATATCAAACTAAGAATGGTATTCTTGCTCATTTTATACATTAAAAAAAAAAAAAGGAACAGGTAGAGCAAACACTTTATATTTTATACATTATCAAAAATGTATTTGAAATCCTCTGCTGTGATCTGCTCTACAATACCATGAAGTGCAATACTCATGCAAATAATCATTTTTACAAGGCTTTATCTGAACATACAGAGGGAAAAGTTGAAGTTAAATACAGATTTGACTGAGTAAATGTTCATATCAAACAAGGATTCGTTCTCTTCCCTATTTGTTATTGTCATTCAATTTTTAATGAAAATGCTTAGATACAGGTATTAACAACACAAAAGAAAATTCAGATTTTTCTGATGTTCTCATTATTCCAAAAGACTGCTCAGCTATCATGCAAGCAAAGCTGACAAGATGATCCAGTATGCAAGAAGGACCAAATGAATAATTAGGCTTCAATTCCATTTCACACAGCACATTAAAAGGCTAAAGAAAGCTAAATGTAAAGCAGCTCATGCACCCTGGCAGTAACATACAGGTCAATGATAATATCCAGAGCTGAATGTTACTAATAGGAAAAAAAGCTACTTTTTCTTCTTGAAGCAATATTAAGTCACAAAAAAATCAAGTTCTGAATTTGCAAACCTTGATGCTATTTATTCCTAAGCTTCCCAGTAGTTGCCATCTACTAATGGCATAACAGACTTTACTTTGAAAGTGAATGCCTTAGGTTTTAGGTAGAAAGCATATATACTAAATAATCAAATTTTTCAGAAATTATAATGATAATCCTTGGACAGATTTCAAGAATGGATCCAGTAGCATGCGTTCACTAATTAAAATGAGAGACTGAAAGAATGCTCACAGAGAACCTTTGATCCCAAATTGACAAAAAGGATCTTGTGACATACATGTGACATATTTGTTTTGCTTTTTTTTTTAAAAAGCTCCTTGGTATTATTTTGTGTTGTATTAAAGTACAAATGCTAATCTTAGTTACTTAGCATTAAACTGAGGCAGATAAAAGGACAAGTGGATAGTATCTGCTTTTAAGCCTGTGATTCCAGAAACTCTAGATACTAAATTCAATTCTTATGCAGCTAAATTATCTTCCATTTAGCCATTGTGCATATTTATCTCTGCAAATTACTATCCTCTTTCATATCTGACAAAGTTTCAGTCTATATTAGTGATTACAAAAATATTAGGTACTCTTATTAGTTGGTTCTGGACCATGTTGACTAGCATGGAGAATATGCCTGACCTTAGCAGCAGAAATACAAGATTAGACTATTTTCTATATGTCAAGTGCACCATGTGAAAGAAATTGAAAGGAAGATAAATATTCAGAGAGACATTTATTCAGTTCTACTCTTTTTTCTTTTTCTTTTTCTTTTTTTTTTTTGGCATTCTTTGATAAAAATAAAAAACTTGACTGTGTCCACAAATGACTTTAACAAGTCAGATAGCACATCTGATGGAACACGTATAGATAGTACAAATTGAGCAGCTGAACATCTCAGTCAGAGCCCTCCTACTTTAGATGTGGAGCAGGAAGGAAGCATGCAGCTTTTCCGTGGGAATGTGCACCACACACACACAAAAAAAAAAAAAATCCACAGAGAAATTAATGTTGTCTTTTCAGGGGAATGCAAAAATACTGGGTTTTGGAACATATGCTGTCATGCAAAATTCCAACAATAAAGACTTCCTCCCTGTCAGATATATACTTGACTATATATGCAAGGGAAACAAAGCTTTCTAAGAACTAAGGATCTTACAGCTAATTTGACATCATTATCCCTTGCCTGTTGGGTAACACTTGATACTGAATTTTGCCTAAAGCCAATGGATTCTGCTTTTACACTTGACTATCCTTTTATGTCAGTTTCTTCCAAACTGCTGATTATTAGAACGTATTTTAATTAAATCAAACATAACATTTTCTTGTTATGGCACCTTGGAAGCTTCATGTACAGGCACAATTGCCCCAGGATATTATAGGTATCACTGGTAGCTGTCTTCACAGATCAACATACCATAACACTAAATATAGCAGCATACATTGTATTAGTTTACCATAAATTGTTTAAATATTTTGACTGATAAGATAATGTTTTTCAGAAGTTCATCACTTATGCTGCCCCTACTAGAACTTAGTAATTTCCTCAGTATATCCCTCACAAGAACTGTACAGGATGTCTAGAGGGCTAATGTTCAATACTAAAAGACTGGAAAGAATTCTTGGAAGAAATATTTTTTTAATTTCTTCTTCTTGAGTTATGTCGGAGTTGTGAAAGTACTGTTACAGCAGTCAAGATAGTGTTTAGCTCATGACGGAAAAACACTGTACCTGCTATCATTTCTACTACTATCCCTTTGAAAGTCTCATCTGCCTTTCAAGACTAATAAAATCAATTAAAGCACAAAAAGCTTGCTGCAAGTCACTCCTCCTAAAAAAAAATCATGTCTGGTTGCTTATAATTTTCTGTTGAAAACTCTTCTTGCCAAGCAAATGAGTATCCAAAACAGCCCTGTTGTTAGAAAAATCTCTGTTCTATTTCATGCCATACATTCTGTTCAGATGTAACTTCAGGTCTGCTGTATATCAGAACAGTGTTCATCAACCAGCTACTGTATTTTAGGGATCATAAAGAAATAAGTTGTCTTATGAGGCAATAAGCTCTTATTTCTTCTATTTTGATAGCTTTTCATCATAGGACTACTTCTGAGGAACCCTGACACATAAAAATTTAAGAGCAGCATAGGAAAAAATCATTTGGTATATCTGATAAGATGAGCTTTCTCAAATGTTCTCAAAGAGCCTATTGTAATCATCCAGTTCTTTGGACAACTGGACAAATTCTCATAACGTGACTTTAGAAGAACTCTCATTTCTCTTTATTTTTTCAGCCTCTAAATAGTCTATTAATGGAACTGCAGAAGTAGAATGCAGCAGTTTATACACATAGAGAAGAACTGGTGAATCTTCCTTGTGAAAGGATTAACAGCTGTTAGGTCAGTATTTGCAGAAGCATATCCTATTTTTACCCCGTTCATAACTCAGCTGGAAGCCGAAGTTAAACTTGATTTCCAACAACCAAATTAGCATTTGAATACAAGACTAACTTACATAGAGAGCAAATAATTATATTTAATAAGCGTGTGTTAAATGAGATGTTGGATGCTTTGTAGGTTGGAATACAAACAAACTCTTAAGAGAAGAATAACAGCAGAATTGCTTGTTAACTGCCATGATCAGCAGCCTCACATCTGGAACACTCCCCTCTGCTCTGAGTCAGGAAAAAAGGTAAAAAGAAATCAAATAGAAGTTTTTTTATTTTTTTAATAAGCCTATATTATTTTAATTAATATCTTTTCCTCTCTAGATTTTAGCCAGGATATGAAAAAATATCAGTTATGCTGACAGGAAATACTGTAATAAAATTTCTTGTACTGTTGTATTTGCTTTCAGAATAAATAAATAAATAAATAAATAAATAAATAAATTTGCATTTTAATAGTTTAGTGGTTTAAATGACTTAACTGGTGAAGTTCACAAATACAAGAAAAAGAATAAAATCCAACCTTTTATTTAGCATTAATATTCAATTACTTGATTTTTACTACATCACATTGCATCCTGCTTTTTGGGGGGATGGAGGTTTGTTTTCTTCATACTAGCTGTGCAGTAGAACTGCCAGATCATAGCCTGAACCAGTGATTGAGCATCAGGTGAGAAGACATGGCTAACACAAGGAGCTCAGGTGAAACCAATGCACCTGAGTGACCTGCAGGGGTGGAGCCAAGATCCATCTCTCATTACTCTCATTTAAGGGATTTAAGGGCTCACAGCCCAGAGGGGTAGCAGTTTTCTGGGTAGAGACTGTACCTTTCTTGGGCTGTTGCTGAAAGGGGTGAGTCAATTTTCCTTTGTTATTATTAGTTATTGCTTTGTAGCTCCTGTATGTCATTTGAAGGCACTGTCATCACCTTTTTTTGCAGTGCCAACTGTTATGATATTTTGTTTTGAATTTCAGTTGAAAATAATGTTGATAACATGGTGATATTACTGGTGATTAGTGTTTACACTGAGTTAAGGCCCTTCAACTTTTTGCGCTGTGGAGAGGCAGCAAGGGTGTGGAAGAAGCTGAGAGTGGTACAGCCAGGACAGCTGGCCTCTGCTGGCTAAAGGGGTTATGATATTACACTCTGCAATCAAGCTAGCAAGAGTTGGCTGGGATGGTTGCTGGTGCCTGAGAGTAGATAAACGTTTGTTGTCTGGTGGTGAGTAATTGTGTTGTGCATCTTGATTTTTGTTCTTTTGCTATTTTATTTTTGTTCCTTCCTATATATAAGCAGGTGCCAATAGTATCTATGTGGAAGAATATGTATACCAGTAATGTAGTTTAATGTTGTAATGTATTCAGTTCATATCTGAATACAGGATCTGTAACACATTCCTCTTCCATGGTAAAACCTGATGTAGATGCCCAAGCACACTCAAAAGACTTTCCTCAGAAAACTAGTAATGGATTTTGTTGAAGACTTTTGTTCACCTCTAGCATTTCTGTTTGTGTTTTAGAAATTGTATCTTCTCTACTGACTTTGTACTGTGAAGTTTTTAACTAATTTTGTCTGCCATTCTAAATTTATGGATTTCTTTCATTTTAAACTATGGATTTATGAAATTGAGCTGTTAGACTTCAATTTATATTGTTGAGTTACAGGTACCTATTACTTGAAGTTTACAAAATGCTTTCTCAAGTTTTGTTTTGTGTTCAGCTATGCTCTGCAAGCTGAGTACATTTCTTAAAGCTAAATGCAGTTTAATGCATTGAATGAATGAAATCTGTTAGCTCTTTCTAGATACAGTCCTGTTCCAAACTCCCCGACTACAATGTATTCTTCATGTAGTTATGCTGTGCAATAAAGAAAAAAGAACTAAACCCATGCTAAATCTACTACTAATAATCATAATCTAGTATTACTGGTTTCTAGAACTTTGAGGTTTCAAAGTATGGTATTAGAATAGTGGTTGTTTTTGTTTTGTTTTTCCATATGAAATAGATTTTCTTTTTTTTTTTCTTTGCCACGTAGGTTCTGACTCTAACAGTTTCTGGTATGTAACACATATGGCATCTTCTAAGTCTTTTTATTCTTTAGTGTAGTCCTGTTGACTACTGGATACAGTAACTTCCTCAGCAACTGAAGCAGACATAGAAAACAAACAAACAAAAAAGTCTAGAGAGTTAAGAAATCAATTGATCATCATATGATATATCAGATTATTTCCTGGGGGGGGGAAATGAGAAGAATATTATATATTCCTTCTTAAGACTTCTGTGTGTGTTTAGACACTGTGTCTGTTTCAGGCATTGGTAGGAGAGAGATTAAAGTGCCGTTATCTGCTAGAAAAAGAAAAACACAAATAGTATATTTGTTTTTAAGTGAAAGGACTTTACAAGAAACACTTGCAAATCTATATTTGTTTCATAATGCTCTCCAAAATTAATGTGAAGGGGGGAAGGTACCAATATAACATAGAAAACCTCTCCATGAGATCTGAAAATCAGCAATTTTGCCTTTGTTTCTTTTCTCCCCCATCTTCACCAGGACTTGAAGTGCTGTAATGACAGAGACAATGGTGGTTCACAGTAGTGTCTGCCAGAGAAGTGTGGAGAATGGCATCCCTTTTCTAATGTGCCAGTCAATGCTTCTTTTCCCTCTTCCAGCTGAACTTTTATGTGAGAGGAAGCACTACAAGGAGATTTAAGTCTCTAAGACAGCTGCAGAAGAACTTCATTTTCAGCTTGTACATCAAACTCTTCTCCATTTTCCTGTACTACTTACCTGGACTTCCTACATTTTTATCTCAATTTAGATAATACTGCTTCAGGGGACTAGTACTCCCTTCTAGCCACCTGCCCCAAGACAAACATGTATAAAGAAACTTTTCTGGTGAGCAGTAGGAAAAAATCAAAACATAGATTTCTGCTTTTTGTCCTCCAGACACTTCTCTCTCTTACAAGTTAATAACCTCAGCTGTTCCATTCCTCTTTGTGCCATCATTGCCAGACATGACCAGCGAGGGAATACTCTCATATTTCTTTCACTCTTAGAAGCCAACATCTGCTAACTTCAGGGCACTTTTATGCCATTATGTTTTCAAAAAAAAAAAAAACCTGGATCCCACGTGTGTTTAAAAAAAAAAAAATTGCGGTATGTAGAACAACATACTATATGTATGAAGATCAGGAACAGAAGCTGATGCATACTAAATGCATCAGTACAAGGAAAAACTAAAACTTTAGGAGGAGGAAAGTGCATTTTGTAAACAAATACATATTTAATTATAGAATAGCTTTTTTTTTAAGGCTAAAACAACAAAATTTAGGTTAGCATTTACTGTAAAAGAAAGGAAAAGCACTAGTACTTAAAAGATTTAAAAAAAAAATCTAGTGAGAGCATACCACAATATTTTTGTAAAGAAATCCTTTTTACCTCAGCAAAAATGGAATAAATCCTGATAAAGCTTTAAGTGTTCATACACCTTTCCATATGCCACAGTTTTATAGCTGGTATCAGCTCTGTTTACATAATTTTCCTCTTATTTTTCCTAAGAAAAAATTGTTATTTTCTAGTTTTTTGTATGTTCCCAAAAGATTGCCATCTTGCAAATAAAAGAGCTTAATTATTCCTGTAATGGAAGGATTAGCATTCTCATGAGCAGATTCTTTCTTTTTAAAAATCTACATAGGTATAATAGAATGCAAACAGTTCATGACCAATGCGGCTGCTTCACAAATTACTGGACTGGAAGGAAAAAAAGAAAAGAAATAAAGAAAAAATACTTAAGAGAGTATTAAAACTAAACAAATCTGCTGTTAATAGTAGCATTCAAGTCAGGACCATGGAGAATAAATTAGTTGAGAAAAGCGTAATACAATAGCTGACACCTAAACAACTCTTAATGTTTTGTGTTTTTTCACTATCCCTTTGTAAGAGACTTTTAGGATGGTATTATGTACCAGCTGCCAAGGGAATTCCTATCTGCTTCTGCTGAAGTTCTCTGAACTCCTTTATATGTATATCTTATTTTATTATATATTGGCAAATGAATTTGGTTTCTCTGTCATTTTTATCAGTGTAACCGCTGGCTTCAGATGATTAGGTTTTATGTTTGTGAATGACAGGTCAGTGCCTAGTTTGTCAATAGAAAGTTACGTACCTAATGAATGCAACACTAAAACAGTGCATTCTATTACCTTGATCTCCTAATAGCTTTACAGTCATTAAAAGAAAAAAAAAATCAGTGAAAACAGGGGATGTTCTAGAGCTCTCTTCTGGAGAGAAGCTCCGTAGGACAAAGGGAGTTGCTTGTCTGATTGTAGAGTTTTACCCTCCAAAAGCTCCAAGAACAAGCTAACAAGGTCTAACATTTTTGCATGGTGACTGCAAAGCTTTATTTTCCTGATTGTTTTATTTTCCTTTCCTGCTATTGTAGAAAGGCTTTAATGACTGTGAGAGAGCTATGATTGAGTCTTTCAGCTACTCTTGTGTTTTCTGGTGACTTCACAGATTCCTGTAAAATGTCCTCTTCCTTCTTACCTTTTAGGAAGTAACATCAACTGCCCTGATAAAATTCTTCTACGTCTCTGATTCAATGCTGATTCACTGATGTCCTAGGTCCAGGGAAAACTGCTGTAAATCATTCAAATCGGAGAGAAAAGAACTTTAGTGTTTAAGGTCTGTGTTCTGCAAACCTAAGAGAAACAAGTGTGCGTATCATTCCATCCTACTGTTGAGATCTCTTACTGTAGTAGTTGATGAACTTTAATCACTGTTCACTGAGGAACTTAACATTTACTTAGTATTTGAAGTTTTTTAGATGTGTTGGCTTTAATTACGAATACATTATAGCAGTTGACTAATGTATTCCCACTGTAGAAACATAACTCTAAAATGTTCAATTTTGACTTCACATGAGACTACTGAACTATTTTCAAGGGTGTGGTTTGTTACACCCAATTTAATTCAGCTGTGAGTGATACTAAAATATGTGTTCCTATTGCTGATTTTTCTTTCCATTTATTACCTCCCTTACATTATATTTAGCAGTCAATCATATGCAGAAACAACAGAGAACTGACTTAATGGCCTCCCTACTCACCAAATGATGGTTTTCCATGAGGTTACTGAACTGAACGGACTCAGTCTGTAACATCGAATCTAACATTCCTCAGGGGAACTTCAGTTTACATATTTTTTCTGTTGATCTGTTGCTTTAGTTTATATATACTGTACAATCATGTTCCAAACTACTGAATTGTTAGTAGGCTTCTGACTCCCCCTTTGTGTATATTTTGGACTATTTCATTTAAAAGGTAGAAGGCAATTATAACATCTCAGCTAAGTCTTTGTTATTGACATTGTTAACCTTCCTTGAAACCTCTGTAGTATGCTGCATTTTTGTCAAGTATTACTGCTGGCATTAGAAGCTTTTCCTGATTTATTATTATGTGTCAGTTTAATTAACATGCTGTTTCACTCCCTTTTCCAGATTGTTAATGAAGATGTTAAATAAACAGGACCAAACAGTGATCCCTGCAGAGCTCCACAAGACACCTCCCACCAACTTGATGCATTGCCATTTTTCATTACCCTTTATTTGCACTCAGCCAGCCATTTTTAAATCCAAGAGACAGTACTCTATGTCCAAGCCAATTTGAATTAATTTTGCAAGTAAAGATTTTGTAAGACACTACATCAAGTGTTTTACTCAGACCAGATATATTACACATGCTTTCATCCACTAATTTTCTAAAGCTATCAGAAAAAGCAATCAAGCTTTGGAGATTGTTATTGCACCCAGCCAACTTTTTGCTTGTCTGTTCACTTACAAAGCCAATTCTGGTATTATTAAAGAATTGCCACTCCTTTAGCTGATGACTGATTTAAAGTGTATTTTTCTAATCTATTACCTTTCCAAAATATAATACAGTACTGATTATTCTTCCTTACTTTTACTTTAGGGTTATATGGCATGTAGATTTGCTTTGATTGACAGATTGGTCTTCTTTAAAAGAACCAGTGATTTCAGTAGGTTTGGTTATGTTTATTTTACGTGTTTCCAGCTGTTAGACTGTATAAGCAGTTATTCCTTATTCTCAATATGAAGGCAAGTAGGTCCTTCAACATGTCTTTAATTAATCAGCAAAGCAGCATCAGACTGGCAGAAGGGGACAAAAATGTCAGGGCTAGTTCTAGCCATATCAGATTTATTTCTTTTCACAGCCAGAGAAACATGCCGGTTAAGATAAAAACTTTCTCCCTGTTTAACACATTCCTCTCCTCTGTTTTCTTGAGTACTCATGGTATAAATTTTACTCAAAACTTCTTGTCAGGATTTAGCCTTTTCTTCTTGTGGCATATACATTCCTTATTCTTCTGTCTCCTTTCCTTTAATACCTATGCCCTTGCTAACAACCTCTTTCTGTAGTAGTAGAAGGATGTGTTTCAAATGTGGTCTGGGGAACAGGGAAACTTTGGTGACTTGATTCATTTTGCAAGTGGATTCTTTAGTATAAATGGGAAGGCTTCAGGTATACTGAAGGCTTTGTCCACAATGCCTAGCCAATATGCTGAATACAAAACTATTCCTTGATAGATACCCTTATTTACTTGTTCTTGCCGGTATCATTCAAATAGAGTCCCTGGTGATCTCCTTAGGTGGGGCCTGGTTCTTCTTGTTTGCCATGTTTTTACTGAAATGGGTCCAAAAATTTAGTGTTGTGTTTCTCAAAATATATGAGCAGTCTCCCTGTTCATGATAAAAATTTCAAACTGAAATATATTTACGTTAATGCTGACTTTTTCCAAACTTGTACAAGTCTGGGGGAGTGAGATGCTACAACAGGTATACTTTTATTGAAGTTTTACTCTTCATTTACTAAATTCTGTTCATCAGTTTAGTAGTATCTTGAATTTTTTCAACTCATAGTGAAATGATTACATCAGAATACCTAATGCTTAACTTCTTTACATGCACACATGAAAGCAGAAAATTCATTGATTTTTCTTCCCAATGATAAGAAAAACAAAGGTCATGCCTTACCAAAAGTCTAACTTCAGCAAGATACATGCACAGAATACAACACAGCTCACTTAATGAGGATGAAACACATGGATGTTTGAACAAGTGTATCATTGCTAGCTTTTATTTCCCAGAGGAAAGCATATCAAATAACAATTTTAAATCTTTTTAAAAATCTTATTAAAACATAAGTATTGAACAATCTTTTTGTGAGCTGGGAACGAGAAAAGCAGACCACATTTCTCTCATTTCAGTCTTTTTTAAAAAAATAACCCTGTGTTAAATGCTTCTATGCATGCTGGGGGAAAGGTGGGCGCATATTTGGGGTTCTTTCCTTGATTTTTTTTTTTTTTGAAATGAGATTGCACTTGTGGGAAAGTGCTGTTTCATAGAAACACTACAATGGTAATGTTTTCATGGCTGAACAGCGAGATTGCCAGAGAAAGAGTAGAGATTTGTTTTAATCAGTGTCTAATCCTTAAAAACAAAGGAATTGCTGATTAACTCAACATGATAAGAAACAGCAAATTGCCTGGAGTTAAAAGACTCTTTTCTCCCAGTTCACCTTCTGGAGTCAGATGGTCAAGTGTTCATTCCCACTTTTACCCTTTCAAGCTCAAACAAGGGCACAGATCTCCAGATTGCCACAGGGAAGCAGACTTCTCTTTGATATACATCACTTTGAGGGTGGAAAGGGGGTAAGTGAGGCCCCACTTCCATGCAGCTCATATTCCTGACTTCTGCTCTGTGGTTAAATGCCAAACCTTGCACCAAGAGCTGCCAGAAGCTCTCCTACTCTCCATGAAGAATCTGCTCCAACCACCAAGGTCAGCTTCCTCCTGCTGGGCACCATTGGCTACTCTGACTGGTGCAGGCTGGAGGTAGTGAGTGGCAGAGACCCTGCTTCTGTTCAGGCTTCTGGAGAGTAACACCTGTGGGCAGGGGTTGGTAGTGGGCCAAAGCCTTGAGGACATGAAGCTTGCTCGTGACCACTGCCCAGCCTTGAGAAAATGAGGAGAGTTCCCAGAGCAGTTGAGGGAGGCTGTCCAACAGGTTTTGTGATATGGTTGTGTCTGGAGGCTGCTGGGTGAGGGGAAGACTGAAACCGCTGGTGCAGAGAGAAGGGTAGGTCAGCATCCACACAGATCTTTTGCAGTTATTTCAGTCAGTATATCTTCACTGAGCAACTTTGCTCTAATTTCTGTACTAATAAAATGCACTGTGTTAGTCTCAAAGCTCTTTTGATGCTTGCAAGGGGAAGGCAGAGGCAGCACAGTGCCAACTGTCATGGCACTTGGTCATCAGAGCATGTTTGTGTGATGTCTAGGTCCAACACTTGGTGACCAAGTACTGACAATTCATGAGCACTTGAAAATTTTAAGCTGCAGTCCTTTTGTATGTAAACTTTCCCATCTGTAAGCCAGAGAAAGCTGCTTGTACATGTGCTGCTAGTGTGCCTTAAATAATCTTTGATGTGATGGTCTATCTGTAGCAGTGGCTGAGCTGCAATCTGTTTAGGGCAACATATCTACACTTCATCCCACTACCTGGAGACAGAGCCGCTGGCATACATACATATAGATGCTTAACTATATCTCATTTGAACACCACTATACCACCTATCTCAAAGTTCTGTCACATTGTACGGTTCTTAAATTGTCCAGTTACAGTCGTTCTCAGCAGTATTTCTTTCTAGTTTAATATTATCTTGTCACTTGGCTTCCACAGCTCCCTTATAGCTTCTGTACTATTTTGTGGAGCTTCTCCTTTAACCCAGTGTTAGTGATGGGGATACAGAATAGGCAAATCAAAGGAGGCAGATTAAAAAAAAAAAGTTTATTTAGAATGCAAAGTTTTGTATTATATCATTTAAAATGAAGCACTGCTCTTTGGAAGCAACTTACTGTATCTAAATGGGCAGGTGTAGGTTTTATAAGGGCTGGGAAGGGTAAACTGAATTTTGCTCCTGTACACTCACATGCCTGGGTTTGTATTCTGTTTCAGTGGGTGACTTGCCTCATGGATAGGTCCCTGTTTCATTAACTCTTCCTGAGCCACTTGCATTATTCAACAAATACTGAAAACTTCAGCAGTTATTTTTCCCCTTAAAAATTGTAGTGGAGGCTTTGGAAATAGCTTTATCTTCAGTGATGTGTTGCAATTTGCACCTGAATTAGAAATAAAAATGCCTATTTCAGCCTATAATTGAATTTAATCTCCAAACTTTGTACAGTAACTCCTGAGAGGTTAACTGAATTTTCGGTTCAACAAACAGAAGTCTAAAATGTTTACTGAGTTTTGCTCAACTTTTCTCATAATCCATGTGTTTCATGAAGTAGTCAGTCCAACCCAACTTCAAGCTTTAAACACTTTCCTGATATCTGAGAAACAGGAAAGTTGTAAACATTCAGTACTGACTGCGTAAGTTTATTCATCTTTATTCATCTTAATCCAATAGTTTTAAGATATTCCTCACAGATACCGGATTCAGGAGTGGTTATTGTTTCCTTATGTTTCTAGACAAAATGTTTTGACCAAAAAAAATGACTCAACCCCCCCCCCCCCTCCTACTTCAAACAAACAAATAAAAAAAACCCACAATTTCTTCTATACTTGCTCTTCACTTACACTCAGTGAAAATCATGGGGGGTATTTTGGGATCTGTGTGATATTTTAACAGAGAAAATAAGGTTCTCGAGGGATATATAGATCACGGGAGCATGAAATCAAAGACTGTGAACACTCTAGGTGGTAAATTGTGAATTTCTTCAAGATGCAGATTTATTAGCAGGTAATTAGCAGATAATGCTATAGGAAGGTGCATTTTGATTTACAACTCTTTAAAGGAATCAGGATCACAGAATTGTAGGGGTTGGAAGGGACCTCTCGAGATCATTGAGTCCTACCCCTCTGCAAAGGAGGGTCCCTACAGCAGGCTGCACAGGTAGGCATCTAGGTGAGTCCTGAATATCTCCAGAGAAAGAAAATCCACAACCTCCCTAGGCAGCCTGTTCCATATACTCTGGTTTCTCCTCAGGTTGTTTAAAGTATTATCATGTTCTAAAACTAGAAATAGCTTTGTTATTACTTGATAATTAGTGTTTAACTCTTACAGAGATATATACTCTTTTTCTGTTTTTCTCCCACCTATTAGTGTTGGCTAGGAATATAATCTTAAAAAAAAAAAAATATGCAGAACCCACTTTCAAGCAATCTAAAGCTTACATATTTATCTAAATGCAGGAGCTGGGAGTAACTAAAAAAAAAAAAAAAATGTAGTAAAGAGAAACAAGCAAAATCCTAAAAAATTATTCACATGGCTATTTCATTTGTCATCAAGTGTTTAGCATATGACACTTTCTGGTAAGTGAATGAACGATACGGTTGACTTCCTGCTGTGCCCGCTTACATTTTGTCTTCTGTCCAGTGGGGTAAGACTTATTTTGACTTGAATTCTGTATGCATTTTCTGTCTCTTGTATAAATAACTAAATGTTTGCAGTAGACAGACACAGGAAGACCTTCCCAGGTCAAGGAGCCTTTTGCTTGAAAGGGTAATCTCTTTATAGCCCTTTTTTCATTATGGTGATCATTTGGAACCAGGTTAATTTTCTGTCTCTGAAGGCTTCTATCTAAAGTTCTTGGAGTCGTACTGGAAAATAGAAAGCTTATTCACAGCCTTATAAGGTATGCAGTAGTTATGACTGGATTGAAATCTTATCAGAGAAGGTCACAATTCTAGTTGTTAAAGAAACTATTGTGTTGAATTGAATTCTCTCTGTGTTGAATTAAGGAGATGCTGAATTAGCAAGCTTCCCCCTCTCTTCTGATCTACAAAAGAAAAAAAAAAACAACAAAAAACAATGTTCATCTTGATAAGAATTTTCTATAGTGCTAAAATTCCTGTGTTCTGTATTAGCTATTCTCATATTTTTTTTATAGTTTATTATTTCTAACAAAACTGCCTTCTTATCCAAAATCATATGGTAACTTTATACTACAATCTATTTTCAGTGTCTCTATGAAAGACAAGCTCTGTCATTATGTTCCCAAAGGAATATACCAGTAGGCCTGAAGTCTGGGGAATAAAATTGGAAGATTACTGTTTCTTGTCATATATTTCTGTTTTATTGCTTTTGAGTATACTGGAATGCCTTAGTGGGGAGAAAAAACACTGGCAGCAAACTGAAGCAACTATTAATGTCCTACCAGATCTTGATGTGGCTTGATATAATTAAAAAACTTGTGATATTTCTAGCAATTGTAATTCCAATTATTTGGTAGCTAAAGGCAAGTTTCACTTCTCCAAGTTAGGAAATCATACAAATAGCCTAATTAATATAATTTGCCTTATGCTCTACTAAGAAAACGAAAACAAATGCATCATTTTTTTAAAGACAAATAGCATGGTATACACTAAATATTACAAATATTCAAACCATTAGTAAAGCAAACATTATGTATTACAAATTACTCTCAGCATCTCTAAGTAATTCAGCATGATTTAATGAAATTATGATGGTTTGCTTTAGCTTTACAACTGCATGACAGTAAAAGGAAAGCATTTTCTTTGTGTGGATTAAAGCTAGTTCTTTTACAAAAGAGTTTGTAACAACATGTACAGCAGGGGGCCAGAAGATATAAAGAAGGTTTCATCATCTTGTATCTGCAGTCCTTTAATATCAAGAGACTTCCACGAAACTTAAAATAAGTCTTTGAAATATTCCATGCTGTGGTGGTAGAAAGGTACAATAAATAATACTTTGCTTTTTTCCTCATGTGGAATGAAGAGATAAAGCTATTTATAAAACTGTAAAGACTTACAAATCATTCTAACAGGTTGTCATATGTTAATGTCAGTGAGAATTTAATCACCCAAGGTAAAAATCTATATATTTTTTTCTCCAACCCTATCTTGCTTTCATAACTCAATCTATTGACAGATTCTCTCATGATGACAAATTAAAAGAATGCCTGAGATCACAATCTATAAAAAAGAAAAAATGCAAAGAGTAGAAATAACAAATTGTTTTTAAAATGTATCAGGATTTTTCTTATTATTGTTGTAGCATTTTAGAGGATCTAATGAGATGTAATTGTGCTCAAAACTGTACAGCTCCTTAACAAGACAATAAAGAGATAACAAATCGAGTATACAGATTTATGTAACAAATGGCTATATTTTCTGTGGAAAAAAAATCTTAACTTCTTGAGAGTTGATTGAGGAGTAGAAAACCTTCCTTAGAAGCAAAAGAATTTTACTAATCAATTTATTGGTATTTTTTTAAGGCATTGGCTTATCTAAGAAGCTGTTTAGTGTCAGTTTGAATTTGTCAGCTGGATTTGGAGCAGATTCATTTATCGTAGTCACTTCTGGTCCTGTTAAAAAAGAGACCTCCATGGGCTTCCCGGGGAATTCCTTAGCGAATTAAGCTTCGCTCTCCTGTAGGCACCTGAACCAAGGAGGTAAATTTACTGAAAAATGAAGATGTGCAATACGTTTTTAGATTTGATGACTAATTCTCCCATTTTCTATAAGTCTCTTGGGAAATCCAGTAATGACCAGTTTTTTTTTTTTTTTTCACAAATGAGGAGGGACATATACCAGTATTTGATGGCCTCTACCCAGCTTTAGGATTTAAGCAAGGAAGGCCTATGCTATGTTTTGTTATGTTAAGGTGTATTTCTTTCTAATACTTTAAAGTCATCTTTTTCCCTTCAAAATACTTTTGTGTTATCTGTTATTGAACTGATGATTTAAATTATATCTTCATAGAACAAGACAAAAAAAAATTAAAGTAAAACTTGATTCCCTTTAATTCTCATGACTGTGTAGAGACCTATGACTCAACATCATTGATATGGATATCATGGAATATGAATATCATGGATGATATTGATATATGATATATTGACATATGATATATGATATCATGGAATATGAATCATATGAATGATATGAATATTCATGGAATAACTTGATGCATCCTTACATCTGTCTATCAGCCAAAGAGCAAAGTTCTGTGTTCTGTCTTGTGGGAAGCAGAAGCTGTAAAGTTTCCTTTCTAGTCCTAGATGTGGCCTGCTGCACTTGAAGCAGAGGGAGAGAATATATGTGTGTATATGTATGTATATATATATATATATATATATTTACACGTAAACCAAGCATATTTGAAGTCTTTCATTTGTCCTAAATGTGTTCATCTCTCTGGGTTTTCAGAATGTGATCTCCGTTTCTCTCTCTAAACTTCACAGTGTAAGGGTTATTTCCGAGCATAGATTTTTTTTTTTAATGAGATCTTACTCATTAGCAGTGCAAAACTTGGTATATACTATTTCACACCCTGATAAAAGGTTAGTTGCCTAATCACATGGGTTTGGTGTCCATGGTACAGTGCAGAGTGTGAAGGCTGTAATAGGAAATCAAATAGTTCGTTTCACAGCCATCAAATACATGATGAGCTGTCTGACTGGTTTATGCTGCTTTATCTTTTAGGATGTAAAACCTATTCTTACTTTATGAAAACAGTACTTTGTGTTAGGTAATCATTTCATTTACATATAAAGGTTACACTTAATAAAAATATATGAACCAAATTGCAACAAAGATACACCACCATAAACCACCTTTTTTAGTGTGCTGTTTTTTTCCTTGAAAGGCTTCATTGCTTTTAAGACAGGAGATATTGCTTCAGAACTAAAGATTTAAAGCTTTTTTCTTCTGCCTGTAGTAAAAGTAATAAAGCTTTTTATTGTACAAAGACTGTAAATATATTTAGCAATAATTTCAACAGCTGGAAGTGTCTAGATGTCTGTAGTGGAAATACAAGGGCCATATTTACCTAGACTTTGTCCAGAAATTTCTATAACCTTTTTGCTTCCACCCAACCAGCACTGTTTGTTATCTTGTAAACGCTGAAAGATAGTCTCATGGAGGAACTGACTCCTTGCATTTAGGAATAAGGTAGTGTTGTAACAAGTTTGTTGTGATTATTTTCTGTTGCCATCATTTGTTATTGCTGTTTACTGTAAATAGGCATCACCTGTGGTGGTGCCTGGCACCCAAACTCCTGGTAGCTTCTTCAAGGCTTCACAGCAGTATAGTCTGCTGATAAAGAACTTTAGTTCCCTAGAATACAAACTACAAGGTTTGTTACCTTAAAATAGTAGCTATTGGGTAGAGGATCCATGACAATTGATAATTAATAGTATGACTAGGAGAGTTGAATTTAGAAAGTACTTTGAAGGACTCTGTGCATGGACAAGATATATTCCCTTAGTTTTATGGGTTCTATTTCTCATCTAGAATTATATTTATTATCTGTTTATGTTCAAAATGTGTGAAGTACTTTGAGGTTGGTAGAGGTGCAGATTTAGGATAAAGTTTATTCCTCTTAGAAACAAAGTATGTGTAGAAACAAATTTGGATCTATTTTCATTTCTTCTAACAGCTCACTGCCTTTCACAGTAAATATCTCAGCACTGTCAGCGTTTCATTCCTAAATCAATATTAATATGTTTCCATTGTTTCCGTTTTATATTGTACTCCTGTTGACCTATGAGTACAAGCATACTTTCAACTCCTAAATGCTATTGTGCTCTGAGGAACGTGTTGTACAGAGAGACAAGGGTACTCTAAGCATTGGATAAGTGCATCATTTAACTCCATTTTTGAAATAATGGTAGTTTTACAATCTTCATATGATGTGAAATAATATGAATTACTGCACAGATACAATTATGAAATAGAAACAAAAGGCAGCTGCACACGCTTATGTGAAAAACAGTAATCTGTAACTTTTTTTATGAGTACCATTAGGATGCATGTTGGAAGTCCATAATGGTATGGATTTAGTGGATAAATACTTCTACAGTTCACAAAATGTGGATAATTAGAACACAAATTATTTTAATACTTTGTAGAATCAGATCAATCCTTTTTTGACTTCATGACTTTCCTTCTATTTTATTTAATGGCGAGCATCTTGGGTCATATGGAATTTAAGGATTTGTCTGAAATTATAGAGATTTTAGAAGCTGGAAATAGATATTAACTATTGTACTGCCAATATATGCTATTACAGAAATTAAAGTTGAGAGTTATGCTGGGTATCAAGTTCAGAAGTAATGGTTTCATGTATTACAACACATTTTCTAATGGTGATATTTACAATAAAAAAAAAAAAGCTGTTTGCTGTATCTATAATGCCTGTCTGAGCTGTTCTTCTATGTTTATCACAAGTTTTTGCCCTTTAATGTGAAGATTGTATCTGTCTTTGATTTTTGGGTTGCATTTAGTAATTCGAGGACAGCCTGATAAAATCAAAGGAAATATTTTAATGCTTGATCTTTGTTTATAGTGAAACAAAGTGGAAGTTTACCTCCTCACGAGGTAATTAGTTATTAGAACAGGGGAACATTTTAGGATGAACATAAGATCTACTGAACAAAATAAAGAATAAGATGAGAGATGCCATGAATTACAGAGAAGTGAACAAAATGGAGAAAGTTCTGAGAAATTATTTTATGTAAAATAGTTATTATAAGTTAGACATTAAAACAGCAGTAATAAAATCATATTTATGGCTGAATAAGGAGTCTCAGTGTGATTAAGGTATGGAAGTAGCTAATTGGACCACTGAAATATTAGGAAATTGTAGTGATAAAGAGTATACAAGTGAAAGCAAAAATGCAGAACAATTAATGGGGAAATGAACAAAGGAAGTAACATATAATGAATAAATACATAGCTGGTAGACAAGGGGATACTAAGGCCATTGGACAAAGTGGATATTCAGTGCCTCAGAGTAGATATTTTTGAACACAAAAGTGCATATTTGTCCAGCTTTATTGCTGTAGGAAATTATGCTTTCTTCTCTGTGGTTTAATGCACCTTTTCTGCAAGGTATATTTGCTAATAGTGAAGAGAAAGGCTTGAGGCTTTTGTCACTGTAGAGCCTGCCCTCGGGACTGTGATGTCCCAGGTATGGCCATGCTGCTGAACGAAGCTGCTGAAGGTGGCAACCCTACCTTGCTCACACCCACTTGTTTTCAATTGTTTCCTTATTGTGATGGCACAAATGTTGCAGTGCTAGTTTAGAACTTGTCTGTTTTTGTGGGGAGAGGTGGGAATGCCAATGGTGTGTTTTTGTTGGGCTTTAAGTTTGATTAATACCTCAATGCAACTTTGTGATGGGAGAATGGGGCACTGTCCCATAAATTCTTTTGAGAGGAAGGGGACAGCACTAGTTCTAGAACAGACAGCTAAACTTGGTGGAAGGTGGCACTGCTTTTGTCATATGTTAAGTAAAATAGCTTTGAAAATTGGCCTGAATTTCATTTTCAAGTTCCATTTAGCTCCTCTGACTGTGAAGTACAGCCTTCTACTCTTCAGATGGGCATCTGCTTCTTTCTGTGCCACTCAAATCTTCATCATCACCAAAACATAATGTGTTTCTAGGGCACTGGCTGCCAGTTGTGGGGCCAGATCAGACATACTCATATTCCTTCAGCCAATTGTTTGCCCACCTGAGCTTTACACTGCTGGGAGGTGAATTATTTGAAACTGATTAAATGCTGTGATCATGTGCTTGATGCCTCACGATACTTAATATGGTCGTGACTGAATACTGTAATTAATTCTTTTTATCCTAAAGGAAAAAACAAGAGTAATTGAGGTTATGTAAATCAGTGGTTGATAACTATGGTATTCTCCAGTGTGGATCTCATTACCTACCTGTACCTGAAACTAGATGCAGTAATTGACAGAAGTTATCTTTGGGCCTTTGTGCACTGACAACCCAGATTACTTTTTAAGACAGAGTTACTTCTCATTCCAGGTTCATCCATCCAGATAATCCCTGGTACTAGAATGGGATTCATGCCCTACTATCTCAGTGTATCTATTAATATAATTTGTCCAAAGTCCAGTGACTCTCAGGGCCTTTAAATCTACCTTGAAGTATGTTTTACCACACCTTATCCTCTTACGAGGTAGTTAACATGAAAGACTTCACTGAACTTCAATATCAAAGCTGTTATTCTTCTAAACAGTTATAAAAATGCTCTTGAAGCTCATGTTGTAATAAAATGTGGATTACTAACTCCAGTTAGTAAACTACCATTTCTGTATTAGAATGGATATCCAGATATACAACACAAATTCAGTATCAAAAAGCCTAGTGCCTTTATATTAGAAACTAAAAGGAAAAAAAAAAAATTATTTTCATAGATTGAGGTTGAAAATGGAAGAATACTAAATGTTTCCTGAATTTTCACCAATACTCCTTTTGTATTCCTCAGTGAATAGAGAATAAGATGAAAAACTGTTCAGAATGTAGCCCCTACAAAGGTTTATGAATTAGATTATTATGTCCTTTGGATTGTATTCCAGTTCTTTCAAGACTTTCACTGTTTAGTGAATTTTCCACGTCTGGAAGATTTGGGAAACTATAATGTTTGGAAAACATATATAAGGTTAATGAGAATTGAGATTTGTTGTGTACTTGTATCTGCAGTTTTACAGTGATGAAGTCAATAGAATTCTTTGTGTAACTATTTATCAGCACAAGCAGAGATAATGCTCACATGGAAAAAGAATTGGCAGGAGATTTCATCTCATATTTACATGCTATCTGTTTCATTAAATCTGTAATTTATACCAATGGTATAAGACATTTACAGTTAACTGGTTCCCTAAACAATTTTGGCATCAGGGTTACCTTACAGGCAGAAACAAAAACCAAACCAACTTATCTGGGTTAAATGCTTTTCCTTTTTTAATTTGAAAATTAATTTAAATTGAATTCAATTTTATAAAGAATTGTCTGATTCTCTTCAATATGTGTTATAAAGGCTAAAAACAAAAAATACTTTATATACGAGACTGAAAATATGCAGTTTCATTTGTTTCTATTCCTTGAACTTAAATCTAAATTCCTTGCTGTCTTAGATTATATGGAACTCGGTCTTTAGTTTTAAAGAACTTTTTTCCCATGGAGAACTGCAGTTTCTATCACAACCAGTATTATGTTGTCCGAAAGTCAAAAAGTTTATATCTGTCAAAAAGCTAGATAATTGTTCTCTAATTTGTATTTTGAATTTAGAGAATATTGAAAGCTGTTTTCTATCAGATGCTATTGCAGTGTCTGGAAACCATCCAACACAAAAGTGAATTCAGTGTGGTCATATGGCTGAGTGTAAATACCATCACAAATTCTGTACACTTCCGCTATCTAGTTACTGTTATATTTCAGGTAATCACAATACTGTGTATTTTTTTCTGAGTGAGAGAGAAGGTTGAATAAAATTGAAAAATTGAATCAAGCAATATTGTCAGAAACTGAATGCAAGAACAAGTGAGAGGGTGAAATAAAGCCAGCTAGTGCAGTGGTTTTTACTGCTTTTCTTCCTAATTCTATGGTATTTGACTGGAAGGGACATCATAGATAACTTAATGCAGTTCTCCTTACTAAGATTGAATGAATAGCTCCATGTCATTTTGAAAAGATTCTCATCCGGCTTTGTATTAGAGGGACAATGCAACTATCCCAACCAGTTCTGTTCATTAACTATTAGGAGGGTGTTTTTTTTGTTCTCCCTCCCCAGTATCCAGGCCTGAGCTTCCTTAGTACAGTTTAAACCTATTGCTTATTCCTTTCTTCAACAGCCTTCTATTTTCCTGATGTCTGTTATAATATTGTTGCATCTTTTTGTCTCTTGTCTTTAGGCAAACTACTGCAATTCAATTATTCCTTTGGTATAGGTATTATTGATTATTCTTAAGTACTTTTGTCCCTAGCACTTATTCCGTTTAAACTCTGTACTATTTAAGCGCTAATCTCAAGCTCAATATATTTGTCATGCAGAGGTTTAAGGAAAAACAAATCTTCATGCAATGTATGAATAAACTGTGGAAGACTTTGCATTGGTTGTTGCAGAAATCAAGTTATAAATAGATTCAGAAAAGGATTATACAGATTCCTTACAGAAGATAGATAACAGGTAGCAGTTGAAAATAATTTTCCCAATGCAATATCTAATGTAGGAGTTCTGAAACTAGCAATTATACCTTGCAGGGAATCACAGCAAAAGTTTGTTCCTCACTTGCCCTGTTTCTTGTGTTCTTTCTCTAGGCATCTGCTATGGGATACTTCATGTGTGATCTTTCACTTCATTGTTTCATCTATAGTAAGCTTAGTATACAGTGGTTTGCATATGCATTTTATAAGTGCATACTCTAAAAAGTGTACTTATAACTTATAAGTACTCTCTGTACTTAAGTGCTCTCTAAAAATATTTATCCTTCATCTTCTTCGTTAGTTGCTGACCCGTACCTTCTAATACAAGTTTTGCTCCTTTTTAAGAGAGAGGAGAAACATTTTGTAATTGTGGAGATAGATATTGGAAATAACGAGACTAATTAATTTTTGAGCCTTTCTTATTTCTTGGATTCACGTATGTTTCAGGACAGGAATATCCAACTTTGAAATATTCAAAGAAAAATATATATTTATTAAGGATGCTCATTGTAGTTTTATTGATTTCCCTCTCCTTCTTTCCTTATTTTTTTTAATAAAGAAATTCAGCTGAGATTATTTTTTTATGGGAAAGCAAATTGGTTCTGTTCAAGCTGGTTACTATTTGCAGACCTGGAGTGAGGCAATTATTTTAATACTGGGGTTTTCTGTCTTCTGTTTTCTGACTAATTTGGAATTTCTCAGTAGTGCTTATGTTCACCTGGCTTTCAATGCTGTGGCACAAATATGAAATATTTATTTTGCTTTTGTCTGCTTTGGAAAGATTTCGTATGTTCTGTAATCTTGTCCTTTGCAGGTGGGAACAAATGAATAACCACAGCTGGAGCAGATTGCCAGTTATGTGATAGTATTTTGAATCTTCATGTAGATTATGTATTAATTGACGATTCACATTAAAATTATGCTTGGGTTTTGATTTGTGAGGTGTTTCCGTGCATATATATATAAGAAATAATACAGCTATTGTTAGGGCTGTAGGGTACACTAATAAGCTTAGATTGCAATGATCTTCTTCACCGGGGGCATGCCCATGCTTCTGCCCAGCTAAGCACACCCTCAGTGATGAAGCCATGACTCATAGGTTCACTTCCTGACTTTATCATTGCTTTGCTTCATCACTTTGAACTTACCCAGAAGATCAGTGTTCTTGGATATGCCTGTTCTTCTCTGTGCAGGTACTGCATGATTGGTCCATGGCCAGCACCTTCCAGCTGTGTTACTGCATCTCTTAGTAAGTTGTGAGCTTTGGCCCTGTTGGCTTTTGAGCATTAAAATTAACTGGGATATGTGTGTTTACAGTTTTAGTGCTATTACCTAATAGGCTTATGTTTTTTGAGATATCTGGTTCTGCAATTTGTTCTGTCCTTTGGACCCTCTCCTGACATTTGAGGCAAGCTATGTAGATTTTCTCATTTGAAATGTCTCTAAAGAGCTGTTTTGAAAATAAATGGATTTGCTTGTATGCTAACTGACCTGTACTTTCTTGCTGCTTACACCCGTGTAAGGAGATATTTGTTAAATTCAAAAATATAATTGCAGAATATAAAATAATAATGCAGAAGTAGGAGAGTGTCTGTTATAGATATTAACAGCTTCATTACAATGCTAAACAAGAGGTTTTTTTTTCAGGGATAGAAATAAAATGTAAGTAGTGGCCAGACTGAGCAGTGGAATGAAGAGAATGATTAAAAATTGTCAAACTGATTATGAAGATTCATTTAAAGTCGAGTGACTTGTATGAGTTGTCTTCGCTTTCAGTTTAATTCCAATATAAAACAAACAAAAAAAAAGTATTTTTTCAAGATACTGAGTTTAAATTAGTTGAAGTTGTGGACCCTGTTAAGTAGTAATAGGCATTCATTCTTTAAAAATAATGATTTTCAAGTCTAATCACTATCCCACAAGTTCCTTTGTTGGGAAATATGTAAAGAGAGTAAGGATTGCAATAGTAAAGATGAGGATGGAATTGTAATACAAGAAACAATTTTTTTCCACTTGATGGACAAATTAATATCAGCAAAACCTTACTGGTTAATCTGGACTTCCACAGGAAGTCAATATATTCAGTACTTACAAGATAGTTGTAAAAACATCACAGAAATTTCTACCTTCTTTGTACCTTAGCAAATCAGAAAGTCATTTTGAATCCTCTCTTATAGCATGTTTTTGCATGATTTATGCAATACCAAATCTCAGAAAGTATTTTACTTATTCCTTTTATGACAAAATAAAGCCAGTAGAAAAATGAGAAAAAACTGAAAGAATAACACAATAGATGTATGCTTAACATTTTGATTAAACTACTGGATAAACAAAAAAGAAATAGTCCAGAACCTGGAGAGAAGAAACAGGTAATTGTGAATGATACTATAACCAGCAGCTATGTCAGTGCAAACTGCTGCCAATTTCAGTTCATAGTTATAGGCTAGAACACCGGCAAAGTTGTTTACATTCCTGTATCCTCACTTGTCCCTTATGGAGTAACACTAATCACTGAATAGGGAAAGTGTGGATAGCTGAGAAGAATAATGCTGAACTATTTTAGATTAATCTACTTCCAAATGTAAGTCAGAATTCTCAATCATGGTAAATTGTTATTTTTTTCAGTGGCCTTCACTTTGTATTATTTTGCCAATCTACCGTCATTTCAGAAATTGAATCTAAGTGTTACTTTTCTACTGAACAAAAGGGTAATGCCAAACTAGCCATTGAATTTTATAATGTGGTTACTTGTTAATACACCTTAAAAGCATAGGTTCTTAGAAGTGACTGAAGAGCAGGTAGCTAGAACTTCCTGTTTGTAATTACCCTGTTCCTACACCAGTTCACACTGTCCACTTACCTCAGGTTTCATTGAGCTTTGATCCAGACATCAATAACCAAGTTAAAAATGCAAATATGACAAATAAGTAAATGTGGCTTTATTTTTGTTGTGAGATGTGTTAAATTTATTCATTTATATAAAGCAAAAGTAAAGCATCTCTTAACGGGTTTGAAACTGCATTTCAATTTCTACTAGAATTTCCTTTCTTTCAGTAGATGTCATCTTCCCTAGTAGAATTTAAGTATTCATGAAATGTTTTCTTGTGCACTCCCAATCCTTCCCCTTCTCTCACTCCATATATTGACTGCTGTCATTCTCTCTTGAGAATGAAAGGATCTAATATTTTCTGCATAATGCAATTTCAACCAGTTATCACTTTGTTTCCAAATATGATCCCATGCAGAGAAAATTCTGCACAGTAAATACCATGCAGCACAATAACACTAGTATTATAAAAATGTATCATTTAAAATGACTTGAGCCCATTGCTAAATATGGAAGTTGCTGAGCCTCTTTATGAGTGAGAAACTGCTCCTTGCTTTCTTCAGTTAGTTTTAGGTTTAACAATGGAAATAAGTAGCTACAGGCAAGATCCTTTCGTGTGTATATATATATGTGTTAGTCTTCTTACCGTAAGAGAATTCATCAGATTTGCATATTTATTTTGTATGACATTTTTTGACTTTTCTAAAGTTTCAAATATTTTGAACGCAGCACCAACTTTACTCAATTGTTGCTATGTTCATCACATTTACACTTGTTATGTAGTATTGCAGAGGAAAAAACTGAGCATTTCATAATGGGAATGCAGGAAGTTGTATCTTCTGGTTTTTTGAAGATAATAAAAATTAAAATAATTACATGCATAAGAGAACAAAATTAATGATAGTTGAAAATATGTAGTGGAATGTTCATTTCTTAAAAACTTTCAATGAAGACAAAAGTTGCAAATTATTTTGGAAAATAAAATCAGACTCTAGGCTGTACAAAAGCCTACTACATGGTCATTTACACTTACTAAACAAGTATGCAGGCAAACATCACATGTTTAAAGAGATGCGAGAAGGAATTTGAAAGACATTCAGTTAAATCAAAACAAATAGCTTTCAATGAAGCCTCCAGCAGAGAACAAATTATAATTGGCCCAGAATGTGTGTGGTAGTTTTGGTCTAATCTAGTAGTGTGCATTTTAAAATCAGCAGATTTGCTTCATCGAAAAAAAAAGTGTTGGCACGCTTCCTGTGGATTCTACCATAAAATAGCTCTTTGGATTCTGGTACTGTACAGTATTTGATGGTACAAGTGATTGAAAGAGTGTTCAGCATATGCAGACATGTCAGATGCATCTATTGCCAAAATACCTAGGCTTTGGATTCAGGAAGCATAACTAATATTCCAAAATTTAACTCTAGTCAGTGATAGTGTGAGAACACAGAGATAAATATATAAACTAAGTGTACTTTAAGTCTGTAATGTGAATGTTTCTAAAGAAGTATGATTCCTTGCTTAAGAGCAGGTACTCCAAGGCTTCTTTCACTGTGAAGTTATCTTTTCTAAGACACTGAATTGAATGTTTAATTTCTTCAGTGGCATTGCTCCTGCTGCTTACCAGTTTATGTTGGCTGAGATTGTAGTACTGTTTTATGGAAATTATTTTTGTCTCCTTTCACGTTCGTAGCTACAGATTTTTTTCTTTTTTATAGGAAATGAAATTCTACTTAGCTTTGTTTTTTATCCTTGAACACACAAAGCTAGTATAAAAATATGTATCCAGTAATGTTTACTTATTACTTATTTATGGGTACATGCCAGGTACTAATAAATGTTTTTTAGAGGGTTTTTGGTCACTGTATGTTCTTGTATGGGCTGCCTTGTGTTATGTAAAAAAAAATAATAATAATAATTAAAAAAAAAAATTAAAAACATCCTTTCTGAGTTATAAAATTGTCAGAATAAGAATATTTTTATAGCTATTGCCGGACTCCCCATCTCATATCTTCACATGGTTATTTTTACATGTTGGCAAATGTGCATGACTTTTTTTCTCTTTGGAGAATGATTGAACAGTATTTACTAATATTTTGAAAACATACTGATTAACACTTCCTACCTTGATTGTTAAATGTCTGACCTTAGCAGGGAAATGAAAGTCACTTTCAGATTTGCAGGGCTTTTTTTTTTCTTTTGTAGTATAATATGAATTTTCATACCTATGGTTTGTGGAGTCATTACTCATTACATGATTAGTAAAGCTAAGGGAGATATGCAGCATCTTTTTCCCAGTGTTCTCATCCTTTCCAAAGCACTAACCCCTGTGGGAGGTAGCAGACGAAGTGTTTTCGGGTGTACTGGCTTTCATCTTGATCTCTTCACCAAGACCACAAATGTGAATGCAAAAATAATTGGCAATTAGATCATGGTAAAAATAAAAGTAAATTGTAAATTGCTATTTCTTCAGAACTAAAGATGTTTTCATGCACAGGTGAGTATCTTCAACCTTCCTTTCTTCTTGAGTCATTGGACTAAAGTCCTACCGCAGATAAGAATCATTATGGTAGATAGCCTAAAGAGTAGTTTTGTCTGATTAGTTTGATGACATCATCAGAATTATAAGACTGTAAAAGCATTAAACAGCACAATTGTTATAAAATAAAAGAAGCAGCTTCGTATTCCAGTCTCTTAAAACAGATGTTTTCCAAGGGATATGTTTGAGTGGATTTGTAGGATGCTGTATTTCATGCCTAAGGGAACAATGTGTGTATTATATATATTTTTGTGTGTACTTCATGTAAAGAGTTTTACTTAAATGTTTTTTCTTTTCCCTCTGAAAGATACAAGTTGTATTCATAGCAGTCATGCAATACAAGCTGTCTTACTCATGTGGTTCACAGTATTTTTTGCAGAAGTAATGTACATATTTAATTGTATATCTTCAAGTGATATGGCATTAGTCCCCTACACAGTATACGCAGATTTGTGCTCATGAAGGAGATAATATTGAAGACTTTCACAGCAGTTGATCAGATACAAGTAGCCTTACTTAAACTAATGTACGCTATGTTTGAATAATGATTATCAAATATTGTAAACTTTTTTTTTTAGCTGGAAGATGTAACTCATGGGAAAAGTTAGATCTAACAGTATGATTATTTGATTCCTTAAATACTTTACTGAATCAAGTCCTCCTATGAAATCTAATTTGTTTTAAAACAACCCATATGCAAGAATGCTGTCAAAACTCACAGTATTTTGAAAGGGTGCACAGGAAAAATTTCTCATGGCAGCTAAAAGGTGAGGGAAAATATTCAAGTTCCTTCAAATTAAAGCTGCATTTAAAAGTGAACAAAAAATAACAAAAATAACAAAAAGCCCTTTAATCTTTCATCTTTTTCCTAATCTTTAATCTTACTTTTATTGTAATATTCTACATAAAATTTTCTGAATTTTTCTTATTTTGGAAAATGTGTTTAAATTGACAAAATATTCAGAGTTCATTATTAAAATTAGCTATGTATCTTTTGTTCTTTAAAAAAAGACCTCTTCAAACTTGAAGGAAGGAGAATAGCACTTCTTTGTTTGACTGTGGCCTTTTGTGGCACATAATGAGTACTTGCATCATATGATGCTAACCTAGAGATCTTTAGTGGATATGCCTTGCTATGATGGAAATTTGGTTTCTTTCTTATTTTAGATGCAGTCAGTGGATGCTCCTTAAAATGAGAATTGCTTTTTCACTGTTTTCAATTTGCTGTTGTGATGAGAGCTAGGATTTGCTCTGCATTAGAGTATTTTCCTTTCTGTCCTGTAATAATTGGGAAGATTAGAAGATCAAGGGAATATATTGTATTATGATTCGACTCTGCAGCTATTTCCAACATGCTTTTCTGACTTTAGTGTCTGTGAAATAATGGATGAAAGACTTCTAAAGTTCAGAACACTGAAAAATCAGTTACCACATAATGGGGCCTTTAGGACACATTGGTTCAAAACTATGGCATCTTGCCATCAGAGCACTCTAACTTTTTTGCTGTTACTATAACACTATTGAGCAATTCACATGGATGAAAATCTATTTGATTTTTGACTGTCTTCTGACTCTTCTATTAAATGGACAAAGCTTAAGTGAGCAGAACTACATATCTATCCTGGAAAACTAGAAATAATAATTATTTGCAGTAAATATTGAAATAATGTGCTTGTTCACTTTTGAAACTTTCCTAAATATTGTCGGTCATATTTTGTTAGTTCAGAAATAAGATTTGTACCTTACTTCCTATTCAGAGTATGAAATCTGCAATATTTTTTTTTTCCTCTTGTGAAGAAAATATTCATTATACCCCTGAGGGCGCTAGAACTTCCTCATGCATTACAGAAGGCGACAACTATTGTCTACCTTGGTTCTGAGTAGCACTAGCATTCCTAGAGTACTCTGTGTTGCTGTGTGCTGCCTGGATAGGGAGTGCTACATAAAGACTCACAAGCAGTCTTGGTCCAGGAACTGTTATTTGTTTGAATGGAACAGTAAATTACGTGTAAACTGTTTATCTTTAGGAAAAGTCTATGAACCATAACAGCTCTGTATAAACAATTTAAATCCTGTAGTCTGTACTGGGATGTTTGGGTCCCAGAATTAGGAAGATGCAAAAGCAGCTTAAAATCAATTTAGTTATGCTTTCCTCCTGAATGTGGTTCCTAGGGTGAAAGTCAAACAGCAGAAAATTATCTGATAGAGATCTTTCATATCTCCCAGTATCTTTTTTTTCTGTAACTTTTTGTCCATTTTTGGTTCTACTTTCAGTGAGCATGTGCTTTTAGTCTTTTTCAGATTATTGCAGGCAGTTATATGCAGAGGGATAGGATAATTTAATTAATATGGATGAGAATATTGACCAGTCTCCTACTACTGAAACTTAGTGTCTTTAAAGAAAATATCCAAATACTCAAAAAAAGATTTCTTGGCATTCTGTTCAATCTTATAGAATCAAGATCAGACTGTATAGTGAGCCTGAGGTTTTCTGGCTTTAAAATCTGTGCGTACTGTAATGTACATACTTAACACCACGTATGTTAAGTACACTTTTGCATTACACGAAGGGCATATTCGTAAAAATTTAGCTGCAGGTTTTTTCAGACTTTCTGATGGGGAAAAGTGAGTTGCCTTGTACATGTTTTATACAGTTAACTGATAAATATTTCTGATTTCCAGTTTAGCTTAGTGCTAAAAGAGTATACAGTCAAAAAAATGATACTAACATAAAATATTTGGTGAGTATTGTGTTCCACATACAGAATTGGCAGAAGCCAACAGACTCAGTGGGAGGTACCTAGAGTAGCCCTTCTGAGGCGCCAAGGAGAAGTCTGGGGGGAAAAGGTTTGACTTATTCTTGGATAATGATAAGCATGAAAGAATGGAGTCAAAATATGTGTTTCAGATGAGTTGGAGGAAGTGAAAATAGATATCCTCTTCCTTGATACTTTCAAACTGGAGTGTTGGACAGAGACATGTGCTGGAAGATGCTTTCTAAATGTTTCCTTGCCTGTGTCCTGATTATCTATAAAAAAGAAAAAAACTGCTCAGCCAAATTCTTTTTCACTGAGATTTGTCAAATACTATAATTTTAGAATATTTGACCTCCTCATATGGCAGAATCAATGGTGTAAGAATTTTCTTTCACTTAATTATAAATTACAGCTCTGACCAGATGAGAACATTTGAGGTGTGCACATCTATCAGTATAAATTTATGCTTACTTGATACCTCTAAAGAGAGGTTCCAGTGTCTAAATTAATCTATAAGTTAGACTTTGTAATTTATGCAGGTGTTGTATTTGAACTGCACATAACTCATTTAACAGAAGGCCTCTTTAAATATGGCGAAATAACAGTGTAGTTTTGCAATAGAATCATTGCTGTGTGGACACCCTCATAGCGAGCTGCAGGTCTTTTCTGTGAGGACTGTGAGGGCTGAAAAGAAGGCTGCAATGTTTAAATACTTTTTTTTTTTTTTGCATTTATGTTGTTGTGGTGTTGGTCTTAAATAGATGTTCAATAGTCCTCTTTTTTCCTTTTTTTTTTTCCTCTTGCCTTTGAGGCTGGATTAACTGGACATCTGGTGCTGAAGATTTTCTCCTCTTCTCTAAAGAGACATGAGTTCCTGCCATGCTATTCTTCAGATGTCTGTCCAGGAGATTCTGTAGTCACTGAGACATGCTGAGTTCTTGGTTTAGTTATCCTGGCAGGTTGTTAGATATAAAACAAAAGATGAGAGTTGCCACTCTGACTACAGAAGCTTGTATTGAAAATTCCCTAAGGAATACATAAGAATGCAAACTGCTTAGTAATATAGAATTAATTCCATTCAGGAGCTGTCTAAATGTGTTCTGCATGTTTCCAGGAATTACCAAATTGTGGTTATTCTCACTTTTAATGCTTAGTAGATAGTACAGAATGGTTGTAGAGTGAAAAACAAAATAAAGCATTTGCATTTGGTTATTTTTATGCCTGAAAAGTGAGACATTGGCATTAGTTAAGAATCAAATTTGGCACCTGAGTGTGTTGAGTTTGATATATTATTATTATTAACCATAAACATGTTGTCGTGTATTTTATATCTTAACTGTTAATATACAGTTAAATACTTAATGCTGCAATGGAAGGCATCTTTGCGTATGGCAAAGGTGTTGGAACTAGATTAGCTTTAAGGTCCCTTCCAACACAAATCATTATATGATTCTATGATAATTAAAACTTAGTTCATGTTAAGTGTTCTGTTTTTTTCTAAGAACCTAAAAACATTGAATTAAGAATTAATTAAGATTAAGGTATCCAACCAGCAACATTTCAGTGATATGAACCTGTTGATAATTTATGGGAAGAGATTTCACAGAGCTAATGATGTAGAAAGTAACCTCTGAAAACCATCTTGTTCACTTCTCAAAGCAGAGCCAACTTGAATAGGTTGTTCAGATTGCTATCCAGTCAGGTTTTGAATATCTCCCAAGATGGACACTCCACAACCTGTCTGGGGGGGAAAGAAATGAAGAAAAATTTAAAAAGTGGGTGGTTTTGGGCTTTTTTTCTGTTTGTTTTTCTCAAGTTTAAACAGAATTTCTTGTATCTCAATTTTTGCTTCTTGCTTGTTGATGGAGCCCCTGAGAAGATTCCGATTTCTTTATACCCCCACACTAGGTATTTTTACACATTGTGAAGATTGCCCCCTGAGCCTTCTCTCTTCAAAGCTAGAGTTTAAGCCCCTGCAGCTTCTCCTCATGAGACATGTGCTCCAGTCCTTTAATCATTTGCATGGCTTAAATTATGGTGCTACTCTAAATTTCTTTAAACAAAGCTTATTGGTTTTTAAAGACAAGATTTGAGAGTTGATTGCTATTCTGTTTCTTCTTTATTTTTCCTCCCTAAGCTTTTCTAGTAGTTTTGTTTCCTAGTAATTTGACTAAAATAGTCATGTAAAGGAGATGAGAGGCTTCTCAGTACTGTTGTGATTTTTATACTAACACTTTTAATGCTTTTAATGTTTACCTTTATCTACAAAGACAGAATTGTGGTATATCAGGTGGGCAAGCAATAGTAAATGCTCTGGAGTGTAACCTATTTCACTTATACTGATAAATGTGCCCATTTTACAAGTCAATCTTTTTGATTGATGTAGATGTTGAGTTTCTGTATAAAATTTGAGTTTATAGTTGTCAGATTTGTGGAAAAGTTGATTTTTCTATGTAGAACACTTCTGAATATAGCAATGTCTGTAGTACTCTTTGGTGTTATTATTATACATTCAGCACTTTCCTGATCAGAGGAAGGTCTTTTACTATCTAAAGAGAAATGCAAAAGCTTTTTTTCCAATATATCTCTTGTTCTTAAAAAGGACACATAACAGGACTGTTATGACTTGGTTGCCATGTTCTAGGCAAATGAATTTAAATGCAAGTTAGCGTATGCTGTGTATTTGAGCACCCGTGCAGTTTTGATCCGATGAATTATAACCTCCATTTTATTTCTCTGTTGAGTATTTTTTCCTGCTCTACTTCAACTATTTTAATGCTCCTATTCAATGGCGCTGACTTCCATGACAATCAGTCTATTTCTTATAAACGCAACAAAATTGCCAAAAATCTACTGTATGAATTACAGATTTTTTGCTGATTCTAGCCAAATGATAGCTGACTAATTTCAGAAAGCTGAAAAATAGTAAGTATAGGTATACATAATAGTTTCTGGAAAGAAAAAGTCAATGAGAAAAAAAGAACAAATAATTATTTTAAAGGGCATATGTATTTATGATCAACTAAGTACGTCTATTAAGTAGAAGTTTTAGAGGAAGAGAGCTAGATGGACATTTATATATCAGAAGGTAAGGTAAGGAGGGGAGCACTCCAGAGTATGGACCTTTGAAGAGTCCTGCATGCTGTAGTGCTCTGGAAACTAGGGTGGGTGCTGCACATGCCTTTAGATGCATGTCATCTTTCTTAGCTCCATGGAGTGATCCTCCACATCAATTTAGTTGGAGGATGTAGAGTGGAGATTAGGGAGAAATCAGACTACTTTTGTCTGTTACGTAGTATGTTTGTGAAAGATGATCCTGCTTTAGTCATAGTTGTCTTGCATTGAGATCCATGGAAGAGTCTCTAGCCCATGTTCCATCTTTTCTATTACTGTCTTGATAGCAAACAATCCCATATTTGAATAATTCCTGGAATTAAGACTGAGTCTGGCACTGTAGTAAGTTTGCTAATTATGGATTCCAATGAAGCTGTCTCCTTTCAATGCAGTGTATTTTGAAATGCATGCAAATACATAGTGAATATAAGACAGCTTTTGAACCACATGACTGTATTGCCTGGAAGCAGAGATTTACTCTAGGACTGCACATGATTCACAAAAGAACTCTTACTGTGTTGTTTTTATGTATTTTCATTAGTTGTACAAGAGGGAACTTATGTAGGAATATATATATGCATGTTGCCTAAAAACAAATTTGGTAATCCATAACGGGCCAATATTAATGTATCAGTATTTCTGATGGCTTGTTACACTTGAATAACTATTAATTAAAAACTTACCCAGAGCTTATGAATTACTGTTTTCTAATCCATTTGCATTTTGCCATTATAGCTTCAATTTTTCTGTCTCAAGACCAAATTTCTCTAAATCTTATTCTTTATTATTTGGGGAGGGTAGAGTTACAAGATCTATAATTTTAAAATATATTGTTTGGTGAAAAAAATTCAGCTCTTGTCACTATTTTACTATTTTTGTATTATTATTATTTATGTATTTAGAAACAGATTTGCTATCTCACCTCTCTTTTGTATGTAGGCACTTTTTGTTATATTTTCTTGAGTTCCTTTCCCAGAACTTTATGCAGTATTGCCAATATAGAGATTAAGGGATTCTCATTTCTTTTGAGGTAGTATATTTTCAGAAGTAATATTTAAAGCAATTGGAGAATTCTTTAGTTGATATGTAAAATCCATTCATTCCCTGTGTTCAGGATTTACAGTTCATTTTGATCTCCATATCACTGAGTAGTTCTCAGTAGTGATTGTGATTGACTTTTAACTTACACGTTTATTATGCTTAACTTTTGGACTTAAAGCATCCTCACAGTATCTTCAGAATCCATTTTAACCCTTCTTAGGCACAGTGTAGGCCATGTCTTTCATGTAATTAAAAGCAAGAAATTTCTGCAAACAGTGGAGTTTTACTCCTTTAAATAATAATTTATGTACCTGTAGTATGTTTGGAACAATTTATTCATTATTCTCTTTCACATCAAGTCAATGCCAGTTTCACAGAGCTAAAAATCATCCTTATTATTCTGTTTCTGTTACTATGCTGTAATGGCAAAATCTATCTCTGTCAGTTCATGTAGCACAGTTTTAAGAAAGTGGAAGAAGGGGAAATTTAATAGTTGATGTATTATTGTTTTTATGTACCATTGCAAATGAATGTTAAAGTTCAGATTTTAGGACCATATAGATTAGCAGTAACTTGCCTGTTAGCTCTACATATGGATGTGAGAGGGTGTCAGATAAAGCTGCAGTTCTGTAGTTACACGCTTCCTTCTGTGTTCCCAGCATGGTTAGATTCATGCCACTCCATACTGTAAATTGTGTAACATATACCTTTGATCAAGTAGTGAGATTGAGATGATTCTGGAGGCTTACCTATCTGGAAGAACCAGGACTTGTTGAATGGAAAACTGGTAATTTTGTAGGACTCTTACTAATGACACTGCAAATGTCTATTTTACTTGAGATGTTTAAAATGAAAAAATGCCTTGCAACTTCAGGGAATGAGTACCAATATTTCTAATGATTTTTAGTTGTCTGTTGCACTGATTTGTGGTTACCTATGTATGGGAAGAAAAGATTGGGGGGGAAAAAAAGCACTCAAAACTGGCCCTGTAATATGAAGCCTTGCAGGACAGAATCTTACTCCTTTAACACTTTTAAAATGTTTTTCTAACTTTTGTTGCTCCTCTTCCCTTCTTTCATGTTTAACTTTTATACAATAATGTCCTTTTTTGAAATTGTTCTTTAATAGTTTCTATCACCATTGTCTCTTAGTGACATACTATTCAATTTTTGTTATACATTACACTTAAATTTGCACAACTAATGATTGTGGGTGTTTTGCATAACCACTAATGAAATGCATATCCAATTTTGAAGTAATAGATCTATTTTTTACTGAAACACTTGTTGTTTATCTTTTTTTCCTTCTTCGGTGTTAAGATAATTTTTAACTCATATTTCTTGAACTTAGAGCTGTCGATCATCATTCTTCTGGGCGTTATTCACTAGAAAAAATTAAATGATTGCTTTAGGAAAACTGGATTAGTAATTAGTATAGTAGTTGCTGGATTTCCTGGACTTGAAGGTCTCATTATTTCTATTCTCAAATAAAGTCACAGAGGTATGGCCTTTTCCAAATTGTATAATACTTCATGTAATTTTTATACTTTTCCCTTTGTTTTTACAATCCTTATAAATACCAGAGAGAGAACCCATGTTGAAGTGTGATTTCATGGATGTTTATGGCTTTTGTGTTGGTCATGCTGTAAAGCATACTTTTTGCAATAAATTTTATTGTCAAATATTAAATGTTGAGTTTATGACTTTTTTCAAGTTTTTCAAAACTTTGTGATTACATCATTTTGGACTGTTGGCATGTTAGTGGGTAGGAAAAGACTGATTTGTGTTCTTGCTCATAAAAAGAGTATTCAAGGTTTTTATTTTACTTAATCACTAGGGATTAATCCTCTGTCTGTTCTGTAAAAAGCAATACTTTTGGAGTAACTGCTACCTATTCAGTTCCTTTCAAAGTCAGTGGCAAAAGCTTATGTAAAGACAAGATTTCCTCCATATCTCTGAGCTGTGGATATTTTTGTTTTTTTAAACATCAGATTTTTGTTAGACAATAATATGCGAAAGTAGCATACAATCCATGTGTAATGGAATAATTATATTAATAGTATAAATACCTTTCTGGACATGCAGACTGACAAATCAGTGTTCTTAGCCTTGGAAAATGTTACTGAATAGCTATTGCTTGGACAGCATTGTTTTTCTATGGGAAAAATGAATGGTTACAATAGATTTGCAGTGAAAGTTACCAGTTGAATGCTAATTTATGAGGATTAAAGTCTACTGAATTACTTCTCTAGTGTAGAATCTGGAAAGTATTCTGGCTCTATACTAACTCTGAGGTAGAGCTGATAGCTACATATAAATTAGCTAAATAAGCAGCTTGATACACTTCCTTACTATCAAACTTTTGCATAATCAGTGTGTCTTTGAAAAATGAATGATATTTCTGATGATAATAACCAGTCAGCACAGAGGAACCAATATTTGGTAGAGGACAAAGCTCACTGTTTAACAGTGGCTTGAAGATGCTGACTTAATTTGGTCAAACTTGTGAAGTATCTGACAGCCTGAGATACATTTGAGGAGTTTTTGTGCTGCTATAGACCAACATAGTAGTTTTGCTTTGGACTTCTTGTTTGTTTTTTTTTAAATCAGGAAGCTGGGAATGTGGTTTTCTGCTTATTTTTTGTTTGTTTGTTTTTGTAAGCTCTGACAGTGGGCTTTTGCTGAGGTTTTTTCAGCAAGGTGCTGTGTAGTGTGAAGTAAATCTTGCTTTACTTAGTTCCAGGTGTTGTGAACAACCTTTTAGTTCTCATCAATGAAAGACACTATAATGATCCTTTCAGAGAGCTGGTAAGAGACTAATTCTAGATATGAGTGGAAGGAATCATATAAATCATACGTTTTCAGGGAGAAGACCTTTCCCTCTGAAATTATGAAGTTCTGCTTCATCCATTTTCTTACTTCCATTGCACACACAGGTAACAAGTATTCTTGAAGGCTTGTGGGAAAAGTGTCCATCAACTCTGAGTATAGCAGCCTTGAAAATAGAATTCAGCCAACAACTGTCTCACGTTTTCTCTAACCAGCTGAAGTACTAATATGTAATCAACAGAAGTGGAACAATTTAGAACAGCAGTCCTGTGTTCTACACTTGGCACAGTGAGCAATGTTTTGATTGCTGTTAGGTATCTCTCAGCATGACATCCAGGGATATATCTCAGATCTTTGAGATGAGCTGAGAATAGAGTGATGGGCATCTAGGGTACAATTTGCTAGTTTAGAAACATCGTGTGAGGAAACCTTGACACCTGGAAGGGAGAATTTCCATTGTCTTCAAAGTACAATGTGAACCCTGGTGTTTTACTGTGATGGCAGATGACACCAGTTTTTATTTCATATCATAAATTCAAAGAATGGAGAGCTAACGTAGGACTAAAAGCAATGCTGCAGGGTTAGAAGGAAGAAAGAGAGCTTTCCTGTAAACGTTTAGCATTATATAATGCTTCCTGGTGTAAACAGTGAACATACTATTTTCTTAGTAAATATTCCAGCAGAATGCAATCATTTGAAACAGTTTTAGTACCGATACAGCTAGAAGATGTCTAACTCTTAAGTAAGTTTGAAGTATAATAAACACTTTGGCATCCAAGAATGTTTATTTCTAGTAGGAAATGATGGACTTAAAAATATGTATATGTTTACTTTAGCTAAATATGTTGAACTCTAGAGATTTGAAATTGAGAAATAGTGAAAGAGAAAATCCTCACCGCCGCCCCAGCGGTCTAGTAATTTTATCTCATCTTTTAGCATGTTTTGCAGAGGAATGGAATAAAAAGACTGCTACCAACACATTAAACCTCAAATACTGAGCTAAGAGAAAGCAACATTAGCTTTAAGTCTTTCCACAGAGAGATGAAAGATTTCAGACATAATCTATTACCTTGAAAAATCTAAATATCCAATCTCTTTCCTGCTATCATTGCAGTGCTTCAACATTACAGTGCAGACTAGATGATTTATGTGCCATAGCAGAAACAATTGTACAGTATCACAGGACATGCTACCAGGATTTTCATCCTAAAACCCATGCTTTTTGTTATTATTTATTGTTGGTATTGTAATGGCAGATTAAGTGAGATGCTTATGCAACTGTTATCAGTACCATATGCTGAAACCACCATCATGAAAGCAGCTTTAACAAAGGCAGTATATATACTTGATGAATGTAAAAATGGTGGATTAAAATCAGAGTATACTCTTCATTTACACAGCTATGATTTATTTCTTTTAGCTGACATATAGAAAATAGAAAAGTATGTTGTGTAGGCTTTTCTGTCAGTTTTCCTATTGCTAGACTAGTTGGTCTCTGCTCCCCAGTTTTACTTGCGCTCTTGACACTGGCACTTTAGAAAGGTGCCACAAAATGGCATCATGAAAAACTAGGCCTGAGTAGGAAATTAGTGCTCCTAAAGCATATACTATTGAAGCAAATACATTTTTGCTCTGATTGAACACTGATTTTGCGTGAAAGACCTCTCTTCTGTAACCATAAAAGCAGTATACTTGAGTAAATTTGCACAAAAATCTAAATATTACTCATCATTATGAATGATGGCATTGAAATATTTATGTCCTTCAAAAACTGAAATCATAGCTAAATTACAGCTGGTATCCAAATTAGTGTAGCACAGTGGAAGAAGTTTTATAGTGCCAAAAATGTTTGTGCTGGGGAGCTAATGTCATTTGCTCACTTTATAGGATTCAGTTTGTGGATTATCCATTAATGGTTTGGTAGTGTTAAATATGATGTTGGAATGCATCTTTTGGACTGGATTGTCTGAAAGGAAATCAGTCTGAGCATTCTTAGATAATTCTGCAACCTTAACCAGGATATAGGACAATCTTTACAGATGTGAGATGTTTTTTAAGTCCACATTAAAATGCTGATACACTCATCTTTTGAATCTGAGTCAAACTTTGTGAAACAGTAAGTGTATTAAAAAACAGAGTTAGAAACTAATTTTATGATCTTTATGATAATACACTTATTTGCGGAGTTCTTCAGAATTTTGTTCCATGGTGTGTCTGAGATTAATGTTTCAAACCAGAAAAAAAAGGTAGCAACTCTTGTCCATGCACAGTGTATGATTTTCTTTTATGTAGTTAATAACTAATAAGCCTGACCAGGCTGTGAACTTTTGGCTTATAGTTTGTTTGTAAAAATGCACTACGTGCATCTGAAGCAACTACTGAAGGATTAATGTTTTCAGATACTAGAGTATCACAAGTGGATAACATATGTTGGAAAATATACCCGTTAGCAAATGTTTAATATTACATAAACTTCTACCTGTTGTCTTTAAAATCTGTCTATGAGTGTTTGTGAGTGTTAAATGTAGAGGTTTTGTTGGACTCTGTGATGCTACTTTAATCCGTAGAAATGAAAATAAATTCATGAGAGACTGTTGTCTAGATCTAGTGTCTAACAAAGCCTTCAGTAGATCTATCACCTGTCCTGTGCTAATATTTTTTAGGAATGTTTCTATTAGTAGTTCTCGGTTCAAGAAATTTTGGATATTACTGTCAGATTCAAATTCTAGGATAAACAGAAGCCTCTAAAACCCAAATGCTCACTGCTTGTCCAGAAAAAAAAAAAATGGTAAATCTTTAACACTTAACTCAGTAGCTAGCACTTCGGAATTATAGTTAATATATGTAGTGATGGTCACATAAAAAAGGTTTATTTGGCAATAAGAATAATTACTAATGATGGATGTCAATGGCTTTAAGATTCAGTCCATAGAATTTAGCTCTGCAATAGGTGTTAATAAAATCCTATAAGCAGAAGATTAACCTGATCTCCGTGGCACAGGGTGTTATAAACCTTGGCAGTTGTATTAAGACTGTGAGTGGGAAGGCAAGATGGAGAGTCTTTCATGCTCTTTGCAGGCAACTTTCTCTTCAATTTGTTAAAGAAAGGTAAAAATTGTCGTAGTGACTCAGTGCAAACCTGTGGTACTGCTGAGCATAGCATTTTTCATCTGGTTACAGTACTATTCACTATGTATGATTCAAGTAGCTGAAAGTACTTTTAAATGATAATTCAGCTTTCAATGATTGTAAATTCAGCTTTCAATGATTGTACCTTGGAAGTAGGTAAATTATTTTAATATTTCAATACTACTCTCTTGGTTACCTTTTGTTCCTTTAGAGAACATATTTGTGGGCTGTATTTGTATTAGCACTGTCTTGTCCTTAAATATTTACACAGTATCTGATAAAACATGGTCTTAGTATTACTGATACCCATGTGAATTACTACAATGCACGTAAAAATGTAACATCGGTAGTAGAAAATCTCACCCTCAGTTATATTTTTCCTGTATTTCCTCTGGTAAACTAGTTCTTGGGGTGCCTAACCTCATCACAACAAAACTATTGAGGTTCTTCTCTGTCTGAGGAGTCCCATAAAGCACTGTCCTGCTTTTCTGTATTAACTCAGTTTCCCTTTTGGAACCGAGTGTCATGAAATACAGTTGTTCTTCTATGATCTTCTGCTTGTATCAGTGACATCCATCTACTGCATGGGTTTTAATCAAGAGCCACTTTACATCATGCTTTTAGGAATTTAAATGGATTTGTTTTTTACTTTATGGTTGCTGATGGGAAGCCTCCCCTTTTGTCAGTGATTCCATGAAAATCATTCTATGGAGAGGTAGATTTGATGCTCTAGAAGCAATGGATATAGGCAAGATTTTGTGTGTGTAGGTAAATAGGTCAGCTTTCAACATTAGGCTTTTTTTTGTACCCAATTCTTGAGGCCATGGAAATCCTAGATTTGGGGTAATTTAGAGGATGAAAAGCTGTCTCTGGTTTTGATGAGTGGCATATTGAATGCAGAACTTGACCTCTCTTAAGGCCACATCTTTGCTTTTCCAAGATAAAATCACATCAGAAGATTCCATTCTGTTTTTCCCCTCAAATTTTCTCTTTGTTTGTAGGGACCACAAACAACATTGAAGTACCCTGAATGCTTTCACAGCTCCTTAGGAAAAGAAAGGAGACCTTAAGTTCTGTCTTCTTACAGTCTTACAGCCTTGTCCTTGTTATATGATTACTGAGCTTTGCAAGCAGAAAACACCCTTTGAGGCAAAGGGCAAAGCCTCAGAGAGGTGGAAAGAAGATAGGAATTCCTAGTGTCCTCTCTCTCAAGGCTAAATGTTGTTGGTAACAGCTAGTAACTTTGTTCAATGTAGTTGTATTTTCTCAGTTGTATTTTCTAGTTTTTCATGTTTATCCATCTCGTATAAATAGAACAGTTATGTGGTGGATTTATTACACATCACAGGAAGCAAAGATAATGGAGAATGCTGTACACTTACAATGAAAGATTCTCAGGGGTTTTAGGTACATATATTAAGAGATTTGTTACCATTATTTCTTTTTAGGTACAAATAAAAGCTGTACATCAACCAGTGTTCCTGTAGGTATGACAATCAGGATTCCTGTGAACAGAGCTTAGGTAAAAAATATGTCATAATATCTGAGTGACTGTATTTAGGAGAGAAACATTTTTCTCCTAAAGTAGGAGAGCATAGTATATGCTCAGGGAACAGCTCTAAAATCATACAGCATATAGCAAATATATGGTAATTTACATGTTTAGCTCTCTTTGATATCCTATTTTTTTAAAGCACTTGATAATAGACCTAGTCATTTTACAATCCTTTGGCTGTAATGTATACATTTTAGACGTAGACTATGTCATTAAATTTTAAGTTTGGATCTAAATTCTCTAACAATTCTGGAAACACAAACTAAATTGGCTGCTTACAGTTTCATATCTCTCTCTTGCTTCTTATATTGCACTCCAGATGGAAATGGGGAATTATTAAATTTTCCTAGGAAATAATGGGTAGCAATCAGTTAAAGGTACTTAATAAGATCATGTCTTCTACATTTGTCTGCACAGGTATTCATCTGCTTTTCATGCGGATAATTACTCTTTTCAATGATCATTTGTCTAGTTTCATGATAGTAAATTGCTTAAAATTCCTTCCTGTCCTGGTTTATGTCGTAGTGACAACAATGGAAGATAATGTTGTTTCCCCATGACTAAGTTCTTCATCTTTTCTCTCTCCCCTAATTATGTGCAGTTAAGTTCTATGAGGCCAGATGACTTTATTTATTTATTTATTACTTTAAAATTTTAGTCATGTGATGTTCAACTTCATCAGCTGGTGTGAGATCTCAGCAGTTAGAGCAAGAGATAGTAGGTACTAGTTTAAAATAAGTATGTGGAAGTTTGACTTAATTTGAGCAAATTATCTTTAAACATCACATTGAAGCATATACATAAAATGAGATGAAAACTTGAAGTAGAACAAATGGAGAAAAATAAACTGAGGCCTGCATTATGGTAGCCATGTTCTCTACTTTGATATACAGCTTATGTTTATGAGATACCTAACTATCAAACAAAAAGGAATAAGAAATTTCCATAGAGGAAATTAATCTTAAAGGTCACATTCTTGAGTGCCAGAAATCAGATATATAAAGAAAAAAATTATATTGCCTCAACTTTTAGGATTTTTTTGTACATGATCTAATTGCAGATGTCTTTGGTTCAAAATAAAGCTCTTATAAGTGTCACTCATTGTCATTTTAAATCAAATGCTATATTATGTTGTAACCTTGAAAGCATGAAAGAAAATAAAGGAAACAAAAAGGAACAAAATTGGAACAGTTTATTTTTTTTAAGTTTTCTTTGATGTTTTTATAGGAATCTCAGTTAACTTTATTTTTTCCAAGAAGTTGTTAAAAAGGAGATTGAAGATATAGGACAGAATGAGGGCAAAGGAGAAAGATGGTTTTGGTGTGGATTGGGAGGAAGCCCTAATCCTCTCTTAAACAATTAAATTTGGTACTCTTTAACTGGATGAGCTAGAATCAACTTAAAGCTTATTTACACCATGCAGTGACAGAGTAACAAAGAATCCTGAGCCTGCAGGCTCTGGAAATTAAAATAGCACAGCAGTGTCAGCAAGATGGAGCTTACCAGACCAAGTCTGACTCTGTGTTAACAGGTATTCTGCATCACTTCATAGAATTTTATCTCTGCCCTGTGGGGACCCTGAAGAACTTATTTTTTTTCCTAAATAGAAGTAGACTTGAGCAAAAATCCACTTTTTTGAATAACTTACTGCAACGGATACTTGAAACCTGAATCTTCATTATTATGCTAGCACGTTGTCTGACAATTATAGAGTGTAGAATTTATAGCTGACACAAACTGTTATTAAATTAGAAATCTGGGCAACTATCTTGAAAATGCTTGAAAATCAGATTGAGGCACTTCCACTTGGGCATGGATTTTTCGTTTTGAGCAGATTGGAGCCTTAATGACCTCACATTTCCAGCTTCCATCTGTGAGAATTCTCATGAGATATTCTTATCTAAAATTTTTAGAGACCTAAGTCCCACATAGTTTTATGACAAAGTAGAAGAATGCTTGTAGCTTTTGATGGCAATCTTTCTTGCTTGTCTTTTGCACTTTGGTAGCCTCTTTGGCACTTCAGGAAGGTTCCTAAGTGCATTAAGTTCTAACCACCACAGTTCCAGCTCTAAGTAATTTGCTGAAATATGAACGTGATGCTGGAGTCAGAATTGTGATGTTTCTGGAAAAGGTCCTCACTTTGTGTATCAAAAGCAAGGATTTGCATTTTTCCTGCTCCTGTTCTGTGTCCTTTCTAATAGCTTCAGAACAAATGAGAAAGATGCCTGAAAGTAAGATGGTCTTCTATTCTCTGTTGAAAAATCTAAGGCAGTTTGGGATGGGAGATCTTTGCTCCTATTGTCTCTGCTGCTCTTGTTCAGTAACTATTCAAGAATTCAGTTTCATTTATGGTTAAAAAAATATTTTTAAATGAGTGTATGTGATAAGCTTATTAGGAAAAGATCAAAAAGCATATAAGAAAAAAATGGGAATTTCATTTGTGTCAAAGTAATGTCTGATTTCATGATGTTTTCTAATGCTACAAATATTAATAAAAGAATTGTAAGATTAAGTGTGTACTGAGTGCAGGCACTTCTGTTAATTGAAAGAAATTCAGAAAAGATAAACTCATGGTTATTTCTCACATGTCTTGGAGATTAGTGAAGGTATTTTCAGAAAGCTCTGTCTAAAATTTGAGAAACCTTTAACGTAGCACTGGTCAGCCACAACTTGGTATGAAGAGAAAGAAATGCCCAAATAGGAATATGGACAACCAAATCAAATTTGCAAATATTTCCCAAATTATCTTTGTAGAGTAAGAAATGTTATTAGTTTTTTCAAATAGAACTGAATTTCTGTTCGGAACTCTGATGGCAAAATGAACAGATGAGGCATAATGCTTATGTATTGTTTGCCCATCTTCTCAAGACTCTTCCTGGATTTTTGCAAAAAATGAGTTAGTATTTATTGTAATAAATTAATTTTGCTTTGTTGTTTTACAATAATAGAGATTTCTTAGATTTTTTTTTTTAAGGATGGTTAAGTGAAAGAAAACATCAACGAGTGTTCAAAGGCTCTTTTCATAACCTCTGTGGAGTAATTGGAATATTTTGGTAGATTCAAAAGAATAACAATTCATTAAGGGAATTAAATTAGGCTAATGAAAGAAGACCTTCTACTTAGAACCAATAAAATGTATTACACTTTGCAGTTTAAACCACTTCAGAGTGTTTTTAAAGCCCTGTGGCTTGATTTTATTTGAAGCTGAATTGGACAGTATGCTTAAACACTTAAGGAAACTATATTGAATTGATGTGGGGAAGTATTAAATTGTATGCTAGTTTTTTTTTTTTTTTCCACTTAGCTTTTGGAAACACAGAGGAATTCAAGGAGTCTGAAGAAAAGACCTGCATGAGTGATCCAGACTTTGCAAGACTGATATATATTGAGTTTTTGTAAAAGAGGCATGGAGGGAATAATAAAAAAAAAAAAAGCGAAAAACAAACAAACAAAAAAAACCTGACAGTGATTTCCCAAGGTGATAACTGCTCTCTCAGTTGAGATTGTGAGAATGATTCCCAATGATAAGGTCCTTTATGCCTCTCTGCTGTATTTCCACACTTCTTTGAAGTATGGTTAATGCTATGATGCTGTTTAAATAGTCAAAGGTCCTGGCTGTTATTAGTTGGATACTGATCTCAGTGGGTCATTGACCTTACTTTTTGCATGGTAACTCCTCTGAACTGTGCTTTTCAATATTTTTCTTCCCCAGATTTTCATGCAAAACAACACTGAAATGGGTCTGACTAATAATGAATATATGAATATCTATATCCTTAAAAATACATTCATTTTTCTTTTTCTGTTAAAATCATCTTCATTTCTAAATCGTGACTTATTGACAAAAACTCTTGTGGAAAATGGCATCCATTATTAAAAATTCCTCTAGGAAATCTCAAAAAGACAAAAAAAAAAAAAAAAAAGGGTGGGGGGGGGGGGGTAAGAAAACAAAACTTTATTATGTGTAGCTGTTCATCTTTTGTTCTTTTCAGCTGTACTTATCATAATACCAAACCTTCATTCTTCATATTTGGTATGATCATAACTTAGGCCCACTAATTCCCTGTAACATACTCAAATGCATTTATTTCCTTTCATAACCTATGTTAAAATATTCTGCCTGTCTAAAGCTTGTTCTTATTATGTCCTTTCTGTAAATAGAAGATGATATTTCTACTGTGTTTTTTTGGGGGGGAAGTTGTCAGAATGTCTTATGTTCCATACAACTATTTCTCATGATCATAATGCCCTCAGAAGATAACCTTTCTTTGTGATGTTACATGTACTTAGATTATTTTACAGTACTTATCATATACAACAAGTATGTTTTCCATAACTTTCGTGGTTTCTTAAGAAAAAATGTTAATCCATTGAATTTTATTTAGCGTTGTTTGATTATAGTTGTATTTGCAGATTTGTGTTGAAACAAATTAGAAATAGAAAGTATCTTTTTAACCTCTACTTTCTTCAACTTTTATCTAGCAGATAAAGTAAGGGATGTTAGTTCTAATATGCCTGTGGCTTATCAATGCTGTTGTCAGAAAGCAGACACATTTTCCGGCTGACTACAGGTGGTGTTGACATTTATGGATCCCATTTTCTCTAAATAGGCTGCTTTAGACTCAAGATCACATTCAAAACCTGCCTTTCAAAACAGTTTTTTTCTCTTAGAAAGGAGAATTTTGTGAATTCAGTCAATTAGTGTTTTTAACAGCTTGCTCTTTAGAAGGAGGGTAAGGAAGTCAGCACCCACAGCTCTACCATGAGGGATTAAGTAACTTTTAAACCAGAAGCATTCTCAGTTCATTGTAATTAGCTCTTCTGTTTCATTTTTTTTTAAGTGTTACAAAATCCAGTTAAAAATGGCTTTAACTTCAACTTTCTCTTTTGAAAAATCAACCCCCCTAGTGCAATGCTCTGACGTTCTGGGTTTGTGAGGAACACCATTAAATATGAAAGATGTTGCTTTTTAAAAAAATATTTTTAGTGAAAATTATTACATGCCAAAAGGGACAGAACTTGTCTCCCTAATATTAACAACCTCATTTTCCTGCCAGTCATCCCTGTACAGCTGTGCCTGCCTTCTTAAGAGTGCAGTATCACCCATTCACATTTATTTTGAAAGACTGAGTTTTTGTTCAGTGTTTGTATGGGAGCACTTTTGGAGCGACAGAATTTGCAGATGCTCTTAATGGTTGGGATGATATCTTTTTAAAATAAAAGTATTTTTAATATACACATATGTGAGTGCTGTTTTTCCTCATTGCATTTTCTAGTGATGTGTTGGGTGAATGAAAGAAAATGAAGCAGGACACAAGATCAGTAAATACAGAAGACATTTTGGCACTGCATGAACAATATATCTACTATTTAATTGTTTAATAAAGGTACCGAGCACATCTAACCAATGCATGTTTGTCAAATCTTGGCAGTCTGGTAGGTAAGTGGAATTCTAAGGTGCAGGACTGGTTTCTTTACAAGATATTCTCCAGGTGTAGCGTGACTGTGACATTTAGTATCTTCCACATGCAAGTCAGAAAAGTATGAACATAAAACACAAAGTTTATATTTGTGATATGTATTTCAGTACAGGTATTAATTTACTGTGCACTTACTGACCCACAGTAACTGTCAAGCCCATAGGATTTTGTAGTAAATGGAAAGATATTTAAGGTAAGTTATCATAGAATCATTTGAGTTCAGAGAGATCTCTGAAGGCCATCTAGTCCAACTTCCCTGCAATAAACAGGGACATCTACAGCTAGATCAGATTGCTCAGAGCCTGGTCCAGCCTGACCTTGAATGTCTACAGGGATGGGGCATCCACCACCTTGCTGGGCAACTTGCCTAGTCCTTCACTACACTTGTCATGAAAAAACTTCTTCCTTATATCCAACGTAAATCTCCCCTCTTTTAGTTTGAAACCATTTCCTCCTTGTCCTATCAAAACAGACCCTGCTAGAGAGTCTATTCCCTTCTTTCTGGTATCTCCCCTTTAGATACTGAAAGGCTGCTATCAGGTCTCCCTGGAGCCTTCTGTTCTCCAGACTGAGCAGCCCCAGCTCTCACATATGGAAAGTGTTCTAGACTTTGGGTAATTTTTGTGGCCCTCTTCTGGACTCAATCCTACAGGTCCATGTCTCTCCTGAACTGTGAAGATCCTGTGAAGATTGCACATTTGGATGCAGTATTCCAGGTGAAATCTCACCAGCACAGAGTAGAGGGGCAGGATCACCTTTTAAGAACATGTCTGTGTTGAACTGCTTTACTTAGTGATGTCATTGATACTTTAGTAACACCAATGATTGCAAGGATTCTTTTTCCCTGACCGTAGTTACAAAGGCATTACATGTGCTCAGAATACAAGCTGAAGAGATTTTAGGTGTTCCTTTTTTCCCCAAAATTAATGTTACTGAATTTAATAAGTGAATGAGAAGAATCACCTTGAGAATTCCTGAAGTAGCTTCCTGCCATGCTTTCAAAAAAATGTTGAGTTCTATTTTGCTTAGTTGTAAAGACTAACATAAAAAAAAAAAAAAGATGAAACACATCTGCAGCATTATCACGTACTTCAAGCAACATAAGATTTTTCTTTAAAAAGCTAACTACACATTTACAAATAACAAAAGCATAACACATTTCACATTTTAATGGGAATAGTTTCAGAAATGATACTCTCCAAGTCTGAAAATCTAGTTTTGAGAACAGGAAGTCCCAGAATTCTCCCTGGACAATCAAAGAAGGCTTATTTAAATTTCAGTTGTTTGAAATATATTGCAATTTGTAAACTCGCAATACAGATTTGCACATCTATTAAAAAAAAAAAAAATCAAAGTCACCTCCCAAGGCTCTTCAGGTGAGAATAAGTATCTTTTAGATGGGCAAACAAAGGCAGGAACTAATTAATTAGTCATTCCAGGTCAGCTAGCTCAGGCCGAAAGTACAATCCAAAAATGCAGTATAAAGCCTAACTCAATAAAAGTATTTCTTGTTTTCTCTGCTTTAGAACCATTCTACTCACTTTACTTTTAGAGTTCTTTGTTAAAAATGAAAAAAAAAAAAAAAATAGAATTTCTTCATTCCAGTTTTGGCTCATATTAAATGTTGAAGCTTAAGTGGATAATTTCTTCTTTGCTTTTCATCCTCTTTCTTTCCTTGCTTATTCACAACAGTCATTTGCAGTTTTGCCAGGGAGGCTGTTAACCTCTGTGGTGTCTGGGAGCTATATAGGAAATAAGAAATTTTTTTCTCCAGCACCTCAACAATTTGAGTACCTAACCTTAGTTAAAATAATTTCTCGGTGTCCCAGTCCTTCACGGAAAGGAAAACGTACATAGCGGGAGCTGCTTTCTGCTTCTAACCAGTAGCAGTGTGATGGTGGTGGTTTCTTGTTCCTGGGCCTAATTGGGAGTTGGTGTTTTGTGACTGCTGTTCATATGCTTTACATTGCGTTCTTGTGTGTATTGGTTTGCAAATTCTGTTATCTCTTAATTTATTAGATCTGATGTGTTTTACATGTACTGAAGAATAAACGAATCTTTCTTCACTTTTTCTCTAAAACTAGATTTAGTAAGTTCCTGAAGTGGTATAAAAACTGTGACCCTTAGCTGAGTATATATTGTTTAGTTTGGCATCTTTTATCATGTCTTTATACTTTCAGAGCCTCTGTTATCATCCTGTGGCACTCGTTTATGTTAGGTTATTATACCATGATCATATTTCTTTCTGCACAAAATAACTCTTTCTTCCTACTACCTACTAGTTACAGAAGTTTATGTATATATACATGTATATATATATATATACATGCATATATCAATAGATGTAACAACACCGTCATACAAACCTCAAAGAAATTAAACAGTGGATGTCAAAAATTGCAAAAATATTTTTTTCAGGCAACCCAACAAACCTAAGACCTGTTGTTAACGCACAACTGTGTTCCCTGTGTTACAGGGAACAGCCATGCAATGTTTATAAGCTCCAAGGCTGCAGGCTGTATATAGCATTTGGACGTACTCTGACTGTTAAAAGCTTCAACTTAAATACAGTCAGTATTTAATTTTTATCAGTATAGTATTCAACAGAAAATAAGTGGAAAATGAAAAATGAAACATAAAAGAACAATAAAAGCATTACATACATAAATTTTTAATATGTTCCACTCTGTCATTTTACACTATTTTTGTATCTAGAAGGGACATTAAAGTCACACTAGCTCCATGTGAACTATATCACCTTGCTATATCCTTCTTTTGTGATTAAAAAATAATAATAATAATTTTTCCATTGCAGGAAGGTAGAATATTCTTCTCCACTCACTATGTAACTCATCTCGATGGGTAAAGCATGGTGTTTCATTTTAGTGCCCTTACTTTCATGTTGAAAATACCTTTCCACAGTTGTATATTTTGCTGAATTTCTGTACTGGTTCCTGAAAGGCAGACAATGCTGCTCATTCCAGAATTGGAAGGGATTCATATTTTAAAAGGAAGTTTCTTTTTTAAAATTACTTCATTGTTTTTCTTAAAAAATAATAATAATAGTTTGTTTTTTTTTTTTTTAAAAAAAAAGGAAAAAAGTGGATTAGGTTGAATTCTTCCAAAACTTCTTCCTCCAAAATCTATAGCTCCAGTACTGACTTAGGCGATGTTATAAGTTCATACGTTGCCTAAAGAAATTATCATAATTCTTTCATCATTTTCAAGATTATAATTAAGATGCATTCAATGTTTTCAATTTTTTTTTTCTCACAATGTCTGTATGAATAAAACATCTCCCAGTGGCATATTGTCTATTTATTTATTTTTTTAAATCTTTCCAGATCCCTCTTTAAACCCATTCTAAATAAAGATGTCATCTTGAACAGTATCAGGTCAACTTATTTTTTAACAAGTTAGGATTTCTGGTATTAATTAAACAGTTTGTAAAATATGACAAATCAAGAATTCATTATTGTGTCTTAAAAGACTTGTACAAATACATGAATTAATTTTTTATGCATTCTTGATTTGTTAAAGTGTGTTAATTTCTCAGTGGATAGAGAATAATAGGCAAGATACTGAAAAAGGCCTTCATGTGTTGGTTATAGAAGGGAGGAAAAAAGAGTGAGGAAAAAGCATAAAAGGTATTAAAGGCACGAGGGAATCATCTAGACAGGGGACTTCATGGAGGTGGAGAACTCCTCAGAGTTAAGTTGTGAGGAAAAAGCATTTTAAGAGGTGAAAGGATGACTACAGAGGGAGCAAGGACTGCAGCAAGTATACCTAGAGGAGACTGAAAAGAAGAGAAAGCAAAAGAGAAGGGATTTTGTAGTTCATCTTCTGAATTGTGCTTGGCACTAATCCACTCCAGCTACATTTATTAAGGTAACTCACTCCTAAATCAAGAGCCCTTACTAGGAATTTAGGTTGAAGGCTTTAACACTTATGATCATCATATTATCAAGTGACTCAGCTAAGTGACCTGAATTACATGCACATATATACTGAATGTAGAAAGAATAAAACGCATACTCAGTGTGGGTTTTACTGAAACCAAGTAGATTGTCTAAGTTTTGCATAATTTGGCAGCAGAGAGTACCTATGAAAATTCAGTTAGAAGAAACAGAGGTGGAAAATCTGTTTCAGAAGTACAGGCTGGTATTTCTCAGCTTTGGGAGTCTAGGGTGATAATGCCAGTATTTTCTGCAGTTTTGTATCCATAGGACTCCTGCTCTTCAACCAGCTGGAGTCCCATAATTTGCTAAAAACTTAAATCTGTCATCATAAACTTACTGTCTAGCTGTATCTTGAAGTTGGTTTTGATTTCATGTCTCTGCAGAAATTGAGTTCCAGTATAATTCGTGTATTTTCCATTCTTGAAGCCAGATTTGTATTTACCATGATCTGAAAAAGCATAAAATTTATATTAACTAGGTGGACAACTTGAACAGTTATTTTTAATCTAAAGGAGGAAAATAAATCAATGATATGTTTCTCTACATGGTATTGGTAAGTTGCAAAACAATATATATATTTTTATTTTGAAGTACGTCATCAAATAAGGAGTAGTTTATTGGATTTCTACATTATAAAACAAGGCAATATCAAAAACAGAACTTGAAGTAGTTTTGCTTCTTTTTTAGTGGCGATTCAGACAACATATGGAAGTTTTTTATATTTACGTACTTTGACTTGATATCCTATTTAAAATCTTTCAATTATTGCAACAGAAATGCCATTTTTACTGATTTTTGTTTCATTTGTGTTTTAGAAGCTGGCAAGCTGAAAAAGAAAAACAAATTGCTTTGCTTCTTGGTTTGCATTCATTTCTAAGAAACAGTTGTCTTAGGAACTCTGTGACTGAACTCAGGCTGCTGGAAATGAATATAGCTGTTTGAAAGTAATAATGTAGCTTGTATCTCCTTAAAATAGTGGTGTCATAGGAAACAACTTAAGTACAGATTTTTTATCCACAGTTTTTTCCTCTATTAAAAAAAAATATATATATTATAAAAATCAGTTGATCTTTCAGTCTAATTCCAAGTTGGAAACTTGGTGCATGTTCTTGATGGAATTATGTTAACAATATAACTGTTCAAGTTGCTCTGCTTTAGAAATGACTAATTTTAGGAGGAAACCTTCTTCATTGGAGGCTGTTTCAATCAGTTTAATACTACTTTCTTTTTATCTTATCTTGGACAGCTGGCTTCTATGTCCATTCATACCTTGAGTGTAGGTGTGTCCTAACATTCTCAGGTGAAGAGCTTTCCACTTTTTACTGCCCATATGCTTAGACTGTTTCCTCCCTCAAGCACCTGAACTCATGGGGCAGAGTCTAGTTGGTGTGGTTTCAGTTTGACAGAACTGATTATTATAACAGTCCTGTCAGGTAGCAACAGAGTCTTAACAGGCAACCACAAGGACCAAACTGGAAATGAATTATGTGAAGGAATGACTGAAGTTCTTTCTTATGGCTTTGTGTGTGTGTGTGTGTCTGTGTGTGTTTTTTTTTTCTTTTTTAATTTGCCTCTTCTTTCATGGTTTTTACCTTCAAAGCTATACTGGAAATAAATTCAGTGTTTCTTTTCTTCCTTCCTGTGCCACCCTTTTCTGACAAGAGATGCTAGCTGGAACTGTGTGTAAGCATGCTTGCTGGGCAGTCGGTGGCTAATAAATGCAGTGTTTCCCACACCATTAAACTTTAGTTCTCCATTGAATCCAGCAGCTAGACTTGTAGGAATAAAAGAATCTCTGAAAATATTGTAGTAATTATCTTCTCGATTCTGAAGTTTTAGCAGGACATGAAATACTGGCAGTCAGACAGATGGACAGAGACAGCATCATTGCTTTAATTGGCATTTTCTCTAGAAATGAAATGAAAAATAATGTAAGAATGGCTGTATTTATTTAATCAGGCTGAACCTCCATCTATTAGAATATGCTCTTTCCCACAGTGGGTACCAAAGAGGAATGTAAGGAACTGAGATATGAAAATTGAAAGTACCTTTGGTAAGTTCTGTCTGTTGCTTTCTGGAAATAGAAACTAGCAGGTATTTATGTACAACATTCTTTCAGTTTATGTGTAGGAAGGTGAGTGAGAGGGAGATAGTTTCTGGCTTTGTATTTTAGCTTCATATTTTTATTATGTTTTTCTCCATCAATTCTGTACCAGTTTGACGTTGTGCTCTGCAACAGAGTTTGTGTCATACTTAGCTACTATAGCTATAGTGACCTTTTATAATGTCCTTTTTCTACAAATACAGTTTACTGGAATGATGAAGTGAATGCCAAGAAACTTATATTAAAAGGGACTTCATATTGCATTCTCACTGTAGCTGGTGGTTTATGATAAAAGACTTACTATGCTGTGAGTTACATTTTTCTTTATTTCTACTTGATACTTTAACTTTTGAATCTGGATACAAGTTTCTGGCAATGTTGGCAGAGGGAGGTGTTTTTCTCTCTGTCTAAATGTGCAGTGTTGTATTCTGCAGAAGTTCTGGGAGTGCGCTTTTTATGTGATGTTTTACAAAATCAAAAAGCAAATCCATGACAAAGAAAATTAAAATAAACCATGCTGCTAGAGAGTTGTTCCCCAAGGTGCTTGTATTCCACGTCTGTACAGACATTAAGAGAAAATAATCTAGGAATAGTTTTCATATTTGTGTGCTAAAACAAATTTAATTTGACATAAGAAATGCAAGAAAACTGACATGAAAAAAAATATTTTTAGCATTCTACTTTTCATTCAGTATTCCTTGGGATAGGAGAAACACAGGAAATGAAATATTTCATCCTTAAGATTTTTCACAGGACAAATCTTACAACTGTTGTTGGGATACCAGTCATTTGGCAAAAGAGTAAGACATACATTGGGCTGCCTCCTTCCTTTGTTTTGGGTGGTAATTCCAAGAAGCATGGAATTGCAATTTCACTTCCTTCTGAGCATTTAAAAGGGGTGGGTTTTGTAGAACTCTAGAGTAATACTCTGCTAATGTCATCTATGTAGGGGAGGAAGATCCTAAAAGTTTTGTTTCCTGTCTATCTCCATTGCTATGGGGAGGACTATCCATAAGTTACTTACAATTATCGTTCCCCTTCTCCCCCTCTCAATCTGAAGCTTTCAATCTTTAAAAATAGTCTGTTTCATTTTCATTACAAATTGCATTTAGGAGACAAGTTCTGTGAAGGGTTCAGATTCTAATTAAATCATGTCCATTTTTACCGATTTATCTTAACTACATGGGAAATATGAACTGAGATTAGTGTTGCATGAAGAGACAAATCCATCTCTCCAGTTGCTGAGCTTCCTAGGAGTTAAATTTTTCCTCACATAAATCTGACTTTTCTTTCTAAAGCTAATTATTCACTTGTCCATGGTGCTCAGATGCTATGAAACAGACGTGATAGACTGCAGTTACTTAATGTGAACAGGGACAGCCAAAAAATGTACACTTTTAAGTGATTCTCAAGCCAGTTATAATTTACTGCAGTACATGGTAAAGCATGAGAGGTGCTTTCAAAGTCCCAAATAAGATGCAGTTTCTGCTCCAAGTAGCGTACAATAAGTTATACACATGAAGGGCAGAGATGCTTGGTTGGAAATGTTACAAAATATTTTCAGCGTAGGAGGACACCAAGGACTCCTTACAGCCAAGTTTCCTGCGTATGTGCCAGTATGACTTCATTTTCTTGCCCATGGACTGAAAGACAGTCACCTTAAGCTCTAGACTGACTTCTTGCAGTAACCGTTTCTACACAGCAGTTCCAGGGTAGCATTGTTTTAAGTAGCACAATAAACTATTATGCTCAAGGGGCAAGTGGAAGCTGTCAGTGCTTTTTAAAAGGTGTTAATACCTTCAGTATCTGCACCTCTACTGCTCCTGTTAGTTAATAGATTTTCTTATCTGCAGTGTCAGTGAACTCTTCTTACAAGACTTGATACTAATTTTACTTTGCCTTGTTTTGGGAAAAGTGGTAAATGGATAGAAAACTACTTTCTCTGCACAGCATTTTGTTTCACTTTGATTTATTCTGATTACTTCTAATGACTTAGATTATACAAGTAGCCTACAGACCAAAAAAAAAAATAGTAGTTATAGTGTTACAATTAGCTTGTTTCTCTGTGGAGAACCAGACTTTTGTTTATTTCCTCTTTGAACTGCAGGTAATTATTTTTAAAAGTTTGCATTTAAATGTCCTTGATAAAATCAATGGTTAATTCTTTATACTAGGGTCTTTCTGACATTACAAACATCTAGGAGAAGTATCACCCACTTGCACTAAAATGAACTAAGAAAAGCATAATTTCAGTGACATTAAGGTGTTTTTGCTAATTCAGCTTTGTATGTAAGCAACATCAACAATGTGACGGTACTGTGTTGGAAATTTTATGTGGTTCTAAGTGTGACTCTTATTTAGGCACTAATCATAGTAAGTAGCAAATAGAAAAATTCCACTCTTGCTTTTCGTTCTTCAGTGTCGAGACTTCTCCCAGTTAAGGCCTGAGTAAGCCTGATATGAGTCAAGGGAATCAGCAAAGCAGTGGTCTTCAAAAGTCTTTATACACACTGGTTCTATAACTTTTATTTTATTTTTTGTCAGTAACAATCTTTGTATGTTGTTTCTTCTTCAGAAGTAAGTTAAAGCTCAGTAAATCTACAGGTCACATTGCCAATATCCTGTTAGATTAGTATCTGTGTCAACTGATGATAGTCTCATAAGATAGTTGTTGGTACCCTAATAAGCACAGCTGTGACTCATCTGTGGGACTGTTTTCTATTGTGTTGCTGAAAAAATGTAATTAGAAAGCAACACACATCATTCCAACAGTACTGACTAAAGATTGTCTACAGAACATCTGTGATAAGGGAAAGACTTTTGTGCATCTTGGCAACGTTATTGGAATCACGATTCAAGGGTAGAAATGAAATCAGTCTTGTGAAGAGGGGATGCAGACAAGTTATATGAAAGATAGCCTTATAAGAGTGGCCAAGTCCTTTTTTAGATATTAAAAATGAAAGTGAAGCATGAGAATGCTTAAGTGTATCTGCTGTGGTGCTGATGAGCTAGAGAATGTTCAGTATTTTTGTTGATTGTTTTTACGCTGAAGTTTGCAGCATTTAAATGCTATTATTCAGAACAATACATTTAGCCAAAGATAGTACTATCTAACTGGTATATTATAATAGACAAGTTTTCATTATTCAAATGATATTGAATCTAAATGTTATGACGTCTCTTAACACTGCCAAATTACTGCACTAATCTGATTTCTTGACTGTCACCATTTCATGAAGAGATAGTGTGCTAAAACCCTCTGAAGGGTACGTCTGACTTTCCTTCTTACTGAAAGAGCAAATATAATCCAGATGGATAAAATACTTAGATTTCAATCTAAGCTTTTCTGTAGGCAATGGCAGTATCTGCAATGCTTGCTTTAAGAAGTCTGGTGGATGACCTCACGTAAGTGGTAGAGTGGTGCAAGCATCCATGAAGGACATAGTTTGTTTTCAGTAGTGTAAAATACTAATCCTAAGAACTGCAAGGAAGAATTGAAGAAAGGAAGACCTAGTGTTGCATTTCAGGACCAAAAAACATCTTAGGTGTGAACTTCATCAGATGATGCATTTCTTTCTGAAATGGAAACTGTGAAAGCCTCATATCATCATAAACGTATGGAACAGGCCATTGCACTGTCAATAACACATTCTGCATCATCTCGTGAGTGACTTGTGAGTGACATGATAGATCTTTCATGTTTTAGACTTCTCTGATTCCAGAAAAGTATTCCTAAAGTGAAATCTCTTTTCATTAGAAAAACTAAGATTTTGGGGGCACGTTAGCAAAAGTCAGGTGGTATTAGAAAAATTATCCAAATGAACAAACTTGAATCTATGCTTTTAGCATATATTAATATGTACATAATGAGTTCACTAATTACTACAAAACTTCTTAATTTTTCATTATCTTTGAATGTTACTTCATAGGTTAACCTGTTACTTAAACCTGATGACATATGAGTTTACTTGAAGAAAGAGAGAGACCTCCTGCTGTTATTAGAACAGTTTTGCTGGATTTAAGGATGCTAGACATCCTTCAGGACCTTTTAAAAGAAATGTGCCTAAATTTTCCTTTTACAACAGTTAGAATGTCTAGAATGGAGGTAAATCTATGCAGTATCATACATGTACTTGTTGAATTCCTTACTCATGAGCTTTCCCTGAGTCTTTTATCTTTAGCTTGTAGAAGTTCCTGTTTCTTTGTGGATTCTCTGAGCTAAACATGGATCTGGCACCAGGGATGTGGAAAAAAAGATATTGAAGAAATATTCTGCAAAGAATCCATGCACGAGTACTTAATTTTTTATGATTGACATGTGCTAAGGAATGAATGAAAGAAGTCTGATTTGGCCAATTTAGGTCCTGGAAATGGTTTGTGTTTCTTTTACATCCCTGATGTGACTGTTTCAAGAATCTCCTTATTTTCCAATTCTCATGTCTACTATAAGGTGAGAATGTTTTCACAGTGTGTAGCGAATGGAAAAAATTAGGAGTTCAGTCTGTGAGTCAGTGAGTCAATAGAAAAACAAGGATGGCAAATACATAGCTATAATTTAGAGAACAAGTAGTTACTATTGTCATACTCATATAAGATTGACAACATATGCTATAGACTAAGGTGTCTTAGAGCTAAATTAGATTGCTTATTATCTCTATAGTGACTGGAACCAATTTTTTCAGGGCTTAAAGATGTTAGCACTGCTGTTTAATTCCACACACACACACACACACACACATATATATAAAAATATATAAAATATATATATTTATTAACCCAACATGGCTATGGAACACTGATACAGTATTGCTGTTCCTATGTAAATTACTTGAATTTGAAGCTCTATTCTCTTGTTTGAATTTGTGTTTGCAAACGTCTACTTTATAAAGGCAAGGAAGACTACAAATGATATCTGTATTCCCCCCCTGCCTTTTTTTTCTCCAAAAAAAGCAGACCAGAGGATGTAAGTCATATTAGAAATGCTATAAGCATGATCATGTGTGAGTTGTATTTTTTAAAATAAGAATGTTTCCACAATTCATATTTGTTTCTAGCTGGAATGTATTGTGATAGGACTGTACATAAATTATGATCAAAAACTGATGTCTGAAGTACAGCTTCTCTTTGTACTGGATGTAAAATTGTCAATTCTTTTAATGAAAAAAAAATATCAGTGTCTCTGGAATATATGGCAGATCATCTTGAATTATGTGAATGAATGGAAATTTCACCTGCACAGGGAAAGCATATCGTCAGGGCTTTGGGGAAAAGAGTTTTAATTGTCAAATACTGTGAAAAAGAAAATATTCATAGTTGTTCTTGTTTTAGAACAAAGAATATTTTAGCTAAATAATTAATATACGATATTTTTGTTTGTGTTTTTACAAAGAATCAGTAGCTGTATTTTTATAGCTAAGAATCTTTGTTCTTTCTCTTTTGGCATTCTCAAAGTCAAGTGAAATTTAGAGAAACAATCAAATATAGTGTTGACTTTTATTGCATTCTTTTTCCCAACTTTTTTATTTTTGGAAATTTAGGCAAGGTTACAAAAATAGTTATCTAGAAAATTGAATTTATTAAACAATATTTGTTTAAGTTTGGGTCTGTTGCATAGTCAAATGAACTTCAATTCCATAACTTTTCCTTTTAAGTTATTATACATTATTTTTTATACATTCACTAGAGGATAGCTGTTTTATTTGTATTGCTGTTAAAAACAGACATTTTTTGACCTAGTACAAAATCAAATATTTAATCTGTTGTCATTCTGTACACTTTGGATTTTAAGCATTGGTCTCTTTGAAATGCAAACTTGTAACACCAAATCCTTTGTGAATGTGATGACTCCTGCTTGTCTTAAATCCCTTAAGATAACTGGAAGTAGCAATTCATAACTCCAAATAAGTTTATTGTATTTGTCTATTGGTGGTTCTAAGACCACTAGACTACATCTTTACTTGCAAATGAAATAAAAGGCCAGCTCTCATTCCCTAGCCTTGAGAGCAAGTGCCATGATACAACTCAGTTCCATAAAGCTTCACAGCAGTGTGGCTGTGGCCACATTTCCAGTTGGATGCTGTTCCTGGCCTCTGCTATTTGAGCTGTTCTCAGTTGTACAACTTGTCTTAAACCGTGCTACTCGACATAGATACAGCTGAATAATTAGGCCATATAAATGGCTGTGTGACAGTGTCTGTACCTGCTTCTAAATTCTTTGTAGTTTACAGGAACTGATGTACTCCAAAGCATCTGAGGACAGGTATTTGATTTAGGAAAGCAAGGGAAGGGAGACTGTAAGCAGCTGAAGTTAAGCTCTGTCCTGTCTAGCGTAGGACTGGACAGTGGTAATGGAGCTATCTGGTCTGGCAGTGAGAAGGCATATGCTGAAACTATGCAAAAGAGCTAGAGGCAGAAAATCAGTGCAGCTTTGATGTGAAACTAATTTAGAAAAAGGTAGAACAGATTTTTTTTTTTTTTAATGACCAATATTCAGTCCTTCATCCCCAATTTTAATTCAAAACTCTTAATTCCGATTATTTCCAATTATAATGGAGAAAAATACTGAAAAAACAAACATTTGAGACAAAATAGCTTTCATTTCCTTGGACAAGGCAACAAACAAGGTAAAGCAACACCATTCTTTGCCTTGAAGCTCTTGTGAGCTTGTATGGTTGTGCTCCCCAGCCAGGAAAACAAGCTTTGCTGCTCTGATTTGAGGACTGCAAGACTGAAGAGTGAGTGGCAGGTGAAAGTGGAGTATGAGTGAGGATAACGATATCAAGAGAATTCAGTTGGTGTTCTGTTTTTGTTTTGTTTTGATCTTGTTTTGGAGAGATAAACAGAGAACTTAGCATTTTAGGGCTCACAGGAGTGTTATAGTCATCTGCAAGAAGCATTCCTATTTCCTTTTCCTAAATTGACTGTAAAAAGCTGCTCTGAGATCCCATAGGTTCTATGCAATGTATTATAAATTGCTTGACTAAAAGAAGCGTACGTGTATTACTGCTGCCTAAGGCTACTGTATTAAAACATCACGTGATCACTGTACCATACTGCCATTCCTTAATTTTATTAATAAATAAGCCATGCAGTCATTTGCATACTTTTTAGTATTCTGTCCTCACTTTAGTTTTCAAATAATTGAGAAGCAAACACAAATGTATGCATTTTGTAAAGGGTGAGGAAAAAAAATGAGTACAGAGTAGATTAATACTTACATTAAATTCATTAGGAAAATAAACTTAAAGCACTACTAATTTCAACAGCTGTAAGTGCGGACAGTATTTTCTCTAATTTCTGCTGCGGGTGAACAGTGTGTCAATGAAGATGGACATGTGACAATGCTTTGCTTTTTTCAGTTCTGTGTTTGTTTACATTTAGTCTTCTCTCATCATCATTGCACCGCAAGGTTCTGTTTTCTGCTCACATTAGTTGTGTTTTTGCTGCTGAAGGGGTTGCAAAGGTAGCAAAACAAGAAAACAGCTTTCAGTTATCAATGAGATTTAATGCTGTTTTATTTACCTGTTGTTTTTTCTCCTGTCTTGTACGGCTTTTAAGTCTTCATATGTAACAGTGGTCAGGTATCTTCTTGAAGTTTATATTTCTATCACCGATGACCTCTTTATTTTATGTACTGATATTTTATCAGCACTAGACAGCCATTTAATTTGTGAACCCTCTAACTAAAGGCTGTGTGCAGAGTACATTTTTAGAGCAGAATGTGATAGAGTAACTGCTAATAAAAGAACCTTGTATCTAGATCAAAAAAAAATCTGTTAGAGCTTTCATATGAAAGAGGTTAATGGATTCCAAGGAAGAAATGAACTGAAGTGTGTTGTCATTCAATCGTACTGAGGTTTGATTTCTTTTATCAGGCTGAGTAATAACTGTAGGCACTTGCCCTTTCCATATCATTATAATTTGCAATAAAATGAAATGCTGAGGACTTTCCACATTAGCCGAGGAATAGCATTTGAGCATTTGCTTGCAAATTCGTGGCCTGTGCTTATTTCAGAACAAAGAGAAGAAATGAAAAGGTTGTTTTTACAACTTTTTGAAGAGATCAGGAATATGGAGAGCAGAGTCTCAGCTCCATGTGCATGCATCTGAAAATTGTGAAATATTCCTAAAACTCCTTTGAGGTATGTGTACGTAGGAAGCAACCTGTAGCTGCATCTTAAAACAGGATTTAATTTTTATATCAAGAATAATATTTTTAAAAGTCATCATCATCCTAAACCAACTTTTTTTTTTCCTAGTAGAAGCGAATCACCCCTGTCATTCTCTCAGAGACTTTCTTATCTGTTTTGGAATTTTTGGGTTTTTGATTGGCAAAAATGTCTTGAATGACAAACACTGGTATTTTACTGATATTATTATAGTTATGAAATTCTGAAATAAAGAAAGAGGCATAAGATGAGGAAAAAGCCTGGTTATCCTAAACTAGCTTAATGTTTTTTTCTTTAGCCTTCCTTTAGGTTTGATGTTTCTCAGTATGTACAGTAAATGGATTAACAGTGAATTGCTCTTGGGAAAGCATAATCTTCTGCAAACATTGTAAGAAATGCATATTTACTATTTGCAGAAAAGCACTTTTCCCCCAGCTTTTGCATATAATCTCCACTTCATTAATTTAAAAAATAAAATGCAGCTCCACCGCATACCGTCTATTTTGAAGATCCAAATTTGTCACTTTGACAGGATATCAGACTATTGTCCATATTTATAGATACTTAAATTTTTGTGTAATGATATACACAAAATCGCTTAGTTGTACATTTTATAAATTCTTCCTGTCAAGATAAAGATAATGCATACATTAGGTTTAATTAAGATTCCCTTCTTGTCTTCTCAAAAAAACCCCAAACCACGAGTATTTGCCTTTTCAGAAAACCCGTCTTTTTACATTTTCTAGTTGATGCATTGAATTACAATGCTCATGTCAGATTTTATCAGTCCTACAAGAGAACTGAACAGTGCACCTTCAAGAAAAGAAGCAATTAGATGCTCTTTTTTCCTACAGTGAGTTTTCATTTTATAGCTACAGCCTAATAACAGGGTGTGTGCATACTAGAATGAAGCAGGAATCTACCAAGTAGCTGGAAGCAAAATGGTAACAAGAAAACTGTCATAGATATGATCTCATGATTTTTTTTCTTCCTTGGATTGATAAACTTCTTAATTGTCTGTTAATGTCATGCGCATGAGTTATTTCACTTATGAACTGAGTAATGAAATCTTCAGAACATATAATGGCAAGGATTTATTAAGGATTTATTATACTAAATAATTTGTTCTGTTTCCTTGTATGATGACCAATTTTTATTAAGCTGACTGACAGTTCTTAAAGCAGCTGTTATAGATAGCATGCTTGTAAACTTGAGTGTGAAACATAATGTTTGTAGTATTATAATCTGCAACAGATAGAAATTACACCTACTAAAGCTAAAAATTAAATATCTTCCAAGGTAGTTCTAGTAGTGTCAGCAAGCAGCTACTACAGTCATATCTTCAGACCCCAATCAAGATTAGGATTCAGCTATGCTAGGCACAGAACTGTAACATATAAGAGTCAGTGTTCTTTTCAAAAACTGCAGATTCAGTACAATCCATATACACAGATATGTGTGCATACAACACAGGCACACATCTGCACAAAAATTCCAAAATAATCTTAATGAGAATGTCAACATTGACACTGAACCTCCTTGATACCAGTAGTACTCTTCCTACTAAAGGCTGAGAGACCAACAGCACTTCTTTGGCCAGCTTAGTTCTATACTGAAATGTTCAAAATCTTCTACAAAAAGGTGTGTGTAAGTGAACACATGTCCACACAAATGGATTATTTACCAACAGATACAAGTGTTTTTTTTTTTACTATTGAAATACTGGTTGAATTGATCTTGTTTACACTGAACATTAGATTTTCTCTGTAAAATTCATGCAACATATTAAATTGTTACCCTGTTGTGTTAAGAAAATGTTTGTTGTTTCTTTGCTTTTATGAATTACACTATGCATTCAGTCCTTTTGGAATTGGTCATGGATTTGTGATGTAGTGAGCCCAGAATTTCAGTACTAAGAATTCTGCTCTCCTTTCCCTCCTGCTGTCATGACAATGGAACTGACAGGTCTGGCCCTCCTGTATAAATCATGGCACAGCTCAGCTTGACTCTGTTCTGTTGACAGCTTTGAGCAGGTTTGCCTTTCAATGGAAGGATAGAAAATCCAGATTTGGAACTGAGTTATACAAAAAATGCTCATAAAATAGTTGTGCTTCCTTTTATGCAGAGTTAGAGAAATACAAAGGCATTTTTAGAAGGGAGAAAACAGAACAATTGTACTGTCACAGCAGGAAGTATTAAAACTGTATTAGGAGGGTGAATTGTCCATTGTGATCGCTTGTTGTATTGTGTGAAAAGAGAGAGAAAACATAGTTTATTCTCCAGGAATGATAGAAAAGCTGTCTGAAAAAAGAATGTACTGGAACAGGAGTCCATGTTGTTAATCAGAGGGCTAAAGTTAATGGACACAGGTCTAGACTGAATATAAATGAATAAAATGATTTTAATACATTATGTATGTCAAGATTGTTTTAATTTAAAAACAAAACAACAACAACAAACAGGATTTTTTATTTTACTGATGTGACTTGTGAAGAGATAAACCCTACTGACTGGATATTTGGTAGGCTTTGTAGGCCTGCTTTTTATGTTTGAATCTTTGTAATTTTCCTATGGATGCTTTTTCTGTGCTTTAGTTTACTACAATAGGAAGAGGATGATACTAATACCTCACTTAGTTGCAGAGATGCTAAGAGAGTAGTTTGTGTACTGTGAGTACCTGATGGCATGAATTAATACATTTTATATTCATGCCAGCTTAATTCCATTAATACCTCAAAAACTGAGGCAAAGAAAAAAAGATGCACTAGCTGGTATGGGCTGCAGAAACATCTTCCCAAGAATAGGCCAGGAGATGGCTTTCAGAGGAAAGAAACAGTAGTGGAATCATTCAGGAAAAGAAACTTATGACGCTGAGACCTTGACTGAGACTCAACCAAGAACAGTGGTCACAGGTCTCAGATCTCTTTGTACTTACTGCTAAAATTACAAGAGATTTACAGATATTTCCATTTTTTTTTTCGAAGTACACGCTTGCATTTCATATCCTCAATATTATATTATAATATATGATATTATATTTCAATATTATCATCTGATCTGGAAAGTAATTACAGCTAATATTAAAAATCACTGGTTTCAGCTATACATTGGTTAAATATATTAGGAGAATTTTCACTGAATAACCCACAAGTCCAGATTTAACTCAGTACAGAATCTTGGTCATTTTCTTTGTTACTAGACATGACATTGCTTTGCTTTCTTCCTGACCTCTGTAAGCTTCCTCATCTCATTTAGATTGGTGACTTGCTTTAACAATACAAATTTAACAATAAAGATTTAACAATCTTTAACTACCTTTATACAAAGATTTTGTGCTTTGTGGTTCTTAGATGAGAGTTACTATATAAGTGCTCTTTGCAGTTAAGTACTTTCAGTAGGATGTTACCATGCACATACTTCTTTTTCCTCTTTCTTTCACAGTAGGAACATGTATATTTCCATTACAGCCATTTATGATAAACTACAGGTGTTGTGGGTGTTTCCAGGCTTATGCTTGCCAAGAGGAAAGTACATAATCCAGTACTTGAGAGTAGGGACAGCCATTTTTGCCATTAGCAGAGAGCAGAGCCTTGGCTCACATATAACATTCTGGCAAACTTTACTCTGTAAAGTGCAAATGGGATTTTAGTCATTGTTTAGTCTCCAAATAAATATATGTGCCTGTCCAAATGTATTGTTAAATTCTTCAGAGGGAAAGAGCTTAGATTGGGATACTTGCCATTTTTTCTGTAATTAGGAAACAAACAGAATGAACAGGGACCTGTATAATTAAAACCTTTGTTTATCCAAAAGAAATTTAAAAAATAAGCTATGATTAATATACACGTATTTTGGAGTTCTGTCTAGATTTGGAGCTTTTTATTCTCTCAAACTAAAACATGAATATTTCAGTGTTAGATGATGAGATTTTATCAGTTACTGATGGCATTGCTGCCTAGTGTTTGTCTTCTACAAAGACTGATCATCCTCAGCCTCTGTTAAATGCCAGATGATTTTTATTACTTAGGGGTCCGTATGGGACAGGAGGCCTCAAATATTGTTTTAGAACCTAAAATTGTGCAGCGTATTAGATCATTCTACCTTTTTCTTCTTTGAAAAATAAATATTTGAAATTTCAATTGAAAAATTTATTCATAAGTATTTTAAATTGCTAATCTATGAAAGTCTCATCATAGATTTTAAGGTCTTAAGTTGGGTCTCATGTCCTACAAGTGACCTGTTTAGATGACTGTGTGAAATATTTGAGGGATTTTAGCACTTTCACTAATTGGAAAGAATTAGGACAAGAGGAAGTCAAAGGCACATCCACTGAAATTCTTTCTTCCACTAAAACATTCACCTCGTGTGTAGAGATAATGTCTACTAATCAAATATATATATATATTTAATTTACTGTTGAAGAGATGTGTATCAAGGCTTAATATGAATAGGCTTTTTTTTTAAGCTCTGCATGAAATCAAATTGTCTTTTTTGAGGTAGGTTATAAACCTTCCCTCCCCCATTTCTGCATTACATCTGTTTCTGTCCAAACTGAGAAACAGGAATGCAAGACTACATAAATTTTTAGTAAGAAGATGGTTTAAAGAAGTAGGAAAGTGTGCTTGCTTGTTTTTAATTGTTGATGACTCACTGCTGCTCTTTGAAACAATTTTTCTAGGCCAAAAATTACTCTAATCTGTCAACCACCTTTCCCTTAATTTATGATGATAAGTCTGATTCAGAACATTCTGTTGAATTTAACTGCTCTTTAGGTCATCAACTCTGTCATTTTTTTCTGCATTTAAGGTTACCTTGAGGATTAGTTCAGCAACAGGGCAAGTCTTGGCAGACTTTTAATGAAATTGTTTTTTAAAAAATTATTGGGACTGGTCTTGTCTTCAATTAGAGTAACTCTGCTCATTCTAAAGGCTCTAACATTTTCTACTCTCTATGCATGTACTCATGAATGACAACTGTTTAGAGGATTATTAATTCTCTTAATGCTTAGTCCAAAGCTAATTGAGGTCAGTGTAGAATCTCCTGTTACCTTGATTGAAGCTTGGATCCGTTTTAAGTAGTTGGCAAATTCATGAAACACTACATGGATATAGAACATTTTTGCAATGCTCAATTAAAATATATTATGTCAGTCAATGTATCTTATGGAAAAAAAAAATGCAAATAACGTTATACGTGAATTGAGTAATTTTGGAAGCGCATAGGAATCTGAATGTTTTATGTTTCGCTTATGACCAATTCATTGTATGGTTTTTGTCCTTTTCCAATTGGATTTGGAATAGTTTCAGCAGATTGTTTCTTTTGTCCTAGTTTAGTTTACTCAGATTTCTACTGATGGGTGGATAATTTACCCTGGAATTTTTGATGGACATTTGACAGAACTGTTTAGTATCCTGCAGAAACTTCACTACTATATATAACACAAACGCACCAGCATTCATTCATTCGTTGATATAAAATCCTCCTTATGAGGCAATTCCAGCATATCAAGCATTCTGATGTTTTCGTGCTCTCAGAGAATAACAATGGGGAGTAAAATTTTCTTATTTCTTGTCTTCTCTGAAATGCCACTGCAGATTCTATCTATGCTGCATAACACCTTGATTAAAACATGGTCACAGCACCAGTTATTTTTCTAAGTATATTGAGATATCTATTTCTTTTTAAACTTTTGAAATGCTTTTCTCTGCATTAAAGCACTATAAACCTCTCTTATTTTACAACTAGTAATTGCTAGAAAAAAAGAATGTTATATTTTGGAAGACAACTTAAATGCATTTTATTTTAATTCCATGGTATTTTTCTTATTCTGACAGATCAGTGGTAAATACCTGGATGAATAGCTGAGTACTCTTGCAATGTTGTGAGGTTCTGATGTGCAAGAATTCCATTTAAAATGTTTGGGGAATTAAATGCATTTTTCCTTGTATAGAGAGGAAAAGAAACCCAAAAACCAAACAAAAACAATAGTCTTCACCATCACAGCCTCCCACAAAAATAACACCTTTTCAGAAACTTGGCACATAGCTAGAAAAGTATAGGTTTCTTATTTATAATTGGTTTATTTTAATGAGCTATTACCCTGATATAGGGACTGCCAGAGAAACTTTGGATGCTTTTATCAATTGTATACATGTAATATTTTGGAATACGACATTATTCTGGAAAGTCTAGTTTTAATGGAGAAAGTCTCTCCCAATTTGTAAATGTAAATAACTCCTGAACAGAATTGTCAGTATTTTCACATAATAATTAATAACAATAATAATAATGTAGATTGGAATTATTCTGCATATTTATCCATATGGTTTTTTTCAGCTTGAGGTTGACTGTTTTGCATTAACCACGCTCTCTTTTGAAATAAGGCACAGAAATAGTCTAAGTACATCTGGGTAAATGTCATACTTCCAGAACCTTGTTATATTTAATTCTGTACTAGAAAGAACTGATAGACACAGAAGCAACACACGCCATTGATGCTTCAAAGGTACTAGAACAATGTTATTTATCGACACATGGACAAACACGAATGTGTGATAATCTTATTTCCTTTTTCTTTTAAATCCCCTATGCCTTATAATGAACTTAAACTGGCATTAAGAGAAAACCTGCAGGCTTATTACTTCACTTCTAAGTTCTCACAACGCAGATACCTGTAAGATATCTGATTTATCCAAAAAGATTGCCGCTTGATTTGCAATGATTTTTGAAAAGCCTGCATTAGCTTTCTTAAATACTTGACCTTTGTAGATTTTTTTGTTCAAAAGACATATAACCAGCAAGTTACTATCTCAAGAGATGTTTTCCATAACAATATTGTAAGATGTTTGTTATTCACAGTTTGGATATTTTTCTACCCTTATCTGTTCTTTCACTAGGCCTATGTCTTGTATTAATCCAGTCTTAATCAACAGTTTGAGCAGCCTTACTTTCTTCCAGTGAACCATTACATAATGGATAGGTTAATCTGATTTGCTTAGTAACCTCAAATAATTCCGTTCTTGGAAAGAATGGACCTTACTGTCCAATGCTTGTAACTGTGCCTAATGCTGCTGTTTTCTCTCAGTATACTACCTCTTTTTGTTTGTTGACTACAAAATGTGTTTGGATCTGACATGGGACATCTTCAATTTATGGCAGCAATCTGATTAAAGATAGGCTGTAATCCACACTTTTTTGTGTGTGTTTATAAAATTAAAAGCAAAACATCATTTTGAACATACTGCAGTTGCTGCTGTTTTAAGAGTATGTTTTAACATTTTTATGCAACTCCATTTAGCACAGATTTAAAGCTGAAAACAGTTTATTCATTAACATGTTGAGCTTTAAAGAGTTTTTTTGTATTGCTCTGGAAAATGCATTCTATATAAAAACCTATGATAGCACAAGAGTAAGATTAAATAAAACAATTACAGATTGTTCCTATTCAGGAGGAACAAGTTCATTGCTGCCTTTTAGGGAAAGTAAAATAGACAGGAGAAGACATGAAAATTTTTCTTGAAAACTGAAAATAACACTTTTGGTGTTTGCAGTTCCCTTCAGGAACAAGGGTTTTTTTGTCGTTAACTTATTTTCATGTTTGAATACAACGGCCTCAAACTCGTACTATAAGACAGTTTAATAAGTTTGAGGTGATTCAGAACACTATTAAAAATTGAACTATGTTAACAGAAAAGTATTGATTATCTGCTCTGCAGGAAAACTCCTTTATATGTAAACCGGTGTGTCTAAACAGTTTTTTGGACCTGTCAGCTGCTTTCTGTTACCAGTTTCAGAAATTGATTGTAACTGAAGAAACCTTCAGAAAACTGCAGCCAATAACTTATAAAAGAAAATGTTTTGTGTACCTCGTGGGTGAAATTGCATCATGTCTATTTCTATTGTCTTGATGGTGTAAAAGAGATTCTAGGAGCAGAAATTTTGAACTTGAAAGCCTACCTTTTAATTCTCAGCTATTTCAGTGATCCTGTGATCGTGTATGTGATAGGTAGAATGCTTACACTGTCAGTCAAGTGCAAATTCAATATAGAATAGTTCAGCTGGAAGAGACTTTCGAGGATCATCAAGTCCAACTGCCTTACCGCTTCAGGGATAACCAAAAGTTAGAGCATATCATTGAGGGCATTATCCAAATGCCTCTTAAACACTGTTGGGCTTGGGGCCTCTCTAGGAAGACCATTCTAGTGTAGGAGTGCCTTCACAGTACAGAATTTTTTCCTAACGTCTACTCTTAAACTCCCCCGGTGCAGGTTTGTATGGTTCCCATATGTCCTGCCATCAATCACCAGAATGAAGGAGTGGCACCTCCCTCTCCACTTCTCCTCCTCAGGATGTTGCAGATAACAATGAAATCACCTCTTGGCCTTCTTCTTTTAAAACCAGACTACCCAAGCATCCTTAGCCTTTCCTCATAGGATATATCATCTAGCCCTTTTACTAGCTTTTTTGCCCTCCTCTGGACCCAAACTTTCTCAAGCCCAACCTGCTTACTCTTAAGTTTTTGAAATGACATTTTTGTGCCTCTTTTGTTCACAGAGTTAATATTAGCTCTAGCAAACAGTATACTTAGTGGGGTATCAAGGTAGAATAGTGAGTCAGTATGTATGTTATAATGAAGAGTCAGTTGCAGATGCACGCCACATATGCATGCCATTTCTCCCCCATGAAAGAGGGGGAATATAACCCACAGCTGTCTGTGGGTTATAAGTTGGGTATGGAAAGGTATTCACTAGTCTGATCTGGATTTGAATTGATAGGAAGGGCATATGCATAAAAAGTGTTGTTGGAAAAAGAGCCTGATCCTAATGTACATATGAAATATGGATAGGAAGATGGATTTTGTGATCATTTATGAACTGAAAAGGGGACATTTTAGAATCAGAGTTTGAGGGTAAGATTAAATGAGGAAAGGATCTACTTGTGCTAATGTCATTCATAGAGCCCAATGCATGGGCTGAATTGTATGTAGTTCAGTGCTGTAAGCAAAGAAATTTTAACTGAGCCATTTAACTCTAAATATTCCAGAGATACAGGGAACAAAAGGCAGTATTATAGAAACTGTGAAAATATTCCATTTTAAATGACCATCCATTCTGAAAAATTATTTCTGAAGTTAATTTGCATTCTTTCACATTTATTGCATTTTTAGACACTTCAGACTGTAAATTGTGTTGTGGACAGCTGCAGGTTATCCATGCATAGTTCATCTAAAGTATTTTACTATAAGAAAAAGTAATCTCTTCAGTAAGGTTTGCAAAATGGAGCATATCCTATAAAAAGCCAATGTTATGTATTCTGAAATAGAGTAGTATCACATCTGTTTTTCATCTGTGAAGTTAAAGGGTCTTATTTTTTGCCTTTGTCCTTCACTCTGTAACTCTATTCTGAAGATCCAACAAAAATACTAATATTCTCTGGCAGAATAAGCAGGTCACAACTCAAATGAGCTCTGAATATTGTTCCCAAGGGAATGAAGAAACATGTCACACTTGCTCGATTTGAACATACATATATTCAGAAATTCTGTAAGTGAGGATATACATCGGGAGTTATATTCTTAATGTAGTCAAATATGTTGAAATATTTTATTATATGACAACTGAGTTTGAAATGCTTGCTTGAAAGGGAGAATAATATTTTTCCTCCCCATGATTTATTTTGTAGGGGGCATGGGAGAACGCAGAAGTAAAGAATTATTTTAAAACTATATAATACCATTCATATTTAACTATAAAATACTATATGAAAATAACAATTAAGTATAAACTTTAAATACAAGCTCAGGTGAACAGAAAGTTTCTACAATATGATTATGTTCTACAGACAAGTGTCTGTACATAGGTTGCTCTGAAAACAATGCCTTCTATTTGTTTCCATGGAAGCTACAACAGATACAAACGGCACAATGGCGCTATTTGATAGAGTAAATTCTCAGCTACAAAATGCTGCTTTTTCAACATAGTCACCTGTATTAGCTATACTTCTTTGTCAGCAATGAACAAGAGTTTGCAGGCTGTATGTGCAGTATTTTTTGTGTAGTAGCTTTTGTGTGAGCATTTGTGGGACCTAACTAGCTCAAACTTTGCAATACTCCAATGTTGCCACCAACATTTCCAACAACACATTGAAGCTGATATTCAGCTCCATACACAGTTTGCTGGTCATAATCAACTGATTCATGTGGATGAGACATTCCAGATGCTCTTCATTTCATGGTGTGAAAACTGTGCATGGCTGCTCAAAACATGGTTTGTCTTTCATATTGCTGTTGCCACTGCTGAACTCACCACCCACTGCCTCACTGTGTCAATATCTAGTGTTTGGTCTTCATGAACATTCATCAGATGTTGATGAACGTCAGTGAGTATCATTTTTATTGCATGGAGGAATTCAATCCTGCACCTTTGCTTTATTCACACTTCCATGTCAGATGTCATTTTGTCTGATTGCCCCTCTGCTGCCTTCCGTCACACAATAACAGAATATAATGGAATACTGGTGGGAAGGTTCAACCTCTACTGACACAACTCCAACATCTGCCTCTGATGTCACGGGCCAACATAATAAAATAGGAGGCATTACTGTCAGAGCAACTCTCATAGAAGAGGATTTATATCTGTTAGCAGGAAAGGATATTCTGCATGGTTAGAATCTTATGTTATATGGATGCTAGTAGTGAGACATGGAAAGCCGCCTCAGAGACAGGTCCTAAATGGAGCTTCCGCCCATGGAGAGGAGCCTGCACTGAAGAAGGAGGTCTAGAGCAGTTCGTGAAGAATGGGCGCTGTGGTGCAGAACCATGTTGGAGCAGTGCTTGAAGAACTGTAGTTTGTTGGAAGATCACATATAATCACTTCAGGAAGGTAGGCACCCCATGAGAGGGTCCCCATGCTGGAGCAAGGGAAGAGAGGGACCATGACAGAGTGGCAGAGATGAAGCACTATGAACTGAAACAGCTCCTGTTAGTGTGTTAGTAATAGGTAATATGTTATATTTATCCCCCTATGTTGAGTCTGTTATGCCTGGGTTGGTAATTGATGAATGATCTCCTTGTCCTTATTTCAACCCTTGAGCACTTTTTGCATTTTATTTTCTCCTCTCTTGGGGATGGGGAGTGAGAGAGTGGTTGTGGTAGAGTTTAGTTGCCCATTTGGGTGAAACTACCACATGTTCACAAGAAAAAGTTGCACATACTGTTGCTCAGAACAATGATATAAGTTGGATGCATGAGAACTTCAGAGAGCTAAGCTGCTGCTGTGGAGGAGAAGGTCAGCATGTAGGAGAGAAGCCTACATCCACAGTGGTGGGATGGCTGCTTCTCTGAGGAGAAGTGGCTGTGCATAATCCCCATTTGTACTAGTAACAGTAAGGGGAAGTCAGATTGGTTGTCTGTTCCCATCTCATCCCTTCCTGGAAGAGGAACTGCTCTTTCCTAGCTAAGCCTTGGTTTCTTATTTCTGATACAGTGAAGCTCAGTTTTGCCAATGCATTGATAAGACTTTAACCAGTAGGAGGATCAGCATAGTCAAGAGGATGTTTGTTACAGAATTAAATCTGGTTTATCTTTAGTTTAACTTAACGTACTCAAGAATCAACATCTAGTGTCTATGAAAGTGTTCGTTACTGGAGTATATACAAACCTTTCTCAATTAAGCAAGAATTACAATCTGTTTCTCTCTTGTAAGTAACAACTGAGACTTTTGCATTTTATTTACATCCATGAAAGAATCTTCTAGTCTCAAAATGCATTTTGAATTAGATCACTGTATGGTAACTGTTGAGTCACAGCCTGAACCATTGATTGATCATCTGGGGAAAGGATGGGTCAGCCCTGGAAGCACAGGTGAAGATAATTCAGCTGTGTGACCGGAAGGGGTGGAGCCTGGCTGTGCCTTTCTTAGACCCCATTTAAGGGCTGACTGCCACTAGGGAAGGATCTCTGGTTGGAGATCCCTTCTTTGTGGAGTTTTTTCCCTGTGAGCCTAGATCTTCAGATATGGGTGAGCATTCTTTTCCTGTTTGTCTCTTTTGCTATTCCACCGTGCTACTCTTTTCAATGGTAACGATCATACTGTCAACAGAAAATAGTTATCCATAGTAGTAGCACGCTCACCATATGCCCGATACACGTGGTTTACTTAAGTAACTGTGAGAATGGAGATGTGTCCTGTTTTGGAAAATTTTTGGAGATTTATTTAGGAAGTTTGAAAAAGTGTAAGTGGTTGTCTTGCTAAACTAGGGAAGTTGAAAGATTCGTGATGTGATGTTTAGTACACATGAAAAATATTTCAGGTACAAAGCTATGGGACAGCAGTATGGGCTCTCAGAAATATAGACTGTGAACTGAAGAATCAGGTAAATGCTACCTGCCCAAAATAACTACATAAGCAGGAAGACCTGACTTTAATTCATTCCTGGTACCTTACTACTTTTTGTTTAAATCTGTTACAATTACTTTCTATACACATTGGTTAAAGGTGCTTAGGATTTTTCCTGGTGAACTTTCATCTTAGAGTACAGATTGTGTAAGAGAGACTTCTATTTCTTGATATACCAAATCAAGGTGGTTGTAACAACTCCACATTTTCTTATTTTGAGTTCTTTAATAGGTCATTTCTAGACACTATTGTTTTGCTTTGGATTACAGGTGGTAGTGAGGTTTTGGATTTATTTTACATTTGTTTATTTCCTGTAGCAAAATATGAGAGATCAATTCTTGGATTATTAAGAAAACACTTCTGGAAAGCATTAAATGAAATATTTGAATGTGGGGGAAAAAAACATGCCTTTACTACCCTTTTTGAAGATGTTCAGCAAACTTTTGTAGTAGTTTACATGAAGCTACATCTCTTTTCCTTTATATTTTTATCTTACTGTCACTGAAATCAGTGTTATCTTTTATGGGAATATTCTCATCCTTCCTTTATGGTTAAGGGATATGCAGTACAGAGAGCTTTAGAGTTGATTGTGGTTTAATGTTGATTTTTGTCTGTATTACGAAGTATGCAAGCAAATACACGCGCATTCATGTGCACTGGATGAAATACAGTTAGCACTATTGCAAAATTTTAGGGTCTTGTCACCCTAACCTAAAAAAAAACGTTTCCCATCCCCACTGTGTTCTTCAACCATAAATATAAATATATTATTTTATAACTGGTTACTGCCTGAGCCCATGAATTGTTTTTGTCAGGAATGTAGCTAAGTTAAACAGCAGGTCCACAGTCTCCTATTTGAGATTCTGTGCAGATACAGTTATCTTCAACTAGCATTTGATTAATTGTGCCAGGGATACTTTCCAAGTGGGCCATTATTTCTATTCTTCTTAGAAGAGTTTACTCTGCAGTCCTAGATGACTTTGGGAGGGGGAAGGTTGTTGGCTTTTTTTTCTAGGCTCCTTTGAATCAGTTTTCAACTGCAAGTTGAGAATATATGTAAAAATGTATTTATTCAATCCTTCAGAATTCTGTACAATATATTGCACATTCAATTTTGATCTAATGAGAATTAAGCCACTAAAGAAAGTGGTTAGGGTTGTATGCTTGTAAACATGCTTCTAATTTGATGTCAAGGCATAGAATACTGTTTTTAAATATAAACAATTATATATTCATTTTTTTTATTATTTAGAAAGGGGTATTTCTACTTTTTTCAACCCATTAAGTAATTCACACCAATAAAAAAAATTACAAAATCCTAAAATAATTTAAATTTTAGCTAGTGTCTTGTACTTGCTACAAAATAGACAACAGAAAATTTTATTTTGAAAGGAAAGTCTTTATTATATTTTTTTTAAAAAATAAAATTAATACCACTGGTAAACCAAAAATAAAGTGATGAGATATAGTAAAACACGGGTGACTGAAGTGAATTTTCTTGCTGTTACCTCTGCATGTCAAAAAAAATGGTTCATAAGTAATTCATAAATGTTAGTGCTGTGTGTTCTAAAGATTAGTGTAGAAATTTCACAGCTGAAATGGGATTCTTTGAACTTAAAGGAGAGAGGGGAAAGTGATTAATAGGGTATGGAATAGTTCTTTAAGAATCTAAGTACAGAAGATGAAAAAATGAAGAATAGAAACAGGTGAGAATTATGTATATAAGTGTGTGCAGGTAACAGTGAGAATGGAGACATACTCAGGGCTTTATGGTGAGGAAACACGGTGTAGAGCGCTTCGGGTTGCACCAAGTAGGAGTAAAAAGCATGAGGCTGCCTTAAAGCATGGGACTTCTAGAATGTAGGGTAGTACTAATGCTGTGTTACATTTCTTGAGGTTTCATCCTAATTTTTTAGAAGAACTGAATATTGAGATAATTGAAAAAGAATGCAAAGTAAATGTTTCTGGACATTTCAAAAAATAAATAAATAAACTGTAAAATCTGATCCAACTACCATCTCCAGATCTTAAAAACAGATGACAAACAAAGTGTCCTGTAGAACCTTCTCACTGGTGCTGAGAGAAGCGAACACTGACTTTTTTGAATGTAATATTGCAAATGACAAAAACTACCCTGGGGAAGTGGGGGTGGGGAGTACCTGGGAGGCTTAAGGTACAGAATGTTCTTCCATATGTACAGTTAAGAAATACTGGAGATTAAAGTGATAATTATTTGACTACAGATTGAAGAAAAACCATTCACTTTCTGCACTAGTGCTATGGGCTTCAAGAGCTTTTTCATCATGGATGCTCCTTGGAATAGGTGCCTTCTACGAAAAGGGAAATATTCTTTTTCATAATTTACTTGCCTGTTTAAAACTATGAAATGCTTTACTTTCCACATCTCCTTTTGCTCTGTTCTATCTTGTTACTTCTGTGCCGGGCAGGAGAGGCTGTTGCTGCTGAACCACACTGGTGTTTGGAACCTCAAAGCTGTTCATCTACAGTACCTTGTCTGCCTTAGGTGCTCTCAAACACATTGAGCAATAGTTCTCAACAGGGCATAACCTGAGATTAAAGGAGAAGGGATCATGTTCTGTGAGGGGAACAACCACAGAAATTGTGTGTGTTTGCAGAACATGCAATGGTTCCAGCTTTTGGTACTTGGGTCACTTCAGAGCACAGCATGACTTTCATTCAGCTCTTGCAGATATCTCATGTTTCAATTCTCTGTGTCAGGAGGACAGAACATATTGGTAAACAGAGCATCTTGTTATCTACAGTGGGAAAGATAAATCTGTAGTGTTGTAACACAGACAGCTAAAGCTTGCTTAGCATCAATAATCATGAGCAATATCTGTCAACCAGAAATCACACGCAAAAGAATACTGCTACCTGCAGTTGGAAGACATAGTCAGTGATGCACTGTCCCAGCACTGAACCATAAGTGGAAATGGAGCACTGTATACAGAATGGTACAGGCTGAGATAAATGAGGTGGTATTGTAGTAAGAACATATTTGGACAAAATTGCTGTCCTTTTTTTAAGGACCAATTCAGTTCCTGCCACAGGTGAAAACAACACGAAAAGCTGGCCTTAGCTGGGCTTTTTGTAATTGCTTGGTAACCTTCTAGGTTATTGTAGGGGTTGAGATTGCAGTTTACATTTGTAGCAGTATCATCCCTCTTCCTCCTCCCCATTTTATGATACAGGTATCTCTGCTACTTTATGTTATTGCTTTTATATCCATACACAGAACCAATTCTTGAGACTAGTAAATAAAAACGTGCAGGGAAGACATTCACTTTTATTTACTTACTTGGTTTGACGTTTTCATGTGAATAAACTACTGTACCAGCACGTCGTTGATGTCATGCAAGTTTACAAAGGAAAAAAATTAATTTGATTGACATGATGAAAAATTGAAAGAAAATAACAGAAGCTAACCTACTGGGGAAAGGATTTAGCCTTTTTTTAATTCATTCTAAAAATCATATGCACTGGTGAGTTCAAAGAAAATTAAGCTGCAGTTAGCACAGTTAGCTGCTAATGAAATACATTATTTCCTGATTTATCAGATTATTTTGCTGCCCTTTATAGGGTGAAATGAAGAAAATGTGAGTGTACAAATTTTTTTCTTTTTATGGTGGAGTGATTCTTCTTGTTATTCTTGCTGTTTCTAGACTCTGGGAAGAGTTATCAGTCTAGAATTTGTCTCAGATCACAAGACCAAGTCATCAAGTGTTCTGTCCTTGAATACTTTATAGGAGAGTAAATCATATACAGTGAATTAATTTTAAAGAATACATTAATTGTCATGTCAGTGTAGTTAAATTGTATTAATTCAATTTCCAAAAGCTATCTCAGACTAAATCTGCTCTGGATTTGTGCATTCTTCCTGCTTCTGTGGTGTCTTTCCTTTTAATTCCTTCAAAGTCATTTTTGCTACAAATATTTGTGTATCACAGAGGAAACTAAGGTTACTCTATAGAGCAATATCTAATACTCATTTGTATCCTACGGATCTTCACAACAGGATTATAAAGGTTTTGATGCAGTAAGTTTTCATATTTAGTAACTATTTGGCACAACCCTGGAGATATTTTTTTATAAGAGCTTAAGGGATAAAAATATGAATAATGCAAATTATTAATTGAAATGTCACTTTCTGTAGGGTATCTGGTTCAGGAACTCTGTGCACTGTGGTGAGATATCTTTTTATTTGGGCTTAGGTTATTCTAACAGTATGAGTACATGGGGTTGTGTGTTGGTTTTTTAGTTTTGTGCAAGGAAGTAATGTGAAGGAAGGAACACCAGAATGTGCAACAGCTCAGCACTGCTTAGAAAACCATTTACTCTTGGAATAATATAGGCTACAATGTTTAGATTCCAATTGAAGCTTTCAAGGGTTCAGAAAGTTAATTTCAATTCCTAACTGATAGTGCATAAAACTATACTGTAAAATAAAATAGGAATTTCTTCTCAAGTATTAATTAAGCTACAATGTATTTCAGGTGTTTGCTGCATGATTAATCTTATGCTGGAACTTTTAAAAATATTTTTGAGTTAAAAAGCTGAATGTTTATTCAGTTGGAGAATATATATTTTTTAGAAAGTTACAGTTTGTTTTGATACAGGGATGCTTGCATACTTGCCTTTGAAAAGGAGGTGTTTAGTAAATCTATGCAACTGCCTAAGCCTTGAATGGGAATATCTTTTATGGTTACATCTTCCCTGTACAGTTGTCCTGACCCTGAGGTGTCTCCTTGACTACAAATGCTCCTAGCCACAGTATAACATTTAGTTGGCTCATTATAGATCAAGGTAGACCAAAAATCATATTCAGACCTTCTTGAATTTCAGAAATGCTGAGTTATGTAGCAGTTATGACCATCTCTAGTCTCTATAGACTCTGTAGTATATCAGGTTGGCACTGGCCAGGAAATAACTTGTTTCATTATGATGTGCTAACAGAGAATATAATTAATGAAAACAATTAATAAAGAAATCAACCTCATTTCTCTGTAGAAGAAAAGTTCCTAATTAAGCTATATGTGTTTGGGGAACTGGAATTTGGCTCTGACTCTCAGTAATATGGTACTGGATACTAACTGAGAGAGTTCTAAGCAGTTTTAGTTCAAATGTCCAAATTTCTGTTATTTTTGGTGGCTGTAACCAGAGGGGAGAGCTTATCAAAAACAGGAACTTGTTGATTTAACGAAGAGGGAAATCGCTATATTTTTCTTGAAAACTGCTGAACACCTCCAAGAAAACAGCACACTTGTGGACAAATAATTTGAGCTCTGATGGAAATATTCCTGAACATGGATGGTTTTATTGTTATTACTTTTATTAACACCAGGAATGTCTTTACAACCAACTCCTTTCACAGCAATATCACATAGATGGTAGTGGAGGTCATGAGCTCATCCAGCTTTTATGAACAACTTATAATTGTTAAAAACCTTATAATGGCTTCTCTGATGGAATTCAAGATACATAGTTTAAAAAAAAAAAAAAACAAAAAGACCTGCTGTGAAGCCCTGCAGAGCTGAGTGAATAGGGAGCACAAGAGAAGTTATCTTTTCGAGCAGTTTTTATTGACTCTCCAAGATCATGTAAGTAATAAAAGGAAATAACATTTATATAAGAATGGAAAGACCCTTAAGAAAAGGTGACTGCAGCTGGTTCTGGAATTTGCTCATTTCAGTGTTGTTAACATTGGATGCCCACAAATAAAGAGTTAGAACTGTTAACAAAATAAGATCTAATCAAAATCCAACATTATTCCCAATCCAGCTGCAATATATATGTGATTATATATGTGATTATATGTGATTGTCTATTTAAATGTATATGGTAAAATTCACAAAAGAAAAAAGGAAATTGAACATTAATTTCCTTCACTATCTTTTCTACTTGATTGGAGTATCCTCTCTGAATTTCAGAAGGTCCCCTCAAGAATAAAGTAGTCCATCTGGAAACACAGGGCTTGTGACAATGTGCTAACCCTGAAGATATTAGTAATGCTACCCAGCAGGTTTAAGTAGTGGCAGAAAGATGGCTCTATTATGTTGTTTGTCATATGTCAACTACCTCTGAAAGAAAGAGGTATTTCAGTTTTTAGAGCCCTGTCTCCTTGGAGTCTCTGTTGGAACTTCTGCCAAAGGTTTTAGAATGCATTTCTTCTATCTGTTTTTATTCTTTTTGCTGGTTGTTTTGTGTGTGTTGTTTTGTCTAGAGCCTAACAATTCCAGAGTTGTCTAAATACTTGTTCTGACATTACAAAATTGTTTTGTTTGCCATTTCACATTCATCTGCAGAAATACCTAAAATGTGACCTTCCATTTGTGTAAGCAGTAATTCTGCATATCACCTTGATAGATGGCTACTGAACCCTTTCTTTTCTAGCTGTGAAGTGTCTTTTCCAAAACACCCTTGTTTAGTCATTGGTGGTTTTTCTAATAAGAACGTAGTGATTATTGATCATATGTTTGTACTTTACTCCTACATTTTTTTTTAGCATTCATTTTATTAGTCCTTCTAATGACTGTTCTGCCTTAGTAAATCAATTTGATGGATTCTTTTGCTCTGCACTTGCTTAATAGTCTGAAATGTTATATTTGTTCTAATTGTTTTAATCCCTTGATTAGTCTTTATAATTTTGTGTTATATTTATTATTAATATCACTCCTTTGAGCTCAATTTTTCCTTATCCTCTATTTTTTCTTGCATTCATGCCTTTATCTCAGTACATATGATTTTTGTCTCTTTCAAAATTTGTCATTTTAAAGATGAATTTTTTTTGTCCTGCCTTCTTTGGCCTTTATTTGTCATCATATTGTCAAGCTATTGTTACTGATGTTTCCAGACTTACATTTGAGCAGGTTTTTTTCAATGCTATGCATGTGGATCAGTTTGTAAGTATTCACAAATCGTCACCATTGAGGCGCATGCATGCCTCCACAGCCTAGGAAAATATGTCATCTGAAACATTAACAATATGTTTAATCAGCAGTAGGGCCAGAGCTCATCTGAGTAGCAGAAATTGAAGGTCTTAGGCAGAGCAGTACATTCTGCAATGCAGAATACTTTTCAAGAATACAAAACTGAGCAAATGAAGGACATCAAGCTAAATTTATGGTCAGCAGTAGCAATGGGCTGTCTGGAAATTTATATCTGTTATAATGGACTTTAAAATTGTTCCAACTGCTGATGAGGTAAGATGTCAGCTCTGTCTTCTTGGTGAGGCTGGCTGACTTCATTAGCTAGTTGGTTTTACCATACTCAGCATCCGTTCAGAGCAGTGAATTGGCTACTCATTATTAAAATGACCATGGTAGAAAGGAGGAATAGCCCTGAATGTTAAATTTACTCGCCGTCACTACAAATGATCACTAAACTGGAAATCACTGTGGTGCATTTAGACTCTCTCAAGATTGGTAGTATTACCATCATATGGATGTCATGGGCAATCAGTGTAAGCACTGGTATACAAATGGTTCACTGGTAATCTTATTCTCATGTGAACACAGATTTCCATAAACCAAAAAACTGAGAAAAAGTAAAAACAAAAACCAGAGCTAATTCTATAAACCATTTGCTAATTAAAGATCCAACTCAGGCTGCTTCGCTGCCTACTTTATTTGTTTGACCTAATTTGTTCCTGAAAGAAAGAGAAAACACTTCCTTCAGGTTGTTGTTCCTTTACTGACAAAGGACCTAAGAATTGTGTGTTCTCAAAAAGTTTGTGGATAGAGACCTATGCAGATTCCTAAATAGATTTAGAAAGCAAAACGATACATACTATGGTTTGGTGCAGTTTTGGGGTATGTTTTAGCAGACTTGTCTTAGAAGATTAAGTGCCACAATGCATCTTGGTTCTGGTGCCAGGAGCAATTTAGATGCTTATCTGTTGGAATAAAATCATTATACCAGGCTTGAAGATTTTCTTCTTCACATCGTATGTTACTGATGTTTCAAAACACAAATAATATACAGAATAAGCCATCTTTTGGATTTGTTATACTTGATCATATGTAGTCTCTAAAACAAAGCTCACTAAAACCTTTTTGGAAAACGAATTTAATTTTTACTCATGCTGAATCAGCCACAGTTCAACTTCTCTAGGGTATGAAAATGACAACTAAATTATTTACTGGCTATAGGTGTTTATACTTGCTCATTTTACCCTAAAGCATGTGAGTTTCTGCAAGCAATTAAATGTAGTTAGCAGTTTTCACACTAATGTAAACATTTGTATGCAGTAATTAGTGCTTCTTGCCATTCACCCATAATGAAGAAAGAAATATATTACTGATAGCTGCTGTCTAGTGCTTCATAATTTTTTTTCACTTGAATGGGGTTTCTTTGACCCTTTAAGAAACATCACCCTGAGAAAATAAAGTAGTTTCTATTTCAAATGGAGAATTCTCTTTTATTCCTATCAACCTGTAATGTTTTGACTACAAATGCATACTTTTGTGGTCTTTGGGATATCTGTTAGTCTTTTATCACTTCTTGCTATAAAAATATGGTTCTCTCTGCATTTTGTCCTGAAAACTTTGTCATCTTTTTTTTGAAAGAGATTGCAGAGAATCTTGTAGTCATCAATGGCTACAAACTCTTTATTTTTCACTATGTTCAAGTAATATGAAAGAATAAATAAGTAAATAGGAGCAGTGGAAAGCAATTATTTATAGCAAAAAAAAAAAACCCTTCAGTTGCTATGGTAAACTATTTCAAGAGCTATTTCTGTACACTAAGCCTGTTTCTTCATCTATCTGTGAAAGAACAAATACCTTTAATTTGATTTAACACAGTTTATTCCAGGGTGGCCAGCATAAAGAACGGTGGCATCAGGTTCTCTGTTCTTTCAACGTAAACTTTAAATTTAATAATTATTTCATGTAAAACAAATATTTCTGTCCATGTTCAATGCAAAGACTTACATGTAAAGTCTATTTCTGTATAAGAAGTACATTATGTTTCTTTTTAACTGTCCTACACCACAGCTTTTAAATATACTTACAATAACTGCTCCGTAAGGCACTTAGCACTACTTTGGAATACTGTTTACTCTCTACTCAGAAGAATGTGATGATTTAGTTGTGATGGACTTCAGGTTTCCAAAGGAATAGTTCTTGGATCCTAGATGTTAATAACAGCTTAGATAATGCTTCAGGAAGATCATTAGCAGCATTAACAGTGAAAATTCAGTGGAAAAAGTAGGAAGGTATTCAGTGTAAACTGGAGCAATAACAGTGAGTGGTTTGGAAATGTTGGGTTTTAAACACTGAGTACGTTGAACAGACATGAACAGTCCTGGAAGATTGCAGTGAAATTTAAGAATCCTCTAGTTTTTTTAATGTTGTTTCTTAGTGACAGACCCATTAGCAAGATCTTTGTTTGACTTTTTTTTAAAAAATTCTTTTCCAGACTATTAAGATGTGAAAACAGTTTAATGAAACTGAAGTATGCATAACTTAGTTATGTTGACGATTAAGTGGAACTGCAAATGGAAAGTGTTATAAGTTATAGAAAACAAATAATGCAACATGAAGATAGGCTAAGGGAGTAAGAGGAGAAAGGACAGAGTTCAATCTGAGTGGAAGAAAAAAAAGGAATAAAGATTTTCAGACTTCCCTGGTGCAGCAAGAAAATGTAGATTAGATATTTTAATCATATGAAAGATGTTCTTTAATGAGAATATTTCAATCTGTGCTTCAAGAGATCTGAGTTGGTCAAAATAAACACTGGCACATCTTAGTTACAGTGCTATTGGGAGTTACCAGTCAAGGCTAAAATGAAAGAGTGACTTTTCAAACATTTAAAGAGGAATTGCATGTGGTTGAGCAGTCAGGGTTTGTGGTCTGTATGGAAGCCCCACCGATCGAATGTTGCATTTCACGTGGATCCTTCCACAATGAATGTGAAGAAAATTGTTTTTTTCCCATATGACAAGTGGGACGGGTATTAGTGCTAGCTGCTGATACTTCCTTGCTTTACTTTGGTAGCTTTCTTACTAAGCACATGTAAAAAGAGCTGTCTCATGGTATTAATTACATGATTTCCCAAGCATCCATCTAGGTCAGCTGCTGCTCTGAAAGTGTGACTAGAATTCTGAAAGTTATCAAGTACATAGATGGTGAATCCTAAGAAAAGAATTACTGTTTGATTTGCTCAGTTTGAAATCTGTTAAGAAAGCTACTAGAAATGGTACAATACTCTTCCATTAAAATTATTAGCTTAGCAACTTATCTGGGTGTAAAACAAAACCAAATTCAGTCATTCAAAGAGCATTTAACAGGTATAATTGGGAAGCAGTATCAAAATGGATTTTTTCTAACTTGTTAGGCAGTGTTTATCAGAAACAGCAGAGGAAACAGTCTACAGGACATTGATTCTGTCCCACTTTAGTTGTGCTAGGATAATGACTAGTCGATGTTCTAGTAAAAAAGTTTGAAAATAAAATGCAAGTGATTATGAAAGCCTTAAGCAGCTGAAATTGTTCTGAATGATGTAGCAACCATTTCTGTTACTAGAATAGCCTTTGCTGATTTATATTGGGTTTTACTCAAGTGGTTGTCTGGTTAAAAATGATTTCTTCTATACTGAGTTAAGGATTTAGAACTTTTAGAATTAGCCTAATTAAATGCTTATTAATATTTTATTGTTAATTACAACATCATGTTTTTGCCTAGGGCTTTTGAACCAAAAATCTAAATGTGCTTTACCCTCTTTAAAAGGCTAGGAAATTAAGGTAAGGAAAGGTTAAGTAACTTGTATAAGGTTATTGTACTCAGGCTGCAATCAATTTGCTGAGCTGTGTTGCTATCATTTTAGGACACATCAGACATAACGCAGTCTTTCATTGAGCTGGAGATTGACTAAAGTCTTGTTAAAACTGTATTTTATTTACCCTGGGCAGATCATATTCATCTAGCAGTTTCTATTCCTGCTCTTCTTTTAAAACAGTGAAAATAACATGTGTTATCACAGAGGAGAAATATACTGATGTAAATTGTACTTAGTCTGTTTCTATTGCTTTTATATCCTAATAATTGATTTTACAATTTACGTCAATGCAAGTGATATATTTACAAACTGATTTTCCTAATTGTAACTTTTGTGACTAATAATTAAGTCCATATAAACTGTTATAAAATGAAAAGCTATTTTTGCCATCCTTTAAATGAGAATGACCTTGTAGAGTAACTCTAAAGAAACGAATCTGGTAATTGAAATGCTAGCAGATCCATAACTTCACCTCCATTATTATCTAAACCATTTTGTAGATAGTCAGCATAGTCTCTTCTCAGATTTCTTTGTCAGTGGGTTTTCCCAGTGCAGAGGATCTTGATGAAAAGAATCAATTAAGCCTGGAAAAGCTCTGAGGTATAAATATCCTTTGTAAATAAATAGTTATTGTATTAGATAAAACATGCTGATTTAAAAACCATTGATAAACCATCTCTCTGGTCTGTGGCATATTTTCTGGAAAAACTCCCAGATTTCATAGAATGAATAATGCATGAGTATCTCTGCATGTGATTGAGTTGACTGGTTGCTACGTATCTGAATATTCTGTTGTTTGATTCTGATTTGTTCTCTATTGAGAGCTCCCTAACTAGTGCCTTCCAAGGCAGCACAGAATTCAACTCTCAGAATAGTGCAGTGCATTTTCTTCACATTAGACAGCATCAATGATGAGAGCAATATTTAATTTTGAAGGTACAGTCATCTTAAAATCAAAGAGGTGAAGTGATGAGATCAAGGATGTTCCAGCATGTTAGCATAGTTATTACTGTCAACCCCCTTGTCAAACAGTAGAGATAATCCACTCTGTTCAGTTTCCAACAGAGAACATTGGTTTTGTTATCATAATTTTCAGGTGTTGAGACACTATTTAATTCTTGCCTCTTGGATAGGATTTTCTCTGCTAATTTATCTAGATTCAAATTTTAATTTATGTATTCAGTCTCTCCAGTACGTACATATAAATGTAAATTTTATTAAAATGTTGCATGTATATTTTTATTGTTGATAAGAAATACTTCTAAGGAATATCTACTTTCGTTAAGATATTTTTAGGAGTTAGTCCTGCAACCCAAATTAATCACAGTCTTTTAAATTCAGGATTAGTTTCAACATTAAAACAAGTAAGTGTTAAAGGACCACTAAATGGTGTTCCAAGTGGTTAGAACACCATTTATTTATTTTTTAGATTATCTAGACTTCTGTGCTCTACACCCTCAGGAAGTAGGGGAGAGCAAATTCAGAAAGGAAAAATGTAGCGGGCTGTAAGAGAAAAGCACGTATCAGTATGTTCTAAAGATGGAGAGTGAAATGATGGACACAAGGAATGCACTATAGTTTGTTCAGGTAAAATGTATGAAAGTGCATGGAAGAATACAGAGATGTTAGTGCATCATGGTTAAAAGACTGGAAAAGCATAAGGAATTATGAGACCAGGAAATACTTGTTCAAAGAAGTTAGGATATAGTATATGTTATGACAAATGTAAGGAGACTAAAGCAAAACTAAAGCTGGCTATATACTAGCAAACTCATTTGCAAATTTGTATTCAGTTTTCTAAACATATCCTCTTGATTTCACTCCTCTTCTGTTATTCCTATAAAGTCAAAACAATGAGCTTAACTAGGGTGAATATTTGCAGACAGTGAAAACAAATGTGCAGGCACTAATGGGTATGTGCGATTCCAGCATGTACTTATTGCATGGAGAGTTTGCACAAGTCCTGTATCACACAACCTCTCGTGTGTAAGACCATTGGATATTTGAACATCATCTTTCACAGAATTGAGAAGAATTCAGTTGTCCTTACAAATACTTAAAAATAATTTGAGTATATATGATATCTGTCTAACTAAAGGCATATACGTAGCTGCAGTATCGTATGTACATACATCCAGTTGTGCTTTATGAATTATTTGCATGTTCTAATAAAAGAACTTGGAAACCCAGAATAAATTAATAAAAATGAAGACACTAGCGATACAGAAGATGTCAGATGTAACACTGAAAGGTCAGGAAGAAAACAAAGCTAAAAAAGTGCGGGGAAAAACAAGCAAGCCAATAAAACAAACCCACTAAAATGAAACAAAAATAACATCAAACAAAAACCAACCCACATCGTCTTCACAATATTCATGTAAGTAATTTCACTTTTGGTAGAAACTGTACAGAAGTCAGCCTGGCTATCCTCAAGAGTAAAATTATTCATGAGTATACAGGTTTACTGGGTCAGGCCCTGAATCAACAAGGCAGTGACTGTGAAAGATGGTCTGGAGCAGGAGAGTGAAAAGGAAGGTTAATGAGAAGCACTGGAAAGATGTTCATTAAAGTGGAAATTGAAGTCACCTGGGCTGAGAGCAGTGAGATCAAGAGTAAGGAAGAAAGTGAGCTTTACTCTCAAAGTCAGAAGGAAGGTTACAGGAGAAGTCATAGGAACCAAATCCTGCACTGTCAGATGCTGCTGAGTGGCAGCTGATCAGCATGGTCTCTTTTGAATTCCGGATAATGTGTGCTGACAGCAGTTTGTCTGTCTTGTCTAGGAACTGAAATACAGATTCTGAAATTAGGTGATGTTAACTATTAAGTGCTTTGAGGATCACAAGGCTCTATGTGTGTGAAGCATTTATCTGTAGGGAAAGAAACATACTGGAAGTACAAGACTTTCACACTTAAGGTAGATTTTGTCAGGATTTTTTTCTCCTATTCTTCCACTTTAGAATTTAAAGTTCTATTTTGATGCATCAATTTTAATGTCCAAAGTTATAAAGAAATGTTGAATATTTGATTTGTAGCAACATTTACTTAAAAAAAAAAAAAATCCCAATTCCAGAACCTTTAAATAGTCTGAGAGATAAATTGTTGGGATTTTTTAATCACAAATTATATATTTTTTCAAACATTTTTACTGTTAGTATCAAACTGAAGGGACATCTGGATGACTCAGTCACTTTGTACTGTATGCTGCTGCTTTTATGTAGATTTGGTTTATTTGTTTGCTGCTGTGTTTTATTAGTTCATTTTATTTTGTTTTCTGTGGTTCTTTAGTCCTATATTTTTAGGAGGGCATGGACGTGTCATTGAGCATCAAGTCTGGGTGCTCAGCAGCCTGCTTTCCACACTGTCACCATTTTCTATGAGTGATGCACTAAGGACTTTGAACTTCTCTTAGCAAACCTTCTGAGTTTTTTGGAACACACTACCCTAGTGCATCAAGAGGCCCTCTCCTGCAAAAGACAGTAACATCACCTATCCTCAGTCTTTATATTTGATTTGATAGCAGTGCTAAAAAGTTGTAAGGGTGCAGAGGGTTTGCTAGTTGCTCCTGAGTGTGTGTCTGTAAGGAAACCTACTTGCTTCCCTTCCTTATTATAAGAAGCTCGGATGTCAGAGCTGACAGCCTGGTATGTGCTGGGACAACATGCCAAGAAGAGGAAATGTAGTGGAAGAAATAAACCACAAATATTGTGCAGCAGGTCATTCAATGAAAAAAAAAAAATAGCAAAGACAGAAAAACAACCCAGGTTTGGCTCTGCTGGTGGCATTAAATTAACGCTGCAGATCTCAGAGGTTCTGTATTTTGCATCTGATGGTGGCTAGCTACTGTTACAATGTTCTAACTTGCAGATACGGTCTGCTGTGAAATTTTACAGCTGAGTGAAGCATCATCAGTTTATCTTTATGGAGTGGCCTCTGAAATCTGGGGTGGTTGTAGTCAGAGTCTTGTGCTTGAGTGCTTAGGATTTCTCTACAGACTGAAATCCCACTGGCCACTTTGCAGCAGGGAGCTCCTTTCTTGACAGAGGAGCCTCAGAGCTCCTCCACTGAAATAAAGAGAAAACTATTTATTTCACTCTGTAAGACTTGTCTCTCCATGCTCTTATCTCCAGCAAGCTGTCCAGTATTTTAATGGACAAGCAGTATTCTAAAGGTGAAGGGATTGTAGTTGTTGGAAAGAGATCATCTCTGAAGAGAAATATATAAAACAGAATTTAATGCACTGATTGTAAATCACAGGAGCGCTGCTTGTGATTAGCTGTGCAATGAGTGAGCCTACATCTTGAGTTAATCTTAATGACCCAACTGTGAATTGTTTTACTGTAAAGTGTGTGTGTATATATATTATGTCAGCTTGGTCACTTCTTTCGAAGTCTGTATCACTTTTTAGGATTATGTTTAGTGTTTATTGCTGCGTGTGCTCCACCTTTTGTGTATTTATCCCCTTTTTGCCCTTAAAGGCAAAAACTATTGAACACGGAAGAAAATCTCACATACATCAGAATTTCTAGAAAGCGATGCCAAAAGCAGTCCGAACACTGAAAAATGCGTGAATTTCTCAGATGTTTTCATTACGTGCAGTTGCCCCCTGCCTGGTGCAGCTGCCTCATGTGCCCTTTGGCTGTACAGTTTCAGAAAATAAAAATATTCATCCACCTGGTGCTAGAGAAAATAACAAATTTCCTAGGATTTATTTCAGTCAGTATTTGAGTATGGCAGCTTTGCTCTGGCCCAATTTGTAGCATGGAACAGGAGGCGGAGGGGAGGCCTGGCACAGGCCAAGGCTCACAGCCAGCATGTGTTATGAGTGCCACAGTGACTGCCAGAAGCAGAGGAGCTGATCTTTGCCCCCAGCCTCCCTGCCACATCACTCGCTGTTTTCCTGGTGCACCTAAGCCTTTCCAGGGTGATTCCTGTCTTTGTGTCTTGCCTACCCCTACGTTATCCTTGGGGCAGTCTCAAACAGAAAGTCAAACAGATTTCAGAGGGGGGTTCAGAACAATCTCAGTGGTGGTAATAGAAATGTCTTGGGATCAACATCTTCTCTTATATGGTTGAAGATCTGACATACAGCCAGTCCCTTGCAGCTGAGGTGCTGCTTCAGCTTTGTGAATCTCATCATCTAAAAATGCCTGCTTTAAAGGTAAAAATAAGTTCACACTTTTAGAAAGAGTGATTGATCAAACTGTAAACAGAGATGCATTCCTAGAGGGCATATACTGAATTATGTTTTTTATATTGAAATGCAATGTTTTCGTGTCCCATTTTTATCACTTAGCTTGCCCAACATCAAAAACAATTACAGCAATTATGAGATCTTGATTTTTTTTTCCTTAGGGGAATGCTATCTAAGCAAAGTCTATTTATTTTTTTATATTTATATTTATTTATTTTTGTCTCTGTTTAGCATTTATCTTGGAAGAAAAATAAACTAGAAAAATGACTGGTATTTCCCCCAAAGCATATACTTAGTGAATGAACAACATTTAAATTTCATGATTTTATTTTCCTGAAGTCATTCTTAGGATCAGTAATTCAAAAATCCCTTTTCCCAGTTTACTCTATAGGAAGCTGTAGGAAAGATCAAGAAAAGACAGGAAAAGGAGCCCTTCACAAGATGCCATCCTCTTTTCACCTAAAGAGCCATTCTTTTCCAAGGGTCTCCAAAGAGCTCATTCATTGTTTGGAGAACTATAGCTGCCAGTCATGATTTGTCAAAATCCATTCCTCCTGCGAAGAGGCCCACCAGTTCCTGTTTGCTGCCACGAAGCGGCACCTCATCTGCAGTGTGCAAAAGATATGATAATGAGATTCACTTGACTTGCCTGAATTGGGGTTGTTGTGCATGGTTAGAAGGGTGTTTATGTTACTTGCCTAGGAATTCTGATGCTGGGGATTTGCATGTTAATGATAACATTTTACTTCTAAAATGTGCTATTTTTTACTGACTTTTAAACTTAAAAATATGAAATAGAGGCCATTGTCCTTCAAGGTCTCACATTGATTGTATCAGTGAAAATTCAGTTTACTTCACTGTTTGAGATCTTTTTTTCCTTATGTTAACATCTCTAGGAAGCTTGTGTTAAGTTCAGAAAATTGAGCTGTATTCTTTCCAGCTTCTGTGTTCCATTGCCAGAAAGAAAGATCCTGCCAGCTAAATCTATCCTTGGTTAGACTTCTGAATATGCATCGAGGACTAATAAACAGAGTTGCTTTGATTTTTTTTTCTTTCTTTCTTTGCTTTACAATTTGATATTTTCCTAACAACCTCATTGTTAGTGGGTTATTCAGACCAGAGACTTTCTTCAGCTTACAGGTTTGTGTTTTTTTTTGGATCTATGTGGCCAGTGGTGAAGAAGGAGTAGGGCATGTATTTGTTGATTCAAATAAACAGTTACAGTTTGGAAAGTTCAGAAGGAGCAAATCCAAATTTAAAATGTATAGGGATATATTTCCCATACTTATTTTTAAATCTTAAAGACTCATGCTTTACAAACTCACAAGATTACAGAAACAATTTAACACACAGAGGCTAATTTTGGGCTATTCTGACTTGGCTGCCTTTTTTGACTTCAGATGTTCAGGCTTCTCCATCTTTGCAACATGTTTTTGGGTGTTTTTTTTATTCCTGCATGTTTTATTCAGTTTTTAAAATACGTATCTTCTCCAAGTACTTCCAACCGTGGATCACATCTGGATCCATTCGCACAGCCTTGTGGAGAAGGTCAGGACAGCAAAAAATGCTGGAGTTGTGTATAATGAATATTCTTTCTGCAATCACTTGTTTATGTAAACTTGTAAATTCTAAATTCAGACTTTCGGTCCTTTTCTTCCTTGTTCGTTTCTTACTTACAAGCTGTGCTTTTCTTTTGCTGAGAAGGTATGAAGCTGCATACTACTTTTAGGGATCCTGTAAAATCCCATGTCAGACTTCACATAGTTAATGACAAAAAAAAAAATGCTCATTCTACTGCCAGAGCTAATACACCTGGGCAATGGCTAATACAGTTGACTAGTAACAAAACAAAGAGCTTTCACAGCCAGGATTTGTGAATGTAGCTATGAAAGCTCCTTTTATATCTTCCTGTTAATGTATGGACTTTATGTAGTAATACATTTGCAAGTAGGCAAAGCCCTACTAAACATTTTTTTGTTGAACACTGTTACTGGAAAGCTATTTAAAGAAATATGCTGAAAGTAGGGAAGCTGGATTATCCATACTGTCTTCTGGGTTATGGAGTTTTGTGTTGTGCTTGAGGTGGCTGTACTGTGGAAGAACAACTGCTTGCCACAGTTGCATCAAACTAGACTTTACATTTGGAAGAAGTTATTACTTTTAAAGTGAAGTAGTGCATCAGATCTGTAATACATTTTTTTTCTATGAATAATCTAGCAGCCACGCTGGATATTTCTAATACAGAACTGAAAACCAAATAAATAAAACAAGCTGAGCCACAAGTGTATAATTACAGAAGATTTGGGAGTTGATTAAAACTACAGCTACAGAAGCTTCTCACAACATTAATGATTTCTGGCCAACACATTTTGTAAACAATTAACGAGAGTCTAGGGTGATGGGTTTCTTCATTCTTGTTTGGGTCATTAACATGCTCATTAAAACATGCTCTTGGCCTCCAATTTTTGGTGTTTTTTTTTTTTAGCTCTCTGAAAATCTCTTTTCTTATGCTGAGATTGCCATGCACTGAGTTTCCAGGTGATGTCTTGTGAGGTGTTGACAATTTGCGCCTCTTCTTAAGAATACATATGGGTGATGCTTTGCCTCTCTAAACTACTAACATAAAGATACAGATTGTCCAAAAGTTAACAAGATCTTGTGTGTGAGAGCAGTACTATTCCAAAATGTAAACTTTTTGTTTAGCCATGAGAATATGAGTTTCCAATCTCTCTTTAAATTCAATACAGAACAACACTTGATCTTGAAACTGCTTTGTTTTAGTTTATTTTGGTAACAGCTTACCCTGTGATTTAATGGTTCTAGAAACTGGTATTTTAAGATGGAGATTTATGATAGCCATAAGACTTCTTCCTATACAGTGTACTGTTCAGAGAGTAGTCTTAAATTTCCATTGAATAGAACAGGTTAATAATTTTTTTTTGTCACACTTTTAAACCCAGCTTTTTCTAGAAAAAAACTTTCTGATAGTGAATTACTCCTCTCAGGGAGGAAAAAAAAAAAGTGTAAAGGGGGACTTTTTTTGCCCTCTACTGAGGAAAGACATCCAATGTCATTAGGAACACAGATCATCTGGTAGGATGCCCACTTCATGATGATATGCTGGTCTCAGTAAATCATGATCTTTAGCAACATGCAATGTATGTTCTTCATTGTACTGGTGTGATGTTCATTGGAAAAAAACTGTTCTTCTAAGAATAACTATTGTGATTTTTTTTAAGTTAAGTGGCAATATCAACTTCATTTAGACAAATTAATTTCTGCATTGTTTTCTTTAGTAATTTTCATTGATTTTTTTTTTGTTACAGAAGAAATAAAGCGGCATAACTTATTAACACTTTTCATTCATCCATCTTCTGTACTGAGCAGGAGGAAATATGCTGCTAAAAATCTTGAGAGAGAAGAGATCAATATAACAGGATGCACAAGTGAGATAACTGCAACTACACCATTACATACAGGAAAATCAAACAAGTATTTAAGAACATAACCATAAAAATGGCAAAGAAAAGAATGCCAATTAAGAAAGAGGGCCGACTTGTTTAGGAAGTTGCATATTTTAGTGAGCTCAGTTCATTGCCATATTCAAACAGGCAATTAATTCCTTATTCCCAGCTCCTGTTTGGTCATTCCACACACTTTTGCTTGTTCAGCCTCTGAAAGTAGCTTGTTAACTTAACCTCCCTGTATTTTTATTTTCCAGACTCTAGAATGAGATGCAAGAGGTTAGGGCAGAGGGAAAAACATTTGGTCAGAAGCTTTTTTTGCATGCATTTAGTGTGAATTCTTGTTAAATATGTTCTCCCATTTCCATTTTAGATCAAGCTGGGAGCTACACCATGCACAGCCAGAAAAGACCTGTACAATTATTTTTTTCCTTCCCTTCTGCCGTCTATCTTGAAACTCCTGTTTATCAGTCATAAGTGGTGGTGAAATTATGGCAGTTAAAGTGTTGTTCCACCAATGGAATTTTCTGTCTTAGTTTGCCATGCATTTGCTTGTTGTAATTTGGTGATATCTTTTTTTCACATCTTTGAATTTGAATATATTACTTTTCTATTTTAGTTGTAGTTCTCCCTCCTTAAATAGTTCAAGAAAGCTCTTTAAATAACATGTATAGACCAAAAGAAATAGCATCCATAAGTAGAGCAAAATAATACTCAATTGTCTCATTACTGCTTCTTTTATTTGATGTTTGAGGTTACATCTAGGGATGTAACTATTAGGATTTTCATTACAGGTCTACAGGTCTGAACCTTAGTTTTCCATATGCGTTTAAATTTTATCTATTCCAAACCAAATGCAAATCTCCAGAAGTTGTTAAGCTTGTCAGCCAGTTTGTAGTGCTTGGTTCCCTCACTATGACCTCAATAATGGCTATTTGGAAGTCACAGGATGGTCACAGTGGCAAAAGTAGAAATTGAGAATGAAGATTCCTCTACTGTTCTGCATAAAGATTGTATCTTTTTGTCTCGTACTGCTGAAGTATCCAAACTTTGCAGGTAGACAACTAATGGGTATGTTAATGCTTTTCTGAAAAAAAAAAAATTGCTACCACCCCAATAACTATTCTACCTTAATAATCCCATTTATATTTTTTATACTTTAGTAATCCCATTCTACTTTAGTAATCCCATACTATTATGAAAAACTTTTGCTACATCTTGAGAGAATTAAGAATTAATTGAATATTCACTCCTGTACCAGGTAGCTGGAGTGCCACCTTGCTTTTCTGGATGTGCCAGGCTAACTTGTCAATTACAAAGGTTCTAATTGAAGCTTATTTTTGTTACTTATGTGAAAGAAATGTCAGTATGAGTCTGCAAATTTACAGAAATTAACTTTGCAGAATACATGAATTCAGTGACAACAGTTGAATCGTGCTGTCTTTTGTTCCCATATAAACTTTGTTTGCTCTGCAGTCACTTTTGTTGTTGTTGTTTAAGGAGCTGTATTAATACCTTAACAATGACATTTTGTGTCATACTGGTTTGTAACTTCCTCTGTTAAGTTCAGTGCCTCTTAGCACTGTATAAATACAGCAGTATTCTTTTTACAGAATTACAAGCAGGCACAGTATGTAAACCTTTTGTGCCATCACTTTTAATTAAATGATCTGTGTTAGTTGAACATGGGAAAATCAAAATGTGGAAATGTAGTCATCTTTGCCAGTTTTGATGACTTAGAATCTTGTACTAGAAATATTAAATATGACATTTTAAGCAGTTCTGTGTACATTAGCAGAATTGAATCAAGATAGGAACAGTGAACCTGAGCTGTCGTTTTTAGGTTACATGTTGTTTTTTAGGTTGTATTTTTTTTTTTTTCCATTTTACAAGTGACTTTAAGAAGACCTTTATGCTTTCTAATTAATTGGCCAACTAGGGAAATCTACCATAGTAGTAAATGCAGTTCAAGTAGTCTTTCCTACTGGATAGCATTTGTTGGGAAATGTTTTTGTTTGTTTTTTTTGTTGTTATTTTGAAGACTAATAAAACATGCATGAACAACTACCAATTATCTAGGCCAAGGAGAGTTTCTTACAAAAAAAGATATGGAAATTATCATACAATAATAATAAAAACAGTGAGTTTGTCACCTAGGGCACAAGAGTATATGCTTCTAATAACTTCAGGCAGTAGACTGTCTAATTAAATTCATCAATGTGCTTCAATATCAATTTAAATAGTTGATTCCAAATTGAGAAAAATTAAAACTTATTTGCATGAAATGTGCAGAGCTGCGAGTCTCAGAGTGACATTGGATGTTTATCCACAAGGTTATTTTCTATTCCTGCAGTGTGTCTCTCTTCTGCAACTTATGTTATAAAATATGTATTTACTTATAGTTAAAGAATTGGCTTTTTAGGAGCAAGATTTTCTGTTACTTTGTCTTAAAGAGGGAGTGTTTGCTGGTTAACTACTACTTGCATCCATAATTCCTGGATGCTGACAGTTTGTTGCGCTTCAAGATACAGAGGGAAAGTCATGATCTATTCTGTAACGTTAATGATGGTATTTTTGTCTGTATTGTTTTACACTAAACAGGCTGCTAGTAAAAACAGTGGCTGGAAGTAGGCTGCAAGAAGGTATGAATTAGAAATCTTTCTGGTATTTAGTGTCAGTGGTAGGCAAAATGAAACTACTTTCCCTTGCAGCCAGAAGTGAAGTGAAACAAATGAACTAAGGTGTGCAACTGAAAAGGAAGATCTAAGGGAACAGGCACCACCTTCTCCCTATTCTTATTTTTTATTTGTTTTTGCTACCTACTGATGTATTATTCTTTCTTCCTGAAAATTCTGTATTCATGTCTGAAATGGCGGTAGCTGAATTGTATGTACTTCATGTCATGTCTCTCTGTGCATTTGCTAGTGTTGATTGACTGCAAAGGGGGAAAGGGAATTTTAGAAAAACGATATGGCAGTGCTGGGTATCTAATGCTGTAGATTCTAGATGGGAAAGCACATTGTTTTAGAACAGAAGTGATAAAAGAAATATAAATTGTGGCTGAAAGATAAAATGCATGTCAACTTGTGGTTGAAGATACACACAGTGAAAATCATTCAAACAGAGCTCCTCTGGAGATAACCTTTCTTTTTCATGGGATAGCACTTTGGGCCTTTGAGATCAACGTGTTCTAATGTCCACAGAACTTCTCTCTTGTCCTTACCTGTGACTGATGTGTGTGTTTTAGGCTTCATTCTGCTCCATGATTTTTTTTTCTGAGAATCCCTCTGTGACCAAAATAGTGGTAGAATTCATTGCAACCTATGCTCTTGTGTTCATAGCTGTTAATGAGCAAGAGACAGCAGTGTACACTTGCCTCATTCCAGTTTTCTGCCATAACTTCTCTTTTTCCAAACCAGTACTCTGTTTTTATGACCCTTGATTATGTACATTATTTTATCCTGCAATAAATGGGAATGATTTGAGGGCCATTTCTGTTTAGTACATGCTTGAAGGTAAAAGTTTGTACTCAGGCACCATAAACAACAGAACAGCTTTCAGCTTCTGTGCTCACAGTGCTGCATGCTCCATAGCATCTTGCACAGTGATTAGAATCTACGCTATTAGGATCTGTGTGCTTAGTAGAAGTGTGGAGAAGAATGGCTTCAAAAGTGGAGGCAATGAATGTATCAGGGCTACTCTGAAACTAATGCTTCCTGTTTTATAGTGCTGGCAGTCAGTATCAGAGGTGGGTGTTGGTATGACAGCAGAGGCTGAACCTTTCCAACAGTATTCCGTTTCTTTGCCATGTGACAGATGGCAGCAGAGGGAGAGTCTGACAAAATGGCGTCTGACATGGAAGTGCAGATGAATCAAAGGTGTGAAAATGAATTCTTCCACGTGGAAATAATTGCACCCACTGACATTCATTGATGCTTGCTGAACGTTTCTGGAGACCAAACAGTGGATGTTAGCACAGTGAGATGGTGGGCGGTTCAGGCTCATGTTCATTGCTGGCAAATGGTAATGACTCTGTTGAAAAAATAGTGTTTTGTAGCTGAGAGTTTGCTCTGTATCTTGTATTTGTTGTAATTTCCACATATGTATGATGGGAGACATTAATTTCAGAGCAACCTACATATAATTGGAGCTAAAGAAAGTTGGAAAATAGTTGAAAAGCTGTGGTTAACAACTCAAGATTTGCAGCAGGAAGATGACAGGAACATGAGACTGGGATCATAACATGAATGCAGTGGCCTCCTTGATGGAGTTGAGAAAACTTTGCAAACAACATTTTTTTAGTAAATACTGTTGTATAGTTTCTTGTAAATATGGTATATTTCATTGCATCTGGTCGAAGAAATAAAGGTGCAGAGAAATTTGTGCGTAGTTGAAGGATGGAAAATCTTGTTTCAGTTTTGGAACATTTGTTACTCTTCTACAATTTTGTGATAGAAGTTGTGCACAAAGTATGATTTTTAAATTTCAGCATTATACAGTGTTTTCTGAGATATTTGACTTGACCCAGAAAATTTATCAAACCACATGAAAAAATCTTGTTCTCTAGCCATCTTATTACAAGGCATAGGCCCACGTTGTATTCATTGGCAAGCCAGCCCATGTTTCATCAGAAAGCTCAAAGGAATACATGCTTTGTTTCCAGAAAAACTTGGACAATTTATGTTTTCTTTTATTATTTTTTTTATTGAAATAATGTGTAATTTGTGAGGCTCTATGGGTTAGGTGTGAAATCAGATGAACTTCAGTAGTTCCAGTTACATTACACTGTGACTAATGCCAAAGACACTGTGAAATGAAATTGTTGAATTTCACACAGCCTGTGTACATAAAAGAAAAGAGAAAGGACTTCACTTGACAGCTGGTAGAGGAAAAAATGGCATTTCTCTTGTTCTGATGGCAATAGAATAAAGGATTTCTTTTCAAACTAGCATTATGTAGATATTAAATAATACGTAACAATTTAATTCTATGTTCTTAAGTGGCTTAGTCTCTTGACTGTTAGATTCTGCCAATAAATTCAAACTGGATCAGATACAGCTTGCAAAATCTTTCTGCCATTTTGCTGTCATTAGAGAGGCTGATGCAGTATTTCTGAAACTCCACTTTTTTGCTTTATGTTTTCAGACAGCAGCATGATTAAGATTATACAGAATTTCAGCCTGGATGTTGATGTGTTACCTAAACATAATTTTCAGATAACAAATTAATATTTACCACAATGAATAAGGTTATAAGAATTTAACACTTGAAAATAAAGCTGTTTTGTCATTTATTTTTTGTTCTGTTTTATGAATTAATTTTCCTCAAAGTTAGGAAAGTCAGTTGGACTTCAAGAACAAGGACTGATGAACCCTTGTACATCCACAGCCGATGTATGTTTCTTTCCATATAAATTGCCAGTATTTATTGCACATTGTTGGTTTAGACTGGTAAAGGAAATCAAAGATGCACAGAGGTCAGATTTGGTCATATTTCTAACTAACAAAATGCAAATGAGTCAGAGACAGGTCAATACAACAAGCATCAAGCTTGTATAGATTCAGTAAATGCATTTCAGTTGATACATATGTGACAATAATGTGATCCTTGAACAAGTCTGGGAACGTAGGTTGGTTTCTGGCTAATGTTTCTACATTATAAAAGTTGGTGTTGGTGAACTGTGAATTTTAGTAGTAGTTGTTTATATGGGATCATATGCATAAGTCTCTGCATCAGGGATAGGTGAAAACTTTTGAGTCTACTGAAAAGGAAAAAAAAAGTGTGCTTCTATAGCGCGATTCTTTGGCTTTACATGTCTACAGGTGATCTTCTATTACTTTATATAGCATATCCAGGAGCTGAAAGGCACATACTTACTGAGGCATAATATAACATGTACCCTATTTTTCTTATATACATTTGGTATTCAGAAATCATTTAAACTTTAAAGCCTTATGTTTTCTTCTATATTTGGAGTGTACATTCTTAAGGTTGATACATTCTTTGGGATACTAAACTGTTTGATCGTGTCTTTTTATGACCTAAACAATTTTGTATCTTTCCATTAAGCCCACGCTGGAAACAAGGTTAATGGATGGATATTCTTTTTATGTCATTTTTAATTTGTATACTGTAGATGAATTCTGCACCTTTAAGTCATTATTATTGCATTCTGTTAACTTTTGATTCCTGTTTAATATTGTTATTCTCTATTAAAAGATGCCCAAGAGTGGCATGGTGTGGTCATAGTAAGTAAAGGATCACCAAGCTGCTTGCTGGAAATGAGAGCACGATAAATGGACTCATATTGCCTTTGCTGTAGTTTCTAGCAAACCCTATATCATATACCTGAAGGGATTGGAAACACATGCTAAGTCCCTTGTCAAGCATTCTTCTTAAGAAAAGAAGTCTAATGACTTTATAAAAGCTTGTACAGAATTATTGCAAGCCTTCTGGTTCTGTTCCACTGAAGCTGTTGTGTTCAAGCCTCTTGATTTTCAGATTGTAAACCTGCCTCTTTGAAGGGCAAGGCTGAACACCAATGTAGAAAGAGCTACCAGTGTATCCTTGTAGTGTGACTTTGAATCCCCTACTAGTTCTAACGTTGTCTTTTACAGAATTATTTTTAATGCACAATGTCAGGTGTGAAATCTGCATGTTGGTGGGAGAAGGAAATACTGCTGTAGAAAAAGACTGCATAAAAGCATGCAAGTAATCTGGGACTGTTAACAAAGTAATGAGGCAGATTTCATGAAATGAGAGAAACCTGGACCTTATTTCATAATGATATTTAGTTACGAACAAGTACAGAGAGACATCTAGCAATGTTTTTTGTTGTTGCTGTTGTTTTTGGGGGTGGTTGTTGTTTGTTTTTTGCTTTTTTTTCTTAAGATCCCATTTCTAGGAAAATCATGAATAGTAAATTATTTTGAAGAGAGGAATCATGAGGAAATGATACATGTCTTGATGGTCATATTAATGATAAGTTAGTTCTTGCTTTTCTTATGGGGATAGCTTCATTGGGCAGTACTAATGTTGAGTTTTCTACCAGAAAAGCTGAATTTTCTGTTTAGTGTAGTGTGTTTCTGTTGTTACAGTTATTTAGCTGATATGAGAAGTAGAGGAAAGTTGGTTTCCCATTTGCTTTTTTATAAAAACAAAATGACCTGGTGTCTTGGAGTCGATCTGAAAGGCAGGGAAAGTGAATGTTCTTCACATGCAATCAGAATAAAGCCTTACCAAGGGGGAGTTGATTTTCACTCTAGTTGTTCTGGGTCTGAAGAGCTAGTGCTGTGGGCTATTGATTTTTCCTTGTATGTGCCACTTTTTGTTAGTCTCATTAACAGCAATTCCTTTCTCCAAACTCAGTTTTATCCTCTTTGATCAGAAAACTCGTATATCTTGGCCTAGTTTCAGCAAACGCCTACGTATCTGCTGCTGAACACTTTAGTCTCCTCCTTTCTTTAAACTCATGTTTTCAAAGTGCATGGAGAACAATTTTTATAATCAGTGGAGAGCAGAAGCTAAACAGCAGATGTAAGCACACAAGTATCTTGTATTGGTTATAAATAAAAGTTGAATAATTAAGAAAATAACACTTTTAATTTAAAAGGTGCCTGAGGAGCTATGCTATTTAAAAAAAAAAAAATCGTCAATTTATAATCCTATATTAAAAAACACATATGCGCTCTGGTAAGAGAATCTCCAATATATTAATTCAAGTTTCAATTAATCTGTATGGATGGATTTAGAGCTCAGTGATATCATGATTCTGATTTTACTTTATTAACACAGTGTTTTCCAACTCTTATGTCTCAGTGTTGATTACTATTATATTAGCAACGTTTTGTTGATAACAAAATGAATTGGTATACTGATCATGAGTTATGAATGTGAGTATGCATGTCTGTAGTAATGTATATTATCATTGTGGCCTCATTTTACATAAACTGAATTTAAATATTCATTCAGATGTTATATATAATTAAGAATAGGAAGAGATAGCCAAGTGTATTTAGAAAATTGAGAACTTCAACCCTTAAACATTCATCCAGATTTCAATGCATGTTTTACTTTTGGAAATCAGGAGAAAGATTTCTTCAGTCCTTCCTTTGCATCATTTCCTACATGTCTGACTCTGTAATTATCAGAAGTCAAACAGAAATGTCTGTGTGTTGTGAATCGTAACTTTGGTACCCATAGGAAGGGGCATTTGAATTGACAGGAACAGTACGTGATCTAATATTTCAGCTGGCAGAGGGAAGGAATTGTCTCATTTAAGTGAAACTTCAGTGAATGCTTTTTTTCTGAATTCAGAACTTCCCAAACTTTCTCACTGCAAATGTACAGATGTAAACAGTTGTTAATGTTGCTTAAGAATATGTTATATATTAATGGTACTTTGGTACTTTATCCTTAGTATGTTTTTTGTACATTTTTGAGTGTCCATCAAAATGGGGAAGTCGCATTTCTTCATTACTGTAAATAACATCTGTAGGGAAAGAAATTCATTACTTTTGATACTGAGGCAACTGTGCAACACACATCTAAAGGCCCAAAGTGGAAGCATGAGTTATTTTGGATGGGCCGCAGTTAGAAACTGTGGTAAGTCATTACTGCTTCTTTCTCTAATTTCACCAAGGCATTGGTGAAAGGTCTCTTCCTATGAATTGGATGCCTACCTTTGCAAATGCACAACAGAGCTATTACCACAGATTACTAGAGACCATACCTTAGAGTGATAACAACGTTGGTGTTATTAAGATTAGGCTCTAAAGAAAAATTTACAAGTAGATGTCTATCTAAAATTAGCTATGTTTTTAGTAGAAAGAGAGCAACACACCTTGTATGCAGGGTGTGTTCAGAATGGGAAAAAGAGGTTCATTCATGTCAGACATGCCTTTGAACTGAGTTGATTGCTGTTGTGGGGAAAAAAACTACAATCAGAAACAAAAAGGAGTTTGTTTAGCATGAAATTTCTTGACAGAGTTTTTGTAGAAGAGAATTAAATGGGAATGTTAGGATTTAAATTTAAAAGTAACAGTGAGTTTTCAAGGCTTACAAGTAGTGTAATAAGGAATATATATATTCTTTGTGAATTGGCATTGCTGACTTATGGAATACTGTAAATAATGTTAATGTGAATGACATAGATAATATTGTACTGGTTGCTAAGGAAACCATATTCACTGAATTTCTTTTTTGTTATTACTGTGAAAGTTGGCATGTATTTTAGAATGATTTGGACAACAGAGCACACAATTTTTCTCTGTGGATCATCCAGAAAGTTCATTAGAAAACACTTAATTATTTGGATTTCATGAGATGGTCATTGGGAAGTCTTGATCGTTGGTGTGTTTATTTAATTTGATTACCCCAAATATCTAGTTAAACATTTTAAAAGAGATGAATCATAGAATTTACATTGATTTTTATGTCAGTTTCTGTATATTTGATGAAGAGATGTGATTTGTCAGTTGTGGTACAATATTCCTAGTGCAGTTAGTTAATGCTTTATTCTAGGTGTGTAACAGACTACTTCTAGTTTACACAGCAGATCCACAGGAATCGGTCATTTCTGCTCAATGTTCTTGGTGTGTGTTTGGTACAGAACACACCATGGTGGAAAAAAAAAATTTGCATCCATAAAAACATCCTCATTGAATCTGTACACTTCTAAGAAGGAACAGAGTATAGGCAAATAAATATTACTTTCAGATTAATTTCCATGAATGTAACCTCTCTGTGCATCTTTGCTGCTTTTGTCTGTTGTGTAGTCTTCCATCAAACTGTTTTTTGTTGGCACTCTCCTGCAGTCTTCTGCTTAAAGTTGACTTCCGTTTAGTATCAGGAGTCTTCTGTTGATTAAAAAAAAAAAAAAAAAATTCATCTCTTGCAGGAAAAAGTTTTCCTGTCTTTTTACCTCTGATGCTTTGCCATATAGAAGTATGCTGTGACTGAACAGAATGTTTCCTGATATTGTAACTTGGCCTAGTTTCTTGCATGAAAAATAAAATTGTCAGTGCCTAGATATGTTGAATCTTGAAATCTGCAATATAATACTCTTGCGAAAAATATCTGTAACTGGTGTGTCAAGTTCAGGAATCTTAGTGCACATGGTATGCTAGCTTTTTGGATCTATTACATGGTAGAAATATTATAGAATCATTTCAAAAATTTTGAAATATATAGTATTTATGTATATTATATTTATATACATAAATATACAGTTAATGTTGTGAAATAGCTTTCTTTTGAAAGTATGAAGGTGCTGTCATTGCAAAATGCTAAAATTTTATATTATTTAGATTCTGAGAGGTCTGAAGATGTATATGGGCCAACTTGTAGATTCCAAGTAGATGTTTGTCTGAATAAGGATTTCTTTTGGTTTTCTCAGTGAGCTATGTAATATGATTTGGCCTGTCAGTTCAGCTTCTGACACACAGATGCCCATACTAAAAAAGCCAGCAGCATTCTTAGTATCAAGTGGTTGTCTCATTAACCTTCATAGCTGCAGGGTACGGAAAACTCACTCACTGAATACTATGCTTCATTTTGAACTAATCATCATTAATTTTCAGAGAGAAGAATGTTCTTGTGGTTAAAACACAAGGCTTGAATTTCAGGTTGCCTGACTGGCTATCTAGATAATCTTATCTCAAGATTTGTTCCTTTGGGAAAGTCCCTTTCCCTCTCTGCTTTAGCTTCTTAGAATCTAAGAAATGAGCTGTCTTCTGAATGCTTGCACAATCAGTTTTCTTTAAATGGAGCTAAGCTCAGATAGGTCACGTTTGTATTTCCTCTTTCTTGTCTCTCATCTGCCAGCTTCAAATATAGAACACTTACATAGAGCTGTATACTATTTGTAATGTCATCTGTTATAGGTAGAAGGAACTATTGTCTACCTGTAATGCACATTACTACAGAGTAAGTACAGCGTTTTAAACACTTAAAAGCGTGTTAAGGTTCTTGTTTTGTAGTGCTACTATGCAGTTAATGTTCAAGTCTTTATGTAACGTCTGCCGAAGTAACACAAAACCAACAAGTAAAACACCCTCTACTGTTAGAGCAATGTTAAAAGTCATAAATACAAAGCTTTATGAATGCTTTCACCTCAACAGATATATTTTAACATTGCTGCTGTTTTGAAGAATTTTATCATAGGTGTTTTACAAGTAAATGTTTGATTTTCAGGACTTACACTCTGAAATATTTGGAGGAGATGCACTGGTGTGAATACAAGGCTTGTACTCTTCTGTTCATGATTCATGGAATACATGGATGAAGCAGTAGATAGAACCAAGAATATGTAATCTTGAATCATTAAAATAGGAAAAGGGGAGTATTCATAATATTTAGGCATTTCAATAGAGCAAAAATAATATTTTACAAAGCTCCTTTTCTTGTTCCCCTTCTTGTTCTAATATCTTGTCCTCAGAGCTCTTCCACTTGCTTTTACTCTCTTTCACCTATATAAGCACAGAGAAATGAAATAGCCTTAATGATATGTATTAAAAAACCTACTTTATAAATCCATTTGCTAATGTTCATCTTCAATTTTCACAGCCTTAAAATACTCAAACTCTATGCTGCAAAAAGCCAACTAGTTATGCCAGCTCTTGTGCTTTTATAAACCAATCCTTCATTTCCTTCATTTTCTTTCATTTTGTACACTCTTTGAACACAACTTCTCAAGCTAATAAATTAGTATTTGAGCTGTTTAGCAGTCTGTTCTACTGCAGCCTTTATATCTTCATCTGTACAATATCCTGAAAGACTTTATGTGCAGAATAAACAGCCTTTGCAGTACATGATTTCAAAGCTTGAGTGCTCTACTACTTTACTGAATGCAGTAAATTTTAGGATAGATCGTAATCTCATTCATACTTCGGCTTTTAGAATGCCTAACAACTTCTAGAAACTACAAATCATTATATAAATGCAAGAGAATTGTGGTGTGTTGAATGTGTAGACATTTTATTGTACAACAAATTTATAACTCTGTGTAATTCTACCATAAATACACATCTGCCAAATATTCTTTAAGTTAATGCAGTACACAGAACTTTACCATATTAATTCATTTTGTACTTATAACAATCAACTTTTAATATGAGCTGATTGAAGTTGTGTACTCTGCTGTAAAAGATTCATTGAGTTCTTTAAAAGCTTTTCATAGCAACATATACTAAACCATATATTAAAAATCAAGAAAGGTTTTGTGTAGGAATAAATCTAGCACGCTAATAAGAGCTTGAAAGGCAGCATTAAGATTACTTCCTAATTTAGAAACTCTTGCTCAGCACTGATGGAAACTCATAAAGCAGGTCACATGGAGGAGAATCCAGTAGGCTTCTAATCAGCTAAATGCTTTGTAGTCCAGGTAAATGTACTACCTAGATTTCAGCTGGTCTGGGTGCATGATACAGTTATTGTTACTTGCCTATAGAAGACTTAATTTTTCTTTGAATCAATCTTCCACCTGAAAGTTTAGGCAAATTGCAGAGATTAAGTCATTGTTTATATTAATCTGATCTTTTCTAAGTGTCCAACTATATACTGGCTCTTCAATGTGAAAGTGAGATCACAGTTATTTTTTAAGTAATATATTGCTATCTGAGTCCTACTGAAAATTTTACATTAGCAGCCTGTAGTAGAGTAAATCATTTGAAATGCTAGATAAATACTCTGTCTTGAAACTCAGAGTAAAAAATACTTGCTACCCTCCTGTTATCAAGTTTGATCTAAAAATGACTTGGAATCAGATTGCTGTGTTTTAACAGATAAAATTCTTAATTATGTTGAAAGAGACTAAGACAAAGGCTGTATACTTTCTGAGCTGATGTGTGTGTGTTCTGTCTATGGTGTCACGTTTCAGGGTACTGAGCTGGTTATTTTTTCATAGCCAGCAACAAACTGAAATAGTTACAAACATAACTTGTAGTAATCATTTGTAGTTTTTGTTCATTGCGTGCATTTCTGTTCAGAGCCAAATGTCATTTCAAGGTAGAGCTTGTTTCCATGAGAGCTAGAAATAAATTGGTGTAGTGTTTCTAAGAAAAATGAGAGGCATAGTATGTGAACAGTTTCTATTTTATCTTCTTCAGTGGAAAAAAAAAAATACACAAATCTTAAACTTTTAAATATATCAATATATATGATTACTTTATATTTATACACCTACAATAATCTGTTGATTTAATTACATAATTGTGGATTTTTGAGTGTGTGTGTTGTGTCTGGGAGCAGTTTCAGTATCAGTTTTTTCAGTATTACCAGCTGTTGAGGTCTCTGCAGTATGACAAGGTGCATGGCAGTTCCAGTCATATGCTTCTTGGACACAGAACATCACTATTTATCAACTCCTAATAATCCAAATTGGCTCTACAGCTTGGCATCATAGCAGAGTCTCTTCACACAATACTTAGCTCTGGAAAATATAAACAGACCTGCTGACCTTTGTTTTGACTTTCGTTCCTAGAAGTTAAATAAAATACTGATTTTTTTATTTTAATTTTTTTTTGTCATTCAGAAACTCATCTTGAAAGCACAGTTTTGTATTTTATTTTGTTTGAGTGTAAACATGTTGAATAGCCCAAGAAAACTTGTATTAAGATATATGTATTTGCTTGCAGGACAAGTTTCTTGGTTGCTGCTGCTAAAATAGCAGCTTTGGTCATAATATAAAGTCTGACTTAGGGAATCAATGAAGTGAATGTCTGTTCATGTGAGCTCACCAACCAGTTTAAGTTCTTCCTCCACCAGTAATCATCCACAGGTATTTCTGTCCATTCTAGCCAAGAATTTAATGAATCTTGAACTGTTCTATGTGTTTTCTTCTCTACTTTAGACATAGTCTTTAGGTTAAGCTGAAGGACAAAGGAACAGCTGCATGAGTATCCTGAAAAGGACCTGTCCTACTGATTAGCAGAGAATTTCAGTCTTGGGTCTTTTCTGATACCTTCCATGCATTCTTAAGGAAAATATGCATCTTCTATTCCTCACCAATCATGCCATTATTTAAGTTGTTAAAGCAGGTAGTTCTTTTGCTCCTATTTGCAGTATTTATTTAACTTAATTCCTGAAAAACATGTATTCTAGGACTGCTTACCCGAATAAAGTGGTTTTCAAATCCAAGGTTGAGTGAATATATTGTGGAAAACCAACTCAGGTACAGACACTTTGCATACAATATCAATAGTAGTAAGTAGTAGATTTTACTTGGGCAAGATTATACAAATACAAAGTATGTGCCTTCTAAAGTCCTATTAGAAAATTGTTAGTAAATTTTTCAACTGGTTTGTGGTAAAACTTGGGGATCAAGCAAGGATTTCAAAAGACTGAGAATCATATATTATTCAAGAATGTAAGTAGTTGGGAAAAATTGAGTGCAACTTAGAATGGGGATGTTTCTTAAGGGAATGCAATTCTGGAAGTATTGGGAGCATTGGAATTTCAAGGGAACTGTTTTTATTCATCATATTACATATCATACTGGAAAAGGCCCCAAAATATGAGAGACGGTGAATGTATGACTGATGCCTGCTTCAACACAAGTTTCACAGAATCAGTGAAGTCAGAGGAGACCTCTGGAGATCATTGCCCAACCACCCTGCTCAGCAGGGTCAGATGGAGTAGGTTTCCTACAGTCACATCCAGTAAATATTTTCAGCTCTTATACATTTTACTAGAAATTGTTCCGTGTGTGGAAGGTTTTAAATAAGGAATTGGTAAAGAATCACTATAAGATGTGCTTTTGTGCTTCTGTTTTGTTTGAGGAAGCTTGGGCTCCAAGATGGAGTCCTCAAGACTTGTGATATTTTTAAGTTACGTTTGTTAACCCCTTTGAAGTACTAAGTTTTTCTACTGTGGACGTTAAGCTAGTTGGGATTTTTATTTATTTATTTATTTATTTGAGAAATGGAATATTGAGAGCATGAGTGTCATCTTAATGAGAGAGATCTGATTGTGTAAAAATAGCACTAAGTGTGCTGCCATGACTCACTCTTTTTCAGTTACAGAGGTCAGTAGGTCTCAACCCTTTTGTCCATAAAAATGGACAAAATGAATGTCCCCTATACGTTCTGCTTTCCTGCCAGTATGAAAGAAAATTCGTATGAGAAAAATTCAGACTTTTAACATGTTTTTTCTTGCCCACACAACAGCTTACAAAAATGACAACATAAATATAACTTTTGCATTACTTGTCTTGATTTAAAGGGTATATTTCAGTTCAGATTATGTCTGGCTCCTCTATTCTACCACATGTGAATATTTTTTTTTCTTTTTACTTTGTAGAACATATGTTTCTTCTGTCTGCAGTGAAGTTCAGTAGATTTTATTCTTTCCTATTTTTTCAGCTTTGTTGCCCCAAGTTATAGGAGAGCAGAGGTCATACAAAGTGACTCTACAGTGTTTGTCTGTCACAGTTACGAGCCTCACACTTGCACTCCCCGCTTCTCAGATTTCACAGTCTACCTGTGAGATTCAAGATTTCTCAGACACAGAAATGTCAGAGTGACGGTTTGGCTTAGTGTCAAAGTGTTGTGGATTCTAAACTTGAACTGTCAAACATTCTATTGTCCAAAAGGAAATGGAATTATTACTCCTCCACTTAAGATGGCAGATCATAGATATTTGCCTGTGTCTCGTTCTCTTTGTGTCAAAATAAATGCCTCATACATGTATAAATATTTCACACACAAGTATGAAGTGCTTTTAGAAGAATTGAACTTGACCTAAATTCCTGCCAAGGAATTCTATTGCTCTGAGATCCTTACGAATATTTTCAACATGGAAATGAAATCGTTCAGGGGTGCATTATCACTACAGTGTAAACACAAGGTTACACAAGTCTGAGAATATTCAGAGAGCAAGTGGTGAGGGAGATATATGAGGATATATATGCCACTTCAGGGCTAATGAGAGCTAAAACATATTATTAAGGACATTAACCATATGCGTGTGGGAGCTTCCAGATAGATATTCACAAGCATATTAGCACGAAGGCCCAATCATATGCTAGGAGGTCTATTCACACTTTTCCATCTTCTGGTTTTTTGTTTTGTTTGTTTGTTTTTGTTTTTTTGTTTTTTTTTGCTGGGGGGAATTAGTATTGGAAGAGCTGTTGTGTATCCTTCTTACATCCTTCAACGTGGCTATTGGTGAGCTAAGGGTATGCAATTGTAGAGACATTGTTTGTCTGCCTAGTCACTGACCAGTGTTCTCTCTAATAACATCAGCACTGCCACGTTCTGTATCACTCTATCTCCCTCAGCTTCCATATTCTGAGCTTCATACCAGTATTTGCTTAGTACTTCAGCCTCTAGAGACTGTTTCTTATAAAACCTCACTATCACTGCTCATCTGTAATGTTCTCTGAATGGTATCCTTGGTGGGCCAAGGCAGAGTCTGTTTTTTTTGGAATGAACCTTTGTCCCGAAATAATTCAGCCACTTGATTAAGAAGATGCCAATCCATTTTAGCATGAGCATTCTTACTGTGTGTTTCTTAATAGTTCTTCACTGCTGTCCTTGTTCACTGATGAAAAACAGAGAAGTGGGGTGAGGAGTAATGATCAGGCATTGCCTCATATATGAAGTGGTTTTTTCAGCCTCTAAAATACCAGCATCTTCCAACCACTGCTCCTGTCTCACTGTCTCTCTCCTTCACTCTTTACGTATGGTCTCTGTATGAATTTCTATATTTCATAGGTCATTGTATATATTCTTTATTTATTACATTAGTGTATGAGGGGCAAAATTTTTTTGGATGTATCTGTTTTGTCTGATGATTAGCAGAGCATGATGTTAAGTGATTAGTGATGGAATTCTGAAACAATGAGATATATACATCTATCTTTGACTAGCATATTCTTGCCTCATGACTTAGTTTTGAAACTGGTGCTTTTAATATAGTTCCATAGAGGATTTTCTCTGTGAAAAGAAAATAGCTGTCAAACATCTCTGAGTGCTTGGTGGGGACATGATTGCAAAATTGATTCGCGTCTAAGGAGAGCTAATGGACTTGGACTTCCTGCAGTTTTTACGTTACTCTTTTACACTTCAGCACCATTGTCCATATTTTCTGACCGTTCTTGAATTGTTAACAGGCTCATACAGTTCCTCCCCCCACCTATTCCCACTTCTTCCACAGCATTCTCTAATCCATCTCACATTCTAGCTGAACAATAAATAACATACCATAAGTAATATCTGATGATATATCTTTATCACTTTCCCAATCCCCTGTCCCTGTCTTCCCCCCCCACCCTGATTAAAAACTTAATGGTCTTTGAAACTACTGTGCTTTTGTCCTATTGGTTATAATTGGCCAATCAGCTCGGAAGTTAATAAGTATGACTCATATACAGCAGAGTCATGGGTGCTTAGACTGTCAATTCGCACTTTTCAGTGTGATCACCTGAGCTGTCTTTTCTTAGAAAAGCAGGGGGAAAAGTCTAAAATGTACTCCTGACAACATCTGGACTGATATACAACAGTCATAGGTGCTTACACTGTCAATTTGCACTTTTCAGAGTGATCACCTGAGCTGTCTTTTCTTAGAAAAGCAGGGAAAAAATCTAAAATGTACTCTTGACAACATCTGGAGGCAGTTTCTGGTGAATAAAGATATTTTTTGCAGTCTCTCAAAACCTTTACTCTGTTAGGTTGAAGGTCTAGAATAGACATCAGGGTATGAATAGGTAGTCACTTGTGATATTATTATCCCATTAACAAGTTTGCCCTGGTCAGATGCCATGATTTGAATGCAGTCACTGTGAATGTAACCAAATGTTTGAGAGAGCAGCTGAAATAATCACCCTGCTGAAATGTGATAGTCAGTTTCAGCATGAGGATCATATTCAATAGTAAAATGAGTTTCAGCTGAACACTGCTAGCTGTGTTAATGAACGAAAACTTCTTCAATTGCTGTTATTTCAGTGCTTGCAATATTGCAGCCAAGTACCATGCATGTAGTCCTGCCATATTACTACCATGTACTAGCTTACACAGGAAAAAAAAAAATCCCCCAAAACAGAAAAGCTGGAAAGGAATCCCTTTTTGTGGCTCTTATTGTAAACCCCTAATTCCGTTAATGCTTTTAGAAAAAGCTGAGAATCATGTTTAGTGATCATGGAAAACAACATTTAAAGGAGCTGACGGTTTTAAAAGGCTTTTAATCTTCTTTCTTAATTGTTGGTTGATTACTGAAGGAGTTAGAAGAAATGTATAATGCTGCAAAAATAGTCTTCATATGAAAGATTCATTATCAACTTATCTGGATAGATTAGTAAAAGTTTTTACTGTGTTCAATCTCTTTCCCCCTCCCTTCCCACCCCAATTTTTCTTTCAATTTGCATAAGTCCATATTTCAAATAATTACTCAAATCATATGAAGAAAATAATTTTCATTTCCCAACTATTCTTTGTACGACAGTCAGCATTGGAGGATTTCTTCCAGCTGATTAAGGTGAAGTCCAGCCAGTGATTCTCTGTGTTGTGTATTAGTGTTCATCTCTGCCATTTTTAATGGCAAGCTGGCATATTCTTATACAACTTTCAGATATCTTCTTTCTAATGCAGCAGCATGAGTGCTTGAGCTGCCTTAATAGTTCATTAGCCCAGTTTATGATACTGCCTTTCAGAAAGGAAATGGCAGATATAAGTGTGAGCGGGTAAGTGTGTTTACTCTTCTAGAAGGCTGGGGTCCTCATAACAAGGTTCAGTGAAGCATGGCATAAATAGGTATAAATATTTTGATGAATTTTATAATGCATGCTTAATGCCTAGAGTGGATGGGAAGGGAGATCTTTAATTTTTGACAATAATAACAAAAGGGGAAAAAGAGGGCTTACTGAAGCACGTTTGCTCCACGATACCCGTTATTAATGAGCTTATGGGTATCAGCAACTGAGTGTGTCTACATGATGGGATTTGCATGATGGCATATTAACAAATACATAACTTAAAGGAACATATTAATGGGAAAATTGTTGTATCTATAATTGAAAATTTCTGAAAATAAATATATTTAATTCTTCTCTACATTTTAATCATGTTAAAATGAAAGTGCATTTTTGAGTGACTAAGCTCTGCTAAAAGCATTATTTAAAAAAATCTTTTAAGAATTGATTTAGAATCTGCAATCCATGCACACATTTATCTTCTTCTTCTATCATTATAGGTTATTTATAGAATTTCTTCTGTCTCTAGTTACTTTAGAGAAATTCACTTTCTTGGCTTCTGAAGAAAATATGCTGAGGACTTGCACTTTTTCATTTTTTTTCTCATTGATTTCCTTTTCTTTCTTTTCTCTTTTTACCAGTTTGTCTGTTTACGCAAGGTATTGAAGAAAAATACTCTTAAATGAATTGATGATTCAAGGTAATGCAAAACAAAGTATTTGGAAGATTAAATGGTGAGCCTGAGAAACTATACCAGTTATGAGGCTTTAAATATTTTAAAGAAGATCTTATGCAAAATTCATCCAAAACATAATTCTTCTATCTTCTTTCAGGCCTTCTCAGCTACTACCTTTCTTTCCCTTCCCTTGACCAAAAACAACCCCACTGTATTTATGCAGTTACAATTCGAAAAATACAAGTTAGTATTTACAACCTTACAGTCATGTCAGTTTTCAGTCATAGTTTCATACTTTGACATTCCTTTTCATGTTGAAATAATTGCAGGAATGAATGATTTCATTTAGATGTCTCTTACTGTATCTGCATATGAAACAGTTTTTAAATGATAGGAAACTATGTTCTAATTAAGGGATAGGTCTTCATATCCTTACTCATGGGACTAGCTCTCATACCTCTACTACTATGCATTTATTTACATAGGATTAGCTGTGAGTGTAAATGTTGATATGAGTGCTCTGCACCCCTATTTCTGAGGACCATTTATATCTTCAAATGAGAGGATTTGATGAAAGAGCTCTGATTACTTGGTTAAAACAACGTCTCCTGAGGTGGCATTATAGACTTTATTTTTTTTCCACCAGCCAGACAGGTTTTGTGAAGTAGCTGAAATGAAAATCCACATACTCGGATGTCAGTGGAGGTTCAAGTGATACCCAATTCTTCCTTTCTAGATTTGACTGTGATTGGTGTGTTTAAAATAGCCATAAATTGAAGAGGATTAGATACTTGTTCAATTTCTCAATGTGATCTACATCAGTTTCTATTAAAATGAGAAAAATAATCTTACTTTTTACTTTTAAAAAATTGTATTTGCACAGCCTTGTGATATTATCCAAAGTTAATGTTTTCTGTCCTTAAAAGTACTGTAAAGCTGCGCGTTACTTGGAGTAGATTTCATAGTCACTGCTGTCTCCATGTATCTACAGAAAGAGGAAATGTTTCACATTAATGTCGAAGCCACAGATTGGTGTTTATACCAGAATTATATTTGTTTCCATGGTAACTAATTATTTAACCGAGAAGAGGTGAAGGAGAAGCAACAGATTTTGGTTGTGCGTTCAAAAATAAGATCAGGTCATAAAAGTGATTATAAACCCTTTCGAACTTTACTATGTTCTTTTTTTTGTTGTTGTTTATTATAAAATATACTACAGTAAAGTATGAGGAAATCTTTGCTGCAGTCTGTTATTAAGATGCATTAACATTTTGTGACAGACACGATTCAATATTTCAGTTCAATATTTCAGGAGAAACACATCTACCACCATTTCAGCTCTGCCCAGCTTCTGAGTTTTCTTGCTGTGTGGTGCTGTTGGAACTGTTTCCTTTCTTCTTTGAGTCCTACTGTTGTCTCAGAGGGCTGCTTTCTCCCTTTGTGCTTCTTCTGAAATTTATAACCTATTCTCTCACCCATGTTCCTGGTACTTGTACAGCCCTAGTGATGGCCTCTTGCTTGAGAACTGGCATTATTGTAATTTTTTCAAGACTCAGATAAATCCAATGCAAGAGTCCAATTTCTGAGTTGACTGCAACAACCAGTGGTTCCTTTCTTTGGTAATTCAGTTGAGCAGCCATTGGCAGAGATCTTAATCACCCCTGCCAGCCGAGCTCTTTGTGACAAATGCTTTCTTTTTGGGATGAGCTCGCTCTTCTGCCTTAGGTCCGGAGAGTGATCTGTGAAGGAGTAGTCCCCTTCACAGTGCTGTTGAGGTTTGGGGAAGAATTATCATCTCTGCAGACTGGGGCTGTGCATACACTGTACAGTGCAGTTACATGTCACATAGTGTGAGAACGTATACCTGCACTCTACCTGAAAGAATAAAGTGCTGCTTGTTTCTCATTCCTAATCTCTAAGATATATAGCTCACATTTGTTTTTCCCCTGCCTCAGCCAGAGAAGAAACGGAAATGCTGGTTTATGTAGTGTCTTTAACATTTCCTGTGCTGAGGAGGAAGGAGGAGTGCATCTTTTATGTATATAAAACCACAAAGTTATGTATGTTAGGGAATGAGTGCACTTGCAAAAGAATTTACATACGGACTGTGTATCTCTGAGAACACAGGCTACTGCTGTGTGCAATGTTAAGTTTTAAAAGTATGCAGAGTTGCATGAAAAGTTGATTTTCAATCAGAATTCTGTTCTCTATTATTAATGAACAAATGACTGCATTACCTGTGATCTGCTACACATAGTATATAATTATTCTCCATATAGTTTTTATCCATTTTCTAAGTACAATGCATAGCAAAAAATATATAAAGGCTTCAGTACTTCAAAAGATGTCGATATATATGAACCAGCACATTCTATAGAAAAATAAAAATAGATAAAATTCAGTATAGATCAAAGAAATGTCATAAGACATTGCTGCACTATGGAAGTAAGCATTACTTAAAAATTTATAAAAAATCATCGAAATTATTTCATTGGATAATTTGAGAAAACTTGATTTAATTAGCATTTGATTTTTGTGTAATTTTATTCAAGGATGAAGTGGTTTTTACACGCAGAGCCCATTATTTCTAAAAGCATGACCAATCTAGGAAAGAATATCTGTTGTAAACAGTTGATATTCTTAAGGAAAACAAAAATATGGGAGACTTAAAGGCTTTAAAAGCATTTTAATTTTGAGGTTTTCCCATTTTCTCCTTTTTCCTTTATCCTATTTTTACTTTATCCTATTTTCCCTCTTTCCCCCTTCTTTCTCTTTCTTTCCATCTTTTTTTTTTTACCCCCTTCCCTCCTCCTTTTTTCCTTTTTTCCCTATTCCCCCCATCTCCTTTTTTTTCCCCTTTTGTCCCCCCTCAATTTTTTTTTCCATTTTTCCCTTTTTTTCCTTTCTATGATCTGTGTACTTTTTATGGAAGGGCAGTTATTTGAAATTTAAATTTAAATATTAGATTTATGAATCAGGCTCTGGAAAACAGGATCAGAGATTGAGCCTTATGGATAATTTAAAATGTCCTTTTCCTCTATTATTTATGTTTATACACATGTATATGAATTCAAATGTCTTCATTGCCATGCTGTTGCCAAATAAGCAAATTATTTCATTTATTGCCTTCTATGTAGTGTTTTTGAACTACTGCATATCATGTTCACTAAGCAGGGCTAGAATTTCATTAGCAGATTCTGCAAACCTCACCACATAAGGGGCAGTTCATAGACTAATGGAAAAAACTCTTGCCAACAACATTATGACTTATTCTTATGGCTTTTTCCAGTCCATAGGGTTTCAGGCAGGCAGCATTATACAAGGAAGTAACAGATAGAGGGGAATAAAGTTGTGTCTGGGGAGGACGCTCTGCAAAATGTGTATGATATGGATACAGAGAGTGTGCGGTCCCAGAAGTAATATGTGGGAGTGAGCATAGTGTCCTAGAGTCATATTCTAGAGACAATGAACCTAAATAATTTTGATTTTAACTCTAAGCAGGGTTTTCCTGACAAATATTTTGTAAACTATAAAGTGATTTACTTGATTTTAATTTATTTATAGTGTCCTGCAAGCTCTTCATTTCTTGAATTTGTATTTAGAGAAATAAAGGATAAAGAATGTCGTCTTAATTTTAAATATTTTATTAACTTATAGTGTCTATTTTTTGATATATTTAAAATATTCCTTTTTTTTTCTGTTTCTACTAATCTAGCATTTCAATCTGCATTTCAGTGCTGGATTTGTTCTGGTTTACGAATCTGTAAAATGTACAGCAGAGTCTACCTGGAACAAAAATTTTTAGGGTATTCAGTCACAACTGAATAGCTGCATGTCTGAAGTTGGTGTATGAAAATTTCATGTTTTAAAAGTTTTACTTCTTTATCAGATTTTCTTTTTTAAGTGAATTTAAGAATTGCTCAGGATGATGTATGATAGCATTTTGTGTTCTGTCACTGTTGCAATTCATATACAAACTGAAACTTTGGGTCAGTTCGTGGCTTTTGTTTGACCATTAGATTGTATTACAAAGTCCCTTCCTCCCTACTGATGAGAAGTATGAGTGTTCCTTCATGCTTGCATAACCTCTGTCATCAAAGCACTTTTACTGGCTTTTATTCTATCGCTTCATCTATTTCTGATGTTTGCCTTCTCTCTTTCTCTGTAGTGAAAGTATGGCTTGTAGCTAATGTCCCTTAAATCCCAGAGGTATACGATGACTAATGATAGAAAAGAAAATTCTTACATTTCTTAAATCCCTGACCCAGCATTTCTCTGAGAACAGAGGCAAAAGAAGGCAGCAGGGTCGGCAGGCTTGTGATCACCACATGGTTAGAGGGTAAGGAAGCACAAATACTGTTTTTGTGGTGTTGGCTGCTGACCACAGTTGTACTAGTTTGAGAAATCATAGCCAGAGTTTTAAATAAGCTTTTGTTTTTCAAAAAAGTCAATGGTTGTTAAAGGAGTTGAAATTGGAAATCGACTAAGCCATTGACTTCTACAGAACAAAACGTATTATGAAAAAGTCTCTGAAAAATAGAAGACTGTTTTTAGGACAAGTGGAAAATTGTAAAAATGAATCTCCTTACTCCCTCCTTTGAGGGATTTGAAATTGTCTTCCTGGAGCATCTCCTTCCTGTGAAATTTGCAGCTGTTTCTGGCAGGCTGCTTAGTATTTTTTGTGAAACTGAGCAACAATTGACTGGCAATAAAATAATTGAAAATTCTGGAATAATTGAATCTTTCTGTATTACACTTCTGTCTTATTGGGTGAACTAACGTATATGAGGTATTTTAGAGTAAAAGAGGCCTGGTCAAGATGCACGTAATGTGTCTCAATTTGGAAAAGTAAAATAAAGAGTATTTGTAATCCACATCTAGTTTCTCCTTGATTTACAAAATAAATAAATAAATAGATTATATGTATATACTGTTATTACTATTTATTATTTAATTATTATTGAATTGGTTGAGGAAGGGAGATTTTCTCATGATTAAAAATGTGTTTCTGAATTAACTTTTCAGAAACTGAATAGGAAACTGGGTTCATCAGCTGAAAAAAATCAGTATCCAACTGAACTGTACAAGTGTAGGTCTTTTTTGTTTTTTTCTTTGATTGATAGCATGGCTCATGTGGTTGTGCAGTCTTCTTTCATTTTATGTGTACTTGTTTGCTAACACTGAAAAAATGTTTATTTTCTCAGTAATAAAACAAGGTTCTTCCCCATCATTCCCCTTACTATTTGTATGTTGAGACTTGTGTCTCAATCTTTTATGATGTATGAATATACTTAAACTTTTCCTTGAGCATGCTTTCATATAGGGTACTGTGTGTGTACACACATCTTTAACCAGTCTAACTTGCAGTACTGATATTTATGAAGTAATTTCCTGTTTGTTTTATGTCACTGTAGAATGGCTGAGCTACATTTTAATAGTTTTTTTTTTTTTTTTGCTCAGACTTATAGTGATGGAAGTTTCCAATGTAAGCAATGTTTTTAGATACTTCTAAGAAATTTTGTTTTTCATTAAGATTTTGAAATAGCAGTTTGAAGTTAGAGAATTTTAAATAATGTCTGACTTTCAGAGTCTCAGTAGATCTCTTCTTACAGTTTTCTTTCACCCTATCTCCAGACATTTCACTTTCCATGTTCATGTCTGGAGGCATTCTTTCTTTCAATTTCACTAGATTAGATGTCACTTTCGCTTCTCTTAGGAATTTTGGGTTGCTTTTTGTTTGGTTGGTTTTTTTAACAGAAAAAATGAATAATGAAACTAAGCCTAGCCACTGCAATTTGTCATGTCTGCACTGAAACTACTCTTATTTTTGATTACTCTATCATTTTCCCAACTAACAATATTGAGGGATGCTAGACTCCAGTAATTCTCAAACCTTCTATACAATTGTATAGTATTATCACTGCAGAGCTTATAAATACAATATAGAAAATTTTGCAAAATATCTTGAGAGTGTTTAATGTAATATTTTATTTTAACAGTGGTCTGTAAATATAGATTGAAAATCATAATCAAAATAAGAGGCAAATCCAAGGTCTGTAGCCTCTGAATAGGGGCAAAGAGAAAGACTTGAGCTCTTTGGCTTCCTAGTAGGCTCACTGAAGAAGGAGTAACCCTCCCCCCTCATCTTCAGACATCTGTGGTGTGGGATTTTTCTTCTCTAAATTTAAAGGGCGGCTGCATAGCAATCTGTTATTCATACAGAAGAGAAAGAAAATATACCGAAGAGAATACCTACTTTTCCATAAGAAGCCACTTGAAAACCAAGTACAGGCAAACATTTGCAGTGCATGCAGCGTGCAAGCAGAGGAAAAGCAGGAGGCAGCAGGTAGACCTCTAATACAGAACATGCACATGCAGCATGCACTCTCAGAAGAGATCCACTTTTAAAACTCCTTTGTTTCTGAGATCCACTGATTACCTTGGGCAGGAGAACTTGACAGTACTAAGAGTTACAAATGTGGTTCTGAGGTCATGTATATAGCTTTTCCTTGTTAATTAGATCTCAGAGGAATAGGCCACGTGAGAATCAAGCAGATACTCAGAATAAAGTAGTATTTCAGACTGATGAAAAGGACGTATGCAAAGGTAACTTTAGATCACTTATGTTCACAGTCATCTACATAGCAACCTGCTAGTTGATTTTGAGTGAATTGTTGGCTTTGCTAAGTGTTTTGTGATGGCTTTATGTGTAGATGAAATACTTGCTAGTCTTAAAGTCAGCAAACAGGGCCAAATAAAGGTAATTTGGGGTGAAACCAGAAGTCAAGAAGTAATGGTTCATTTTTCTGGCATAAATTTTAGGTGTATACATGGGGAGTGTGAAAGGAGGAGTCTGGGTGTTACAGCAGTGTAACTCCACAATGACAATGAAATGAAGCAGTTTTTTGGATTGTTTGTCTTTTTGTTGCTGTTTTGTTTTGTTTTTGCACTTCTGTGTTGTTTTTTAATCACAGAAGTACAATTTTAAAATTATTTTTACTTCTAACTTAATGCTTTGCTCCCCTCCCATGTTATTAGAAAAATCTCTTAAGGTGTCTACTGATCTAGTATGCTATTGAAACAAAATTTGGCCTTGCGTTTTGAGAGAGGACAGAATTAAATCGTGCATCACAAAAGTAAACAGGTGTATTATTTGTTGTATTCGGTTATATTGTAAAATTTAGATTTAGAAATCGTGACTACATACCTGGAGGGTGACATAATGTTTATAATCAATTCTGAAGTAAGTGACCAAACCCAATGCAAACTTAAATCCAAATAGGTTAATAGTACCTGTATCAGAGATAATTGGTTATAAAAGCTGCACACTGAGCTGCTCAAGAAAGGCAGCTGCCAAAGAATTTGTGATGATATTTTTAATGCCTTTTTCATTTTTTTTGTTTCAAGTCATCTTGCAGTCTGTAGGTTTCCCTTATTCCATTGTTAACACGGCCTTGAAAGTTCAAGTCTGCACAAGAATTTTGTATCGCTATTTTCATTGCGTCCCAAAGAAGTAAACTGTGAACTGAACTAGGTAATCCTTTTCTTAAAGAGGAATCAACTGCTGAGGAAACAGTTGATTGGAACCTTTGAAGAACTTCAGACATTACCTAGTAGGCCTGTCCCATTGCTACAAAGGAACCAAACAACCAAGGAGTATATTGTTACTTTCACTGTCTTGGTTGCATTTATTGACGATATGGTAAACCTTGCTGGCTTTCTGCTTTCCTTGCAGATAGTATCCAGCAGTGTGTTGGTTCTGTTTTATGCTTTCAAACACAGGAAATATTTTGTAACTTCAAGCCTCTGTGGTTTGCCTTTTATTTGCTATTGGCTGGGGCAATATATACTATCCTTCATGAGGGTGGATATTGAAGGTGGAATTTCCTTCAGGATGAGGGCAAGGTCACTAATTTGTCCCAGCAGCTGGAAAACAAGCATGCTTCTTAACATAGCTGAGTGCAAATTGTTCAATGAAATACATTTTCTATTGGAAAAATGCCAGTTATTTGGTTCTTTCAGAACCTGGAAAAGTGCCTTAATCACTGGACCATAGCTAGTTTTTCATGTTCCTGCCTTCAGGAAAATGTTGGCAATTGCACTAAGTGCAATGATTCTTAAACAGAATAAGAGCTCTTTAGCTTTGGGACCTAAGGCACTCTCCTAATATGTCAGATACTCAGTTTGAAATATTTGGCCCTACACTGAAAATAATGAGCTGGAGAATGGAGCTGAATTGGACAGTGGGGTGGGATTTTTTAGTAAAAGCTTTGGAACTCCCTGTCACAGCGTGCTGTAGGTGCGGATTTTACATAGGTTCAGAGAGAGTTGGACTAGTTCTTACAATAAGAATAAATTCATTAAGAGCTGCTAAATAGAGAAATAGATAAGAAAATCCTGAGCTACATCTTCTTGTGCATTGGATGAAGACACTAATATACAACATTATTATGAGGAAGTAGTGTGACGCAAATAGGTCAGGACGGATTTCTTCTGTTCTTTATGTGATTGCGAAAGAATAGTGGTATGAACACAAGTCTGCCATACTAAAGATGAGGTAATCATCTCTTTGTGTGGGATATAAAAGTGATGCTTGCTTTGCAAAATGTTTTTAAGCTTCCTGAGTCTTTTTTTCCCCATTACACTGAATTTCTGTTTTTTAATCAAGATTTCTTAAGCAAAAAAATGCTAGGAAGGGGATTTCATGGATGACAAGTAATGATTTGATGTTGACATTCAGTCATTGTGTGGTAGAGCAAGTTTATAAACTGAGAAATAAATTCATCACATTACATTTTTGATGTAGGAGGGACAGGGAAAATAATTGAGAACAAAGAGAAGCAGGCAGTTGTTTCTTAGCAAGAAGTATAGTCCTCAGATAGAAAGTAATGTAATAGCAAGTGAGAATTTCTTTGTCTGCTGAAGTACCTTGTTCACATGCTGTAGCATTTCTAGTCCCTCCATCTATGAGAAATCCTCAGTATGTCTTTATTCAAGCAGCACTTATCACTTGGAGGCCAAACAATTACAATTCTAGCACGCTGCCAGAGTCAGTACTCCCATTAACAGTAATGGAGGTTGGGTCTTTGCTCTTGAACACAACACTCAATGTTCACCCATAATTGTCTATGAAATCAAATCATGTCTACTTTACTGTTTGACATTGCTCCAACTGACAGTTCTGTAAACACATCAAAATTACTTCCTTGGTGTTTGGTACATACCCTTTTGTATCCTTTGAGACATTTCTGCTAATTTAAGATGTTCTGGTGTGTCTTGCTGTGAAATAACTACTGAAGATGATTAACCTATTGATCTGTTATCTCTTCCCCTGCATTGTCTTTCCCTTCCCATTTATCTACTCTGCTTCCTTATTATCTGTATCTCATGTCAGTGTTAGTCTTTCTGATGAAATCATACATACATACAAAGGAACCTTTAATGTTGAGTTTTGTAGTGGTTTGTAGAAAATATGTTCATTTGTTTGTAAGGAATGTAAAATCTGCTTGTGTTGTTTCTCTTGGTTTAACATATACTTTTATGAGTGTTGGTTATGAAAACACTCTAATTTATCTTCTGTGTAAAAGAAGTAAAATCTTGATAAAATCTTTCAACTTTCAAAGCTCCTTCTCTTCATTGTTTATATATCTTTCTGCAACCTGGGTATTTTTAGAGCAGAACTCCTGTTGAAACCATGGGTTTTTAAAGAATGTATGCGTACATCTTTATAGAGATCATCTTTGGTCCTATGCCATTTCAGTTTCTTGCATCTACTCATACAGAATACTTGATGGAAGATTTTTTCACTTTTTGCCTAACTTAGCATGCTTTTTCTGTCTTCGGGGATATAAATATTTTAATATTTAATATCATAGCAAATAATCTACCAGCATGGATGAATATTTGCTTTTTACTTATTTCCCAGTCAAAGGGCCTGATTGTGAAAGATGCTGAACTGGCCTCAAGTTCTATGGAATTTGAGGATCCATTATGAACTCCAAAACTGGGACAGTGGTGCCTTTTTCTGTTATATGTCACACTTGATAAAGGATGAAACAAAATCTTTTTCCTAATAGTCATTGTACAGTGGCTTGTCAGTATGGGATGCCAAGCAGAGTTTAAAAATAAAACAGTTTATTAACTTAGAATGAGTACCTTACTGTTCGCTTAGCTGGAATACATGACATCACATAAAGTATTTTTATTTACTTTTAATAAATGTTTCATTGTGCTTGTTGCTTAGGAGACTTTTCCTAAACTTGAACAGTGGTTACCTATTGTATCACCTTATCTTTGTTTTCCCCAGGATCCATCACTGGCCTACCAAGCCATTGTAATTTCCATGAAATGCCATGTTCAGTGAAAAATGCCATAGTGCAAATCTCAAGGTGACATCAGAAATGCTGCTGCAGTTAAAAGAAGTGAAATGTATACGTGAAACCCACACAGTCAGGCATTTATCTGTTAATTGGTGGTCCCACCCACCAAGGAATAAGAATAGTCGTATTTAGTAATACAGCAACACACTATCAAGATAGATATGTTAAAGTTCTTTATCTGTGCCTAAGTCTTAGTAATGTTAGTAAGTGTTTGTAATGTAAATGCTACAGGCTTTTCTAGGTCATTTAGCATTTTATGAGGAAACACGGCTCTGACCCCATATGGTGAAGCATCAGAAGCTAAACAGATTGTCAGTGCAGGGTCATAGATCCTTGAGGACATCAGATACTGTTTAGCCAATTCAAAGCAGCTTGACATTCCTATCACTAGTGACACTTTATTTCTCTTTAATAGTTCTGTCATAAAAACTAACGACACCAGACAGATTTGATATGAATTTCCCAAAGTAGTTTCAAGAGACGTGGAAAGGGTTTAATTCTAATATAAATTGTGCATTAGTTGATTCATACAACAAAATGTATGTCTTGAAAGTAGAATGAACCTCTGGATCTTGCAGGTGTTTTATTTTATTTTTTTTTTGCAGGGGGTGGTGCAAGGGGTTGGATATATTAGCAAGACATGAGGGAATAGGATGCATGCTTTAAGGTATTGTGGTTTAGTAGTCAAATCACAAAGGTGATAAACCTCCTACATTCTATTTTCATAACTAGTATTTGCTATTAATAAAAATCCCATTGCGCTTCCTCTGATTTCTCTTATGCATTCATAGTATGAAGACAAAAAGTGGAACTGCAGAAAGATTGCATTGGAAGGGATCTCAGGAGGCTGTATAATCTTATAGTGCAAGATGGAATCAAATCACAGGTAGATGCTGGCTGAAATTATCCTGAAAGATCTCTAATGATAGTAACTTCACACCCTCAATAAGCAATCTGTTTGAGGGCTCCAATAATGTAGTTTTTTTAGGCTGGCTTTTTAGTTCTAATCATAAATACAGTATGATACTGCAGGAGGAAAACTGGTGGATTTTAGAGGAGAAACATTCATGCAAAACACTACAATTTTTTCCTGGCAAGCAGAAACGTTGTTTCTCTCCATTTATTGCTATCATGAACCATCCAGCTAGGATTTACCCATACCTTAGTATGTGTGTGTATGTGTGTGAATGCACGTATGTAAATGTAAAGACTGTAATAGGACTGTGTCCTTCAGGGAAAAAAAAAAAGCTACTACTAAATATTGCTAGAGATTTGATATTCCTGAAGATTGAGGGTCAGGAATGTGGAGATTCTGTTTGGGGCAATTCTCTTAGCAAAAGTTTGAACTTGTTTGTATATCTCTTTCTTCAGCTTTAGAGATGATATAATTCTTAGAAGTGCTGTGGGGCATAAAGGATCTGACATTTACAAAATGTTTGTGCTTCTGTCTCACTCTCCATCTCAGTTTCTCAATTATTTTGCTTTGCTTATACCTGGCTGGTTTTACTGTGTTCAGCAAAAGCAATGGAATTGTATTTAATGTTAAATACTTGTGTTAAACTGCATATAAAAATGTTTCATGTAGAACATACATTGCAGATGTGTGCTAATGGTAATTTTTCCTGTTATGTGCTATGTACTGACCATATTTGGAGACTGTATTATATTACTTATCAAGGTCATCTCTTAGTTTTAACTCTTAAGTCATTATACAACTGTGTTTAAAAGCTGATCATCTTAGAACTGCAAGTTCAGGTGTATGTGGCATGAATACAAAGTCAACAAATCTGTGTGCGTAGCACATATGAGCTTACAGTACAAATTTTTAATGTAATTTATTTATAAATGAATCTGAAAAGTTATTGTGTATGTTTTTTGCTAGCAGTCAGAGATGAATATATACTTTTATAATGTGAACAGGAATGTTCTTGACCCCAAAATACAGTTTTGTTTAGCTCAGGCACTTTGAAATTTCCTTTAATCTCCAGAAACTACTGGATATCCAAAAGCATCATCAATTATCTATCTCCAGAATTATCTCATGGCCTCTAAGTACAGTGTTTGTTACTCTTTTCTTCTCTTTCACTTCTTTTTATAGATTCATTTACATATTATTTGATTAGTTCATTATGCCTCCCTTCAGAAATAAGATTTCTCTATCTTTTGACCCTTCTTTTATTTCAGTCTTAACATAAATTCTGAATAAAATCTGGAATTTCCAGATATCCTAGATCTTATTTCTACTTTTGTTCATTTATTTACAAAATAATAATAATAATAATAATAATTAAAAAAATGCCAGTAATGTTGACTAACACTCAGTTATCAAACTCTCTGGTCTCTTACTCCTTTTCTATGCATAAAGCAACTTGTTTGATAGAATTGTTCCAAAAAAGTCTAACATTCAATATGATGTATGTTATACGGTATTTGATCTTTCTTTATCTCTGCTCTTACTACTCTGTTTGGCATGTAATATGTGTAATATTTACATATGACTCCCTAGACTATCTTAAGGGCAGTGTTCCTACAAAACCCATTTCAAATTCATGAAGAGCACAAGAATGCATAACAATATTGTAGTGTTCCACGTCTCATTAATGTAAACAGGGATTTTTTTCCTGGGGTCATTAATAGACATGCACTCTCCAAGAATTTATTCTTATTAAAGCTTTTTTTTTCTTCTTCTTACCAGTGTATTGTGTTTTGTAATTCCAAACTAAGAAAATTGCTTCAAATGCTTGGCTTACTTTGGATGATGTTTAATTTTTAATCTGAAGTGCATAGCAAGTACGGAATTCTTTTGTTATCTGTCAGCATATTATATTGTCCAGTGGTAATCTTGTGTAACTTCAGAGGAGATGCAACTGGTTTGCTGTTCCTCTCCTTATGCCAATCAAAAAATCACTTCTACTAGTATGAGGGGGACGCACGTTTCTGTTTGAGTCAGGGTAAAACCCAACTACGGCCCTACCGTCAAAAGCTGGGCTTAGTTCTAAGAATTTGCATTTTCTGAAAGAACACTCAGTGAGTTACCTTTTAAGTCAGATTTTAATTAGTTGATGTAATAACTATTGACTTTGCTGTAGGGATATGCCAGTATTATTGATATGACAATTAAATGCAAAATGATTAGTCTATTAAGGAAGTACTAATTGATTTTTGTGTTACTAAGCTAAACTATTAAGAGCTGATTGGTCAAAATAAAGTGGGCTGTATCTGTAATTATTAAGTTTTGCTTCATATGTCATTCTTTTTTTTTTTCCATTCTTATCCGAATTATCCTCTGAAATGATAGATGTATGTTTTCAGAAGGATTTTAATTTTGTGTAAATAGAAATTAAAGAAGCATTTGTGTTTATTGTTGATGTATTAATGGAATGGTTTGCAGACAAAGGAGAAAGCTTTCTAGGTGATCTGGAAATTGTTATATATTGATGGTGCTGATAGGCTTAAGCATATATACTAATAAGATAATTATTCATTGTATGTATAATTGCATCTTAATACCTTAACTTGACTTCCCTGGCTTGGCTGTTTTGTTGCATATAGACAGCTTTTCTGTTTGGGAAAGATCTTGTCAGTGTAGAAGTTCTGAAAGTATATTAAATCCAAAAAATTTTGTTACAATTGAAGTTTTAAGATACAAACATGAGTTTAACGGCTTTTTCATCTCTGCCATATAGGTAGAAAACTAATTTTCCTCATAGAGTTAAAATTTAGTTTTATTACTGTTAGAGAACTAAATTGTTAAACTCTTAAACTAAAATTAAGCTACAGCTGACAGTTGTTAGTAGTTGTAATAGCTTATATGTGCTAAGCACTGCTCTCCTCTCTCTCCCAGTCCAGGTATAAAAGGACAAAGACGTATCTTCACAACCAAGGTCTAGCAAGACAAGGTAAGTCTTGAAGGACATATATTACATTTATGTTAACCATATTACTTTGCTGTTTTATATTCAAGTTTTGCCTTGTGTTCCATGGTTAGAAGGCTTTGCATGTTCATGTTATTCTTGTGTTTTTGTTTCCATGAGAACAAAATGTTTTAAACTATATAACACTGTTTCTTTTTTCATATGTATCAGTGTAACACTTCCAGTTTTCATAATTTGTGAAACTTTGTCTTTTCCAGTATAGATCAGTGGATGACTATAGGTGGCTAATGTCCCTTCATCACAGTAATCACCTTTTAAAGTTAAGAGGAAATTTGGGGAAGGAAAAAAAAAAATCTTTGCATTTTTCAAAAATTCGATTTTAGGTAATTACTAATATTCACGGGTTTTCATGGCTGCCTATTTTTTTGTGTCCAAATAGTGTGGCTTGCAGCATTCACAGCTATGCTGATATACATATCAAAAGCAATATTGTTTTGTCCAGAATTGGGACAGTTGAGAAATGAATGAGTGTTTTACTCAGTTTTAAGACATTGAATTCTTTACCTCTAACACACTGTAGATGGTGTCAGGGTTCCAGCATGCTGTGCAAGTGGGAATGACAGTTTGGGAGTAGAAATAAAATAATTAGATAGAAGACTAGAATGCTGATGTTGCTAATTATACAATTGAGTAATCTGACAAAATTCCTGATGTGGTGTCTTTTTAAGAGGAAGATGTGTAACATCACGGTGTTTTTCCAGTTACTGCCAGAGAAACCAATAGTTTCTAACCTTGAGGATATTTTTTTTTCTTGAAAATAAAAGAATTACACATTTCTTATTTTTTTTTCAGTTGAGCATTTTATTTTGCTGCAAGCAAATCACCTGAAAAAATTATCTGCTGAAATAGAATTTTTTTTATTATGTACATTCACAAGAGACTAGTTTAAAGCACACTTGACTTGGCAATCTAAAAAAAATTAAATAATCATAAAAGTTATGTTCCTTAGTGCACCCCTCTTGGTATTTTTGAATGCAGGCCAACTAACCATTTCAAAAATCTTTAAACTTGTTTATAAGAAAAAAGAATCTCTGCAAATCTCTTCAAACTTCATTTAAGCAAGTTTCTAATTATGTATGCAGATCTGAACGACTTTCCTTTTTCCTTCATGACATTCGCTGAACCTCAGTGAGAAAAGCGTACTTTATTTAAGTTTGCTCTTAGTTTAGATCTTAACTACAATTTTTATTTACACAAGACTTTCAAAGAGGTCTGAGTATTTACTTTTCAGGTGTAGGTCAATTATGTATCTAAGAATGGAATAAAAGGGATAAATACAGATTTAAGTGGACAATAACTATGAAGGAAGGAATGGAACACCTTGGTACAAGGGAGAAAAATGATCTACAAATAAGAATGGTGATCTATGGTCTACAAAAAAAAAAAAAAACTACAAATAAGAGCTAGAGCATATCAAGGAGATATATGTAGAACTAGAAAATAAAATGTTCCTAGGAGGCTTTATAACAATATTTTGAATTCTTCTGATTAACATTTTGACGTAACTGTTAAACTATGAGATATAATGGAAATGGAATATTTTATCTCATGTCCATTTATGTAAGTGGAGAAAAGGTAAGAAAACTAATATGAGAAGTCCTTTGGAGTGTAAAATCTCTACAATTATCTGTAAAAAGATACAGTTCTACTTTTCGGTCTTTTATAATAGCAGTAGAAAGTCAGGTAATATTTCTTTTTTGAGTAATTTTAATTTATCATTCCACTTAAGATGATTCTCCAAGATGTTTAACCTAGAAGAACTTTTTTTGACAAAACAGTTTGAAGTTTGTAGATTCTGTTGGTTTTTTTTCTCTCTCTAAAGTTCATTTGATTTATGTGATTTAAGGCTACTGTCATGGAATTTGGGGGAAAAATAAAGCCAAAAAATGGGAAGCGAGCTGTTGAATGGTTTAACTCTGAAGTGTTGCTATTGATGGTGGAAGACCTGAATATTAAAAAGAAATCAATTTAAAAACTGGCTAGCCAACACAAGAAACTGATTTATAGATATAGAAGGTATTGCAATGTAAATGCTTTTCTGCAAAGAAGAATATAGTACTTTTCATGTTTGATTGCATTTCCTAAGGAATTTTTTTGGTAATGTTTGATCATTGTTCCTCCTGCTATTTGAAAATAAATTCTCTTATCAAAGTACTGAATCAATATTTGCATAAGTTTTACAATTCCCATTATGAAATATATGAATTTATTTATATTCTGTAATGGAAGAAATGCAAATATAAAGGTCAAAGAGATTCTCTAATTTCAGTTTTCATATGGGTGATTTACTATTCATATCTTGTCTTCAAGGGTGCTGAACAAGTGAAGACTATGTAGAAATCAGTACCTTTGTGATCACTACCAGTTAGAAAATGAAATGTTTGCTGCTCGTTACTTGGTTCTATATTCTGTGATAAAAACACAGAGCTGGTTGGAAATTTTTTGTATGTGACTTCTGGAGTGCTGTGCATGGAATGTTATTCCAAAAAAAAAAAAAAAAAAACAACATTGAAAGTCAATTATTAAGGCTTATTAATACTTTGATATATTAGGTTTTTCTTTTCTGTTTGGCTACGGAGGTATTACAAAGCTGTAGACCTCTGGACATGTGAAAGGCATATCTTTGCAATAATGGGGAAAGCTGTGAAGGTATGTCGATCCTGCTTTTCCCAATATTTGGTAAAGAAATGTGAGATCTTTTTTCCTCTTAATATAAAAGAAATGTCTACTTCTCTTCTTTGGCAGTGCTAACCTCAGTCTTTGCTGCAGTTATGGCACTTTAGACAAGAAAGAAATGTAAGACTTAAAGCATATTAGAAAAGTTGGCTGTCCTTTTATGCTGCCGTGAGGTGGATCCTTCCCTTGCATCTCTGACCTGAGAGGCTAAGTGTGATTCTGCCTTCTACTCAAGACATATATATATTTATTATTATTGTTATTATTTTCTTAAAGGGGATTCTGTATGTCTTTTCAATGCAAAGTGGGTCATCTTCAGTTGCAAGCTGTTAAGCTTTTGCAATCCAATTTTCAAGAAAAAGCCCATGTAGCCTGAGGATTTCATCTTGGATCTGGTTCTCAAATACTGCTGCCTTGGCCTGTGAGATTTTGTTTCCTTTCATTAGATTTTTGGGTATGTTACTTGAAAAAACAAACAAAAAAAACCCAAAACCATTATTCCTTGGCTTATGTGTTCAGGCTTTTCCTCAGCTTCCAAAAAGCAACATATTTTTTTTTCTTTTCATCTCATATTCTTCATATTCTATATTCTTAATCTCTTGTTTTCTACCCACCCTGATGCAGACTTGGAAGTATTGCTCTCAGCAAATGATTTTTTTTGAACCTAGCAGATTTCCTTTATTAGTGGTTTTTGAATTTACCTCAAGAAAAATATTGTCGTTTCATTTATTTCTGGAATTCATCTAAGGTTGTAATGCAATAACTGCATTATAATAAGTGAATACTGAACTTTTAAAATACAATTTTCCCTCAGCAAGGATTGGGTTGTTTTGTGATTCCAGAGACTTTAGTGCAACACTGTTAATCATCAACTGTTGGATATCACATGTGCCCATTTTGTCCTCTCCTGAAACATAATTTTTGCTGGAAATCTTAATTGAGTCCTTCCTTCAGAAATGAATCACCTTTTCATGGGAAAGAAAAGAAATGGTAGGATCCAAAGACCATTTGACAAATGCACAAAATAGTTAAGAACTAGGGAACATGGTATAAGAAATGGGAAATGAGCTTCAACAGTTTAATACTGAAGATAAAAAAAATGTATGGAAAAGTTAAGACAGAGTATTACTCTTTTTGTCTAGAAGAGAAGGATGTTATATTTACGTAGAAGAGCAGAAGAAAAGTAGATCAAAATGGGTCTCCAGTGCTTAATTTCTTTTACATTTATGTATGCATGGTGTACAACACGTGTTAAAATCTGTTTCTCTGTTTAATGTGTTATTGTCTAGATAATGAATCTGAATTTTTTTTAAGCATTATTTGAAAATAAGTCTGAGAAAATGGACACATTGTTCTTCATGTCATGTGCTTGCCACCATTAAACCACAACTGTACTTGTGTGAGCAAGTTTAATTGCTCATTAGTTCTAGTTAGTTTAACTTTTTTTCTCAGAAGCCTGCCACATCAGAACATGATGATCAATAGGTGCTCAAAACTACTGCTTAGCAAAATAAATGGCTGGAATGAAAATCAATGAACTTCAAACAGAAGTAAATTTCTACAAAGCAATCTGTTGTTACAGCTTCTCTGTGTAGTTGCAGCATTTTGACTGGAGTATTATTACATCCCTTTCCATATTTCCTGGCCTTAAATATTTATATATTTGCATAAGTTGATTTCAAAAACTTAAATTCAAGAGTATGGTTAGATAGTATTGTAGTGGTACGCCCGTAAAGTTATCTGTTTCAGTTGTTATGAAATGTGTATACTGCAAAGTGCTAGAATCTGTGTCTCCTGTTGTTCCTCCCCACACCCCTTTATTTTGTTGTAAATCATGGTGAATAGATGAGAGATCAGTACACAACTGAGACACTATGAGGACAAGTTTAAAGCATGTGTTGATTTGTGTGGAGTCAGCTTCACAATGTAGACAGCTAGAGCTGAGGGCTGCCTGCCCTGGAAAAGAAAATACGCTTAGACTGTCAAATGTATAAACAAAGTGGGAACACTGCTGGGCAGTACAGAAGGTGCCAGACAAAGGAAAATTCAGTGAGTTCAGGAATTTACACAGATGGTAGGTCTTTGCACTACTATACTATGAAAACCTCATTAATTTCATAGCAAGTGAGATAAAAACAAAAATTGATTCTTCGAACTGTCAGTTGAGAATTGCTCTGTTATCTGTCCTTTCTTGGCTTCTTCTGTGTTGTGTAGGTGATCTTGAGTGCTTTACAAATTCATCATTAGCTTTTAGTCTTGGATTTTCCAGCACAGCATTTTCTTCAGAACAACCCCAAATCTCATCAGCCATCTGATATCTTTTTTAGAAAATATTGCACTTTGAATGTACAAGGTTTTTTGTCCCTAACATTGAAGTATATTGCAACAGTATATTGTTTATAATGACCAAAGTACTCAGAATTATAGTGAGTTGATCTTTTGCTGGTATGTTAAAGTTGGTGATAATGAAAAGTGTTCTCAACTGAAGTATCAGTAGGAAATACCCCTATTCGTATTGTGTCAGTTCATGGCATAGTAATTCCTTCATTTGTTAGGTAAGGGGAAAAAAGGTTGGATGTATCCTGTAACAGTTGTGGCCCTCTTATTTCCCTCTATCTGACTCAGATATATGCAGTTATTAATAGAGCTGCCTTGCAGTGCTTTATCACCTTCTCAGACATATTAGCTTCGTATCTGTCTTTATCCTTAGTTCTTTCTCTGGTAACACAGCGTGAAGATGTTCCTGCTGTGATAGGAACTGCTGCTAATACAGGTTTACAGTCAGATTTCTGAGTGATTTTGCATGCATGTGGAACAGTGACACTGGTAGAACTGCTGTTCAAAGATGCTTAGGAGACCTGTGAGGAGAATGTACATTAACTATTTATTTAAAGTAGGCAGCAAACACTTCTAGGCTAGATGCGAAAAGAAAGAGGAGGTGAAGGAAGAGACAGTCCAACTGTAGGTCCCAATAATACTTAACTTGTCAGAACAAATGGGAATTGGAAGACAAAGGATAAAAACAACAAACATAGAAAAAAAATTTCCCTAGACCATACCCAGTACAGTCTACTGAACAGAAATCAGAGCTTCCTTGGGAAGTAAAATCACTAAATATTTTTAGCAGTGAGCAGCAGGAAATCTGGTCTACACTGAACAAGATAAGGCAAAGGAATCTTTTGGTTCAATCGATGCGAGATGGTATTGGGCTGCCAACAGAGAGCTAGTTAAGTATTTTGTCTGGTACACTGGAAAGCTTTAATAGATAAGAACAATAAAATAATCCAGTTATTGTAACCCTTGAGGGCAGTTAAGAAAAGCAGATAACAACATGTATTGCTGATTTAAAAGAAAAAAAGTCTGCAAGAGAGCCAGAACTTTGATCATGGAGGATTTTAATTCTCGAGATTTTGATTGTGATAGCTGTATTATTAAATATATATTTTTTGATGATAACACTGTATGGCTCTGTGAGACAATTTGTGGAGCAATTCATGTAGTCAGAGGCTATTTGGGAACTAATCCTGTGAAGGAGACCAGCCTAATAAAAAAAAGAAAAAAGACGTGTAGGAACTAATGATCACAGTATCATCTGAACATACAGTTTCAGAATAAGTAAAGAAATAAAAGTTTGCTTGTGAAGGAGCTTATGTTGAGGGAATATTAAAATGGCAAACTTAAATGTATGTACCTTGTCCCTGTCTAAAATAATGGAGTAAGAAGAATGGATAGTATTCTATTGACATGAGGTGTCAGGAAGAAGAGCGACTTTTGAATCCACACCATGAGGATGTAACTTTCAGACTGAAGCTCTGCCTTTAGTGGGGCTACCAGTTTCTCTAGAAATAAGCATAGAACCATCAGTTCAGGCTCACTCTGAAATGGCGACTTTTAGTACATGACATGAAAAGATTTTTAACTAGAATTTGCACTAATCTAGTTTTGTAATCCTATCCCACCCTTTTGTAAAAGTTACAGGCATTCCATTATTATGTACTTACTAACATGAAATATTAGTAGAGGAAAAAATCATTTAAAATTTCATCTGTTTTGTCCTGTTTTCCCAGCATCAGTCTTCTCTCATCGGGTTTGGGTAGTGTGATCCTAATGCTCAGTGCAGATGGTTTCATTTTCTTACTGTGTGCACTTGTGCGATGGCAAAAATAAATGTCATAGGGAGATGAGCATAATCTCACTGTGAGAATACATATTAATTTTGTTAATGTTAATCCAGTCTCATAATTGTTTTATCTACAGAATATTATATTTCTGGAATTGTTTTCAGAGAGGTATGGCTTAGACCTTTGCTGCTGATTGACAGAGATGAACTGTCACCATAGCTACTGAATAAATTAATAAAAAACCGGTCAGATTGACAGACTTTAAAACAGGAGAAGGGAAACTACCAACTAATCTGTGATAAAACATCATTTTCTGTCTCCTAAAATTTAGGAGTGAATCTGCATTAGAAGTTGCTGAAGGTACTTCAAGCGCCAAATTTAGATTCTACGGTGTAAATTAAGGCAAAAAAAAATACTGTCTTTTGAAATTGTGGCTGTGCAGAGGTCTTTTCACAATTATTTTTTCACCTGCCAAAAAGAGAAAACAACAGCACTGTTAGCACACAAGCAGTAACCACACCTATTGTACCTTTAGCATGAGTGTTTCATTGTCTTCTCAGAGGTTTGCCAGTGGGATGTGATCAAATGAGGGTGGTGAGGCACACATTGCCTGGAGATGTGGTGGATGTCCCATCCCTGGAGACTTTCAAGGCCAGTCTGGACCAGGCTCTGAGCAACCTGATCTAGCTGGGGGTGTCCCTGTTCATTGCAAGGAGTTGGAATAGATGATCTTTAAAGGTCTCTTCTAACTCTGAGGATTCTATGATTCTATGATAAGTTTTATCAGGAAAGATTGAGAGACTATCCTCAGAGCAGCTTATAGCTTTAAGCATAGGATACTGAAGGGAAAACGGAACAAAGAATTCTGTTGTTGGCCTGGAGTAAAGACAGACTTCAAATTCATTGTTCCATACTGATTTGGAATAAATGTGTGTACATCTTTCTGATCATGAGAAGAAATTCAGTTAGGAAGCTGATAAAACCTTTTCCAGCTTGGCTTCCTCAGGTCAACACTTGCCAGTTAGAACCTGATTAGAGCTACCAAAAATGACTATTTACAAACAAGGAAATTGGCTGAGTTTTATTTACAGAGGGTTGTACAAAGCATCCTATTCGTATGTCATAGTTGTTGTCATCACTGTTTATCAGTTTTAGCAGCAAATACCAAATTAATTCCTTAGAGGTGTGACTACTTAGAGTTTTTAAACATGGAAACCTCCCTAGCTTCTAAAGCACTCTGGCATCTGTGTTCTGATAACATAAAGGCACAGTCTTCTTATTGAGACATTGGTGTTAATTTGTTGGCCCATTGTTTTCCTTGATCAGAAATAGCATTATTTAGGCTGGAAATTATTTTCTTTAATAACAGTATTTTCTAGTTCACAGTATTACAAAGTCTGTTTTCAAGATAATTTTCGAGGTTTTTAGCTCCAGTTATGGTCATGCATTTTTTGAAAAAGCCAGCTGTTACATGAGAAAGAAGATCTTCCTTCAGGGTTCTGATAGATTAATTGGGAAATGTGTCCTGTGTATATTCTAAGTTATCAGCTGACATAAGGCAAATAATTAGAAACTAAATGTGTTGGTAAATAATAATAATAATAATAAAAGATATGCATTTGCATGTATGTCTGAGTCAGGAATATTTTAATAACTGAAGCTGCTGCTGTTAACTATGCTATCAGTCAGGAATCCAGAGCATGAACAAGATCCAAGTGCGTTCCATACAGCTTATGATCTATTTATGTCATTATTCTTAAAAATATATATAATGGAAATACATTTCAAAGGGAAAAATGCAGGCAGCCTTTCTTGTGACATTTTCTATCTTAATTACAACTTTTTATTAAGAAAGCTGGTGCTGCATGACCCCTGGTTTTTTATTTACATCATTTGTACTTGTCTCAGAAGAGCTGGTGTTTTAATCTTTTCACTTCTGCTAACGGCTTCTTTCTTTACTTCCCTTTGATTTCCTGCACTCCTCAGTAAGTTCAAGAACGCTGCCGTGGCATTTACATAGTATGACAAAGATTATGGCCTTTACAAGAATGTAGGTGAAACAGGCATATTCAAGTACTAAAGTTTATAACTCTATTAGTCATGTTTTCACTTACAATATCCACTCATCACAAAGTACTGTTAAAACCGTTCTTAGTTATTGACTTGACCTTTGTTTTTGAGGGTTGTTTTTTTTTTTTTTTGTCATTGTTGTCCAAATATCAATAAAACATCCTCTTAGGTTCAGTGAAAATTCAAAACTTCAGTTTTCTTGTAACTTAGGATAACAGTCTGGAAAACAGGTGGTTGTAACCTTTATGTATCTTGATTAGAATAAATTGTGATGCATATGTCTGATTTTAGAGAGGGGATACAAATTTATCTGGTGTATTGTATGCAGAACTTTGAAGGCTGAAACTGAGTATGCTCTATGCTACATATTTAATACATTCTGTATTTACTTATTCATATACCAACCTTGTTACAATTAAATTCCCATACGTTCTCTAAAGAAAGAGATGCATTTTTTTACTTCATAAAGAGGATCTGGGCAGCACTATCAGTAGTGATTCCATAGCAAATGTTTCAAGACTGTAAATACATGTTGTCCCTTCTCCAGTTGCACATCTTCTGATTCAATTCAGATGTTTTATCAGTAATGGCAATACATTGTGTGTTTTTCAGCATAGCTCATTTACTATAAGACAAGGAATATTAAAGAGGGAAGTTTTGCCTATCAGTAAACCTGTGGATCATAATGTTCTCACACTTCTTTATAAATAGAAAATAAATATAAAATGAAAATTTTATAAAATATATCATTATAGCAGAGCTTCCTACCTGTATTCTATCATTATCTTTGTTTTTCCTTCACCTCAATGGTAAAGTTGTCTTAGTGACATCCTAATCACCTCCCACTCATACAATTGTAGCTGCACAATACTAGTTGGTGTGTCACAAACAAGATTTAGAATTTGTATTTGAGGAGCAAAAAGTGTCAAGATATTCAAATATTACCTCATTTTCAGTACAAGTCCTTTATAATACAGGAAATAGCAAGCACAAATAAGTTTGAGATCAAGGATTGTTATCTGTTGCAACAAGACCTCTTAATTTGTGAAGTTAAAGGTGAATGAACTCTTAGCTCTTTTTAACTCTTGCATTGGCTTTGATGTGAGAGATTTAAAGGACTGTCACATTAAAGGGTTGCGTTTACATTAGGTGGAAGAGACAAACAAAAGTTTTTTTGTTTGTTTGTTTGTTTTTAAGGAAACAGAGGTGAAAAGTGAAGGAGAAAGTAAATGCTAGCAGGTCATGTTGAGAGATCTGTGGCAACAGCAGCAGGCAGAATTGGTTTCCCCACCTGTCTTCTGTCCCACCACTCTCCGCATTGGCTGTTGTCCCAATTATATACTCTTCCTGACACTGAGAATGAAATAACTGAGTTTACCTTACTCCTGTGCTCATTTACCAGATCTTACCTACGATTTGTCATTCGTGATTAAAGGAGACAAACTAGCATCAGCTCGAAGTGTAGCAGTTAAACCTATGTCAGCATCACACAGCAGGGTTCAAGACTGTCACATCTCCTGGTGCAGCAGAACAATGAGAGCCAGACCCAGCCTAAAGCCTTCCTGCCAGCATAGATTTCTCCTGCACCTATTACTACTGTTGAAGATGAATTTTGGAAGTGTGAAGAATTGAGGATCTTGAGGCAGGTGTCCTTGTCCTGCAGCAGTCCATCATCTCAGTCTCCATGCCCTCTCCCTCTGAACATCTAGGAAAGCAGAAGAGCTGCTAGCAAAGGGTGTTGCTGAGTCAGCCAAGGGCTGCGCAACTGCATGGGTTATTGCTGCTCAACTGGGTGCTGAGTTTTCTGAGCTCTAAGCAATAACCCTGTAGTCACTGCTCCTCTGCTAGAAAATAAAATCTTGTTAGAGACTGTTCTCTACATTGCTGATCTTTGTAGCTTTGGTGGCCAGAAGCAGGTGTCCCTGCTGTGCACGTTAACAGCTGCTCCTACTGGATCTGTTCAGTGTTAGCTATTTGTGCCAACCACTTCCTAACCGGGTTCAGCATCAGTGGTTCTTGCTCGCTGTGCTCTCGCCGGGCTGCCTGTGTGGCGGTGCCAGCTGCTCAGCTCTCTTGGCCAGCTCACTGACTGCAGTTCTGCTCTCTCTCTGCTTTGCCTTGCCAGACCCTCGCTCTCAGCATCCCCAGAAATGTTTTCAGTCTTTGTAGAGAAAATGTAAAGCCATGATACCCACCTGGAGCCCTTATCAGAACTGGGCATCTTCTTGGTGCCCAAATGGTGACTTGCCTGCTGTGAAAGAGAATGAGGTGGGAAGAAGGCCTCAAAGAGCTGCTGGGGCTTGCCTGGGCTTCAGCCCACTGCTCCAACTTTCCAATGAGTGTAGCCAGCCTCATTGACTGCAGGGTGCTTGGGGAGAACTTTGGCTGCTGGCGAAGACCGCGATTATGCCTAGTGATTTATTCGTGGATGTTATTTAGCTGTTTGTGAAACTGTTTGGAATTGCAAGTCTTTGTCTGTGAACAGTTGGTTTCAAAACAAATCCTGAAACTTGCCGCAAATTATTCATAATATATAGCTCTCCATCTCTCATTATATCTGTGGTTTGTATTACAAAAGCACCTAGAGGCCTCGGCTGACATTAAGACAAGCTGTATGCTAGAAGCTGTTTGCATAGATAATAAAATAAAATATTTATATGAAGAATTTCTCTACGAATAATTGTTGGGGCCAAAAGGCATTATCCCATGTTATGATTTGCTCTTGCATTATTGCTCTATCGGATTTGGCGTGTTTGGACTTGGACTGTATAGGCAGGAGGGTTCCATAGATTTATAATGCAAGGAAGTATTTTTTCAGCGTTTTTGCACCTCAGCAAATTCAAATGTAAGAATTCAGGGTCACAGTATCGTATTAGTATTGTTTTTGTAGATTTAATATTGTATTAAGTGAAATACTGTTTACAGTGATGCTTAGCAAGTGTATGTGGATACAAATCTAGTGGCAAAATGTATAAACTTACATTTCTTCATCAATAATACCACCGACTATGAGAACAGAGCGTAGTAAAAAAATATATTGTACTGTCTACTATCTGTTGCAGTTTTGGCATATAGTTATTTGACTGCCCTGGTGTACATTTTATGATATTTTTCCTTTTATTGCATTGCTCGGATGGATTATGCATCAGCCATCAACAATCTGTTTATGAAAAGGGGAGCACTCTGGGAATTGTCAGTAAGATCTTCTGCATATCAATGCATAATAATGAGTGTTTGCCGTTCCGTAGAACTGCTGTGGTCTGCAAGTGGAGTGCTTTATATATTTTCTTTCCTTGAAAAACTGTTTAGAGGGGACAAAGCCAATTTTTATCGTTATTATTTTCTTAAATAATGATTCCTGGATATATATGAGGGAAGTGTTTGTGAGCTCATGAGTGAAGGAATGCTTATCAAAGAAGAGGGGCTATTTCTTATTCACATGCACATCTTCACAGCACTTTAAATATTTCCATATTTCAGAGGTGTAAAAAGCTAACAGGTCTTCATGTTTCAGGACATAAAGCTCCATTCAGTAATTCTGTATTCACAAATGGTTTGATGGTGTGTTTTTCTCTTTGCCTGCTTAGGTACATGCTACTATATTTTCTTAAAATGTATTCCCAGTTTCACAATTCTTTACATGAGAGAATTTAAGATGAATACTTAGAAGGCAGTAGTGGGAGCTATATATAAATGTTTCAATTTATAAGAAATATTTGCAAAATGTTTTACAGCTTCCTGATTATGTTGAAGTAGGCTCTTCTCAGAGCTACACTGTATGTTATTTTGAAATGTCTCTATAGCCCATTTAATTGTTGGTAGTTTGAGCTGTGATGACAGTTACTGCTCACCCAAAGAACATTATAGAACATCTTGATCCCAGTGATCTTTCCAATCCCAAAGAATCTCTACTGAACTTAGTGAAAAATTAACTGAGTTTGCATCCCAGACAACATAGAATGAAGGAATGTCAAAACTATGCAGTTTCTTCCTGTTTAGAGTTGCTGGTAAACACAAACATTGCTGACTTTCTTCCACGTGTTGCTTATGAGAGTGAGGCCAAGGGTAAGATAACAGCCCCAGTAAAAGTGCATTCAGTTCCAGTGCTGTGCACTGGTAGAAATCTGCATGAGTAGTGGAGTACTGCCTTTCTCGTAAGCTGGCGCTTACGCATTTACATCCTTGCGCTGTTTCAGAGGGACCAGTTTGTTTGTTTTTACATGGAATGTTTTCTATATAAGTACTAGTGATGTGGGGGCTAAGTAAGCCGCGTGCTAAAGTAGAACTGAAGTAGATAGAGTTCTGTAACAAATAACTGTCACCTATTTTCAGATAGAATATTATCACTGAGCAGTATAAGAACACAGTAGTAATCTCTGCCTTAAAGGGGGACACTGGAAAGACCAGAAGTTTTTTGTTGTTATTTTTTAAATCATCATTATTCTATATCTTTGCTAGATTACTTATAAAAAAAAATTAGGTTTTTGATGCTGACAGCATTTTTAGGTTTTCTCCCATCAGTTAATGTATTCTGTGCTATGAAATGAACAGCAAAACTATTTCAGTCAGTTTACTGCCAATGTTCATTGAGTTGTCAGTTGGGTTTCTAACTAGGGTTCAGTGGTCCTTATGTATCCTCCTCTGTCATTATGAGAGATGTTTCCTTTTATGTTTTGTTCTTGTCGTAGTAAGACTAAGATTAAAATTGTTACTGTGAGACTGTGCAAATATATTCAGGCTCCAACTTGATAAAAATAAATCAATCAGAAATATAATTCTACATTCTCTCATGTGCTTTAGCTTTCCCTTTTCATAGAACTAAAATTAAGCTATTAACCCATTTATGAGGATTGCTTTAAATTTATAACTTGACAACATCTGTATCAAAGTATTTTTTTCTGTCAGTTAGATGCTTTTGGAGGAGAAAGTAAATGTATCAAAAGGTTTTGTTACACTTAGAAGTTACACTACTTCAAGGTTCCTTGTATAACAATGCTGCTGTTATTTGTGAAGTATTTTCACCATAGAGAATTTTAAGTGATGTCTCATGGCAAACTGGGCAGAAATCACTGTAGATCAATTGTGTGTTCAGACAGAAATCTTTGAAATATCTAACTTATTTTATTTTCAAAATGCAACAGCTTAGAAAGTTTGGTTGTGTTGTATTTCATACTGAGGAAGCTGGAAAGATATTGTTGTATTTTTAGCAAAGAAAAGTACTAGAATTTATCGGTGTATAGATGCCTTAATTTTTACTGACTCTTTTTTGAGGCAGCATAGATTATAACAAGCATAAGCATACAGATCTCAAAATTCATTCTAGAACAGCCATGTGAAAGCAGTAAGATCAGAAGGTTTGAGGAAGTTCAATATCCCCCCCCTTTTTTTTTTTTTTAAGATGTCTGAAGATGTTTCAAGAGACTGCAGGCAACAGTTTTGATTTTGCATCATTACTGCGAACATGATTGTTCTTCTGACCTTTAAGAGCAGTTTGCTTCCTGATTATGTGAAGAGTGATCTTGCAGGATGGCCTGAGTGTTTTGCATGGTATTTGCAAAACGAGGGCAGAACACTATTAACTGCCTGAACTTATTTCATCCTTTCATCCTTCCAGTACTAGCTGCTTTAGGACTACATTCTCTAGATTTAAGCAGTATATCTCTTCCTTTTCTGCCGATTTTCAGCTTGCTAGCTAAGCCCTCAGTGTCAATATGTGTTTTAAAAGTATCTGCAAAATACGTTTGCAATGAGTCTTGATTGTAAAAATACTATTCTACCTAATGGCAACCTGTCACTAGTGCTATCCATTAGTACTGTAATTCATGTGGTATTTGAGAAATGTAATAACCTAAATTTTAGTGACTCAGCATTTCCTTGAGTAACATTCTGTCATGATCAGGTTTGCCATTTGTTTTTAATTATCCTCTGTTCTCTTCCTACTAAAAGTAGCATCAAAGTTTAGTCTTCTTTTTTTTCCCTTCAGATTGTTAAAAGATGGTAGACTTAAGTAATTAATGCACTGTCAATTCAGATGGAGAGGTATAATGTTCATAAGAGGTTATGGAACTGCAACTTACTAGTCTTCCTACTTTCCATGCAAATGACTTTGTTGGTTCTCCTGGAATTCCTCTCCATATTTTGCTTTGTTATAGGGAAAATATACAGCTTCTCTCCAGTTCTCTCTGTGACGTATCTATACTGGGAAGCAAAAATGAACAGCTATTTCAAATGAGAATCAAAACTGAAGACTGAAAGAAGCATATTTTCTCCCCAGAGACAGAATGAATCTTATCTCCAGCAATTTGCATTTGACAGTTGTGCACTCCTTATTGGAAGTTACAAGCTCTGCAATTCCATCCCTGCACTTGGTTCAGTTCAGTTGGTATGTTATTTTGGGCAGACCTTTCTAGCTGGTTTGTCCTTAGAGTACAGTTCACTCTGGTATTTGCAAATAGTTACCAATGCTAAAAAATATTTTGCGGTAAGATGGAGCTTTAGAGAGATGACAGTTTCTTACCATTACAGAGCTTTACCTGCATCTTATTTAGCACAACAGTTTATGGCCTAGCATATTACTGACATCAATGATTTAGTCATCCTGATCCTCTGAAGAGATGTACAATTCTAAGTGTCTTTTCTCCATTCAATATATTTTAAGTGAATTAGTTTTTTCCATTCATTCCGAATATTCTGTATAATTTGGAGAAGCAGATATGTTCATTTAGGTTTGAACTAAGGCCAGCGTAGAGTTGACTTTCTAAAGATAGGTGAGCTTTTTCAGAGTTCTGCTGCTTACAGCTACCTTTCAAGGAAATAAATAAGTACCGGTATTCAGCAACTCTGATGTAGATACCAAATATCTCTGTGTCTCCAATTAGACATCAGCTACAAAAATATCATTTAATGTTTTATTGTTTCCTTTTGTCATTCTCCTCTAAATTTCCATGATACAATTGTGTGCATCACCAGGTTGGGCTCTAAGTTGCAGTTTTTCATTTATTTGACTTTTAAAGGGTGGTTTTGTTAACAGTTAGTGTAGTTCTGTACTAAATGAATTCAAAAATTTCTAGCTGAATATTTTCCATATTAAGAATTTTTCAGACTACCAGGTACCTTTTGTGCACAGAGACTGACTTCTTTGAGAATGCTTTAAAAAAGTCAGAAATCATAATCTGCTCTTTTACAATGCTACTGAATTTCTCTTCTGTTTAATCTAGTGTATCTTTGCTGTTAAGTGTTCCATAATGATTTCAGCTCGAATCAGAAGGGACCCAGTTATGGCACCATTATGATATGAGATTAGAAAAGGGAAAACGCATAAGGACACAAGTCCATGGAGAATTCATTAAGATGCTAATTTGAAACCACTGTGATTATAGCAGAGAGATTTAAATGTAAGCCTTCAGAGAACTTGTGATGATGTGGAAACAAAAAGGTGTCAATGTGCTTTATACTGTCATTAGAAAATAAATCAAATACTAAGAAAGATCTCATTAAAAGAAAGTAGTAACATTTTTTTGCATCCATAGAACTTAGTATCACATCAACTTCTCAAGTTTTTGGTGATCATTGCATAGGATTGTTTCCTGTACCTCACCTATCATCACTGAACTATCACACAGAAACCACCCTCTGATTTAGTGTGGATTGTTTCTGCTTCCCCTTTCTTCTTGACGTTTTGCAGATGTAAATTTTCTGATTTGGTTCAGGGAAGTTAAATGACAAGTAATAATTGTGCCAGTTTCAAAAATACTGAGCAGTGTAGGCAGAGGAAATCATCTAAATCTTAGGCTTGGTTCCTAAAACACATCCTAGAAACTTTCATCTCAAGGAAAGGGAAACCCTATCCAGTTTCCCCAGAATTGGAGATGAGAAGGATCTGAAAGTGAGCAATAACAACACAGAAATTCAGGTGTTTTTTGAATAGGCAGCATAGAAACCAGATTCCATATTTCCTCATTTATTAGGAACTCCTGTCATATCAGCATGAGTACGTTTTGTAGGCTTTTGATTTAGCAAAGGACTAAATCACAGATAGTTGAGTACGTTGTATGTATTGCCTTCCTATTTTCTGGAACTTTTTGGTAAAAATTAAGATATTTAGATATTTTTTGAAACATTTTTAAATTACTACTTGACTGGGAAAGGACTCTAGAAAAATGTGAGAAGCTTTGTGGAAAAATATTGAGCTTGAGTTAAAACAGAAACAGGTTCCCTGGTGATTTCTCTTTTACAATATTTCACAGTCCTTTGTTCATATTTTGTGCAGGTACCTAGTAAATATATATAATGTTTAACTTCATACTACAGACTGTTAATTTATAATCATTTTATGTCATCTACTGTAATTATGGCACTGTAATCTGTGCTGGCTGGCAATATTTTGGCAGAAGCAACTACTGTAATATTTACAAGGCATTTCTGGCTCTGTTTAGTTTTCATTGTGCTCACAGATATTCTCCTGAGTTATTTGGATACTAGTATACCAAAATTACAGTTGTTTACTTTGCTTCTTGACTAGTTAATCAAACATATTAAAATATCTCAAAGCTTTTCAGGGGAGGAAATTATACTCCAAAAAATCCATTATATGCAAGCTGCAAAAGTAATGAAGTTCCTCCAGTACTGAAGTCATTTCACAGCATTTAAAGTCAAGCTCCATCATTTAATCATTTCTAGTGATTTGCTTATAAATTCTTGTCTGTCTCAACATAATTCTCTGAAAGGTTTTGACTTAATTTTTGTTTTCATTATCTTCTCCTATATCTGGTGTAATTCCTAGGCTTCTACAGAAGAAGCTGTTAGGTTAGGTGGCTGAAGCTAAACATGTCAGAAGAACATGGTAATTGCGGTCATGGCCAGATCTGTAGAAGAGTTCCGTATAACAGAAACTCTTTGGAAATTGTTCACTTATTTATTTGCAGGAGGTATGGTGCCCAAATGGAACCTTTTAGCTGTTGAATATGTGTGGAAACTTGTAACGTATTTTTTTTATACTTAGGAGAAGCAATTCATTATGTGTATATATTTAAATCTTTTTTTTTTTTTTGTAAATAATAAATGTATTACTTGCATTTATTATGTTTAGTGACACTTGAATAATTATTAAGTACACAGGTCTTAAGGATATGAAACTCGCTAATGATTAGATAGGAGAAAGTTATTTACAATTAGCTCTCATTTTTGCATTCCAGACCATTAATACTATAGCTACTGAAATGTGTGGATGTCTCTAGTTCTGCATGTTACAATGAGTGAGTTTAGATTAGCATTTTGATTTGGATCAGGAGTGTGTATGTGAAGTAATTGTCCTGGTTGCCTCCAGGTAATTACATTTTCATATGCCTCATGGAGCAGTCTTTGAACATGCCAACTGAGTAAATGCCTTCCAGGAGAGCACATACTGGTGCCAGTAGTGATCTGGTGCTGTCCCAGGAAGCAGACTGCTCCTAGTACTGAATAGGTCTGTTTCCACCAATATAGTTATTGTGGCCATTGGGCCCTCAGTACTAACTTTGTCCCTCAGCAGATCTACCTCGATTTTGCTGTGCTGCAAAGTTTCTTTTATAGCTGCTGTTGTGTAAGGCAATGACACTGGCAGCTTAGAAATAACATTTTGTTAATTATCAATTCCTTATGATTTGTTAGCAAGACCCTTGACTTTTACATTTGATAAAAGTGTAAGAGGATATAAGTCATCACGTATGTACAAGGACTAGAACACTCCTTTCAAAGGAAAATTGAGGTCACATTTCTTTCTTAAGAAATAATTTATTCTGTTTGTAATTTAATAAAACTTTTAGCATTGTGTGCCAACATTCACTTCTTAGCTCTCATTAGGTTGTACGGATCAAATGGCAGTGAATTTTTTTTCCTTTTAAGCTAAGGAAATTGCATTGTTGGAGTTAGTAGAGGTTACTGCTCCCCAAGACATTGGCTTTGACAGCAGTTATGCTGTACTGTTCATGGAATTTGGTCTCAGTGCTGCTTTTCTGTTCTACTTGGATTTCCCCATTGTTCAGTCTGTTAGCATGTGCAGTTTAAGTAATTAGTTTGTATTTCTTTTTCCTTTAAGGTGGATTCTCACGGTTTATCAAAAAATTTGGTTCCTACTCCTTTGCTACAGGTTCTCTGAAAGTTCTCACCTCTTCATCAGGTTTCTCTTCACAGTTTCTGACCACTATTAAACAAAGCAACTTGTCTGAAGTAAAGTACTTTCTATCGCTCAGTACAGGACATAGTTGACAAAGATTGTAGTAGCCCATGTTAAGCATGAGACAAAAAAAAAAATAGCCATATTTCTTTATTGTCATTAGTGACTCAAGGTCACGTTTGGGAGCATCTGTCTGTTGCTGTGTAGCCAGTTAAATCTGAAAGAACATTGAATATGTGATAAAATACCTGTATTTCTAATAGTTCTTTCATTTACATTGTTCTGTTTGTGGAACAGCAATGAGAAGGTTAATCTTGAACCCCTATATTAGAGGCTGGGGAACACCAAAACAAAAATTTCAACAGGTATCTGTGGCCACGAATGCCCAGGTAGCTGAGTCTAGGAACTGAATTAAGAGCGGCAGGATTTTTAAAGCAGAACTTTTACTCCGTAGTGTGCACAGCAATACTACGTGAGAATAGCTTGGAATTGGGACATTATAATGAAGGCTCCGGCTGATTAGGTTTGTAGTTTTTCTGTTCTGCTGGAAGTGTCTCTTTAAGGGATTCTTCTGATGTCTCCAATTTATACATTAAAAGCTAATAACTTTTCAGATTTTTTCTATGAATTTCATTTGCTATCCCAATAATTTTATAAACATTTCTGTGGCCAGGAGAGCACTATTTAGCAAGTCAACAACCTTGCAATCTATCCTAATTGAATTTTGAATTGTTTCAAAAGTTTTGTTTGTCTTTTTTTTTTTTTAACTATTTTCAGTTTAGTTCCTTGAATGATGATCATTCTGGTCCTTTTCAACCCAGGCCATTATATGATTTTATTTTATAAATTTTCATCATTAGCCATATGTTTGGAACGAACACTCATGAAATATTTTATGTGCCAGCTCTATTTGTTGTTTATTAGAAACATTAAGAAATCTGAAACAATGCTCTATTACAGAAAGGACAAAAAATGCAACATTTTCATATTTAACAAAGCTTTTGCATTGGCAGTGAAACTAAGGAGTATTGGATAAATCATTCTGTGCAGAAGAAAAATGTATCTGTCCATAAGAGGACTTCAGCGTAATTATTGATTCAGAGGATGGTTTCATTCACTTAATCTTTCCCAAATGCTTTGTTTCTGATCACAGGAGTCATCTAGTGCAATTAGTGATTATGAAAACTGTCAGCACACAATTACTCAGAGTAAAAGTGCTCAAAACATCAGCCAGAAGAATATGTAGTAAGCACAAGAAATTTGAAGTCAAAATGGAGAAAAGCTTTTGTATGCAGATAACAAAAAACTAGAAAATAATGAGTAAATTTGCCATTTGCCCTGAGATCATGCATTGTCTTTGAAGGTGCCACATCTGGGTTTTTGTTGTTTTGAAGGGAAGTGTACTCCAGAGGTACAAACTTTTCCCCAGGAAGATCCTGTTGCCATTTATGACTTGAATTATTTTATTTAAGCTATTATTACAATGCAAAATTTCTTCCTCCTATAAATAATTCCTCTGGAATTGTTTTCCTGACTCCTTCAGAATCTGGAGAAGGCATTTAGAAGTTTTTAATTTCCTTTGATGGAATTCAGAATAGGAGTGAGACATTTTAAATAATTTCAGGGTAGATCACTTTTTCCACAGTGTCTTCCCTGCTCATTTTATTTTCATAAAGATTGCAATAGCTGACATGGCCTGATTGCTATTTCATAATCATGTCTCCATTTTGCACCTGTGTGAGACAGCTCCCAAGTTACTGACATGGTTTCACTTTTCTGGGCTAATATGGCAACAGAGGGATACTTTATCCAGATTTATGTAGGGTTTTTTCTGAATCAGAAAATGATTTTCTTCTAAGATGCTCCAGACCTTATTGAAGGAAGTGATTTTACATCATAAATTCCTCTCAACTTGTCCTGACACACAGATCATAACCCTGACTCAGAGTAGCCAAACCAGTGTTGTTTCTAATAAAGTGCTTTTTAATAATTCTGTGCTCACATAGTATTTTAGGCGATTGTTTTTTGGTGAATGTGATTGCTGTTCAGTGTGCAACGTCATCATCATTTCTCTGAAATTTTCAAGTCTCCAAGGCCAATAACACAGCAGTTTATTGCAAACTAATCAGTTGCATTTTGATAATGTCCTCAGTACATGATCTTTAAGCACACAAATAAGTGGAACCAACTGACCCCATTCTGCCCATCTCCTTAAGAAATTAAGTCAATTTCAGGAAATTTCAGCCACCGATGATACACTCCCACCTCACTTTGCTAACATGCACTCTTTGGTTTCCATAAATGTTTGAAAAGCGTCAGTGAATGTCAGTGCTATTTTTTCTTCATGGAGGAATTCAGTCCCACACCTCTGATTCATCTGCACTTCCATGTCAGGTGCCTTTTTGTCAGACTGCCCCTCTGCTGCCATCTGTCTCACAGCAACAAATTTTAAGGAAGTATTGGTGGGAAGGTTCGTCCTTTACTGCCATACCACCAACATCTTCCTCTGATGTAATGGGCCAACATAATAAAATAGAAGATATTACTTTTGGATCAGACCTCATACTAATTAATCATTTAAAAAACAGTGTGTTGTTCAGTTTAGATTTGAGTGGTTAATAACAAATTTAACACTATAATCAAAGTGTGTTCTGTTTGTATGTTACTGGCAAAATTTTCAACAGTAATCCCAGCCAGAGTTAATATTATGATGTAGATCTCCTTCTAGTTGCTGCTTGTGATTAAATATAAATGTTTCCTTATCCTTTTTAAATTACTCATTTCTGTTCGATAGGTCCTTTCTAAATTATTGCTGGAACTTATATTGCTTGTGGTTGAACTTGGACACTGTAATGACATGAATATATTTAACCATTTTGAAGACCTGATCTCACAAAAAGCATTCAAGTTCGAACATGCATCTCACAGAGTGGCGTATCTACATTTTTTAGATAATTAGGTTTCAGTATGGTGACCTGCAGCTGAATAGCCATCAGGGTACTCAGCAAGTTTGAGTATAGCCAGGTCTGCATACAATTTTAATGAAATGAGGTTAATTAGTCCTTCCTAAGCAGACTAAGGTTTTATAAGCTATAAAATGTAATAATTGTGAGAGGCCCAAGCAGTTCTTAGGAGCTTTCAGTGGGATATGGAGAGGAAAGATTTTGATGATGGATGAATCTTCCAATAGAAACACAGAGTGCCAACTCAGACTGACTCAATATATTGTATGCTATTATTTACAACATCAGTTATAGTATTTCTTATGGATTTTTTTATGTTCTTTTTTTTTTTTTTTTTTTTTTTTTTTTTCCCAATGAGGAATATCAGAAAATACTACAAAATATATTGTTAAGCATTTGTGTACCAGGGAAGTCAGTCGTAAGCACGGGAATCACAACCAGCTCAGCTGTACAATTTTTGTTGGCTTTCATTTGTTGACACATTTTAGAGACAGTGGTTTCAAACACAAAGCACAGCAGAATATATATTTTTAATGAACATCAACCTGACTTATACTTTTGAAGTTGATGAAATGCCTCTTGTTGTTCTGGCCTATAATGTGAGGGTATGAATTTGTGGAGTAGAAGATTATTAAAAGGCCATTTCTCTTAATCAGGTGTATTGTTGGCTGAGTGATTGAATAAGTCTCTGGGTGAGAGTGCCCAAAGCTATTGTGGTCAGCAAAGTCCCAGGGTAGCTCTAAGGGAGCAGAAAGTGGAAGAGTGAGAGCTAAAAGGCCATAGACTCTGCTGGACTACCTGGGTGCCTCTCTGTCGTTTGGACACCAGTCCCGCTCTGAAAATACGCAGGTTAAAATAATCTACACGTTATTTATTTAAGTATTTGGAGGTGGTATTTATTAGCTGAGAACAGCTGAGAGAAATTCAGGAGGTGGTGAGGTGAAAAACTACAAATACAGAATCTTGAATCTTTGCAAGATGCTAATAAACTGGAAATTGGTTATTGCAAATGCTTAGCTTGGCTTACTTAGATTGTTGTTTAAGCAAGGACTCCTGAGTGTTATACTCCACAGGTTGAAGATTTATTTATTTCAAAATATTTTCTTTTGATAAATTTTTAATACTGCTTTGAGAAAGGAATTTTTTTGACTATGGCCTAGTAGAATACCTTTGTTTCCAGTTAAGAATGAAGCTTTTCTAATTGTTCTTTTCTTCCTTGGGAAAATTGATATATTTTAATTCTTGCTACAGCCAGTAAAAACACAACTGTTACATTTCATTAGGAAGTTTAGAGGATAATATTAGTGGGAATAGAAATCCAGCACTGAAGATTGAACAACACTGTAAGACATACAGACATAGGAAAATATGGCTGAGTATGAGGAGGGCTGGAGGTGAAGTCAACTATTTTGAATTCAAATCAAATTAGATGCAGAATTGTCGAATGCAAATAATAAGATAAATGTTTTGTTTTGTTTTATAGAAATCCATTTCAAATGTGTAGGTGTTGTTATAGAGTTAAATCTTCACTAACCTCGTTTTGCAGATGTAAAATAAGTGATTTCTAAAAAGAAATAGACCTAAAACAGCTGGGGCTTTAAAAGTATTGCTAACTGCTGACCGTATTGCAGTAAGGCTATGAAATTCTGCAACACCAGTAAGCAAATGTGACTGTATTTCTTCTTGACAGGAAATAATGGAAATGAAGAGTATTATTTCAGAGGCAGTAGCAGAAGATGTTAGAATAAATGAATAGGGTAGGGTATCTTGTAACAGTTTTTTTTCTTGTTTATGTGTAGTTTTGAGATAGTTCTTTAAATTAAATTTAGAATGTGAGTACTGTATTAAAACAAGCAAGTGCTTGTTTTCTATCCAAAAACATACTGACAATGTAACCTGCACCTACATCTCTCTTTATAGTCACAAGGGTAATGTTTAGATGATAAACTCCTAGGTGCTATGGCTATCTAGAAGTGGTAGCAGATCCAGAATTATTCTTCTGTCATCAAACATGAACTGTTAGTCTCATGAGAGTGCTTTGAGATATTTGATCAATCATTACAGATGAAGATGGCAGGACAGAAAATTGGAAAAAATAAACTATGTGAGAATTTCACCTTTCTCATGTGAGAAAACGCACACATTTGACAAACTCATTCTCCAGAACTATTCTATTTCCTTTCCTCTGTCTTTCTGCATGCCAAAAGGATGAGCTATTAAAGGTATACTTCTTAATTACTAATGAGTCGATCTCATTTGTCAGAAGTCTGAAAATGAAAACACAATTTTTTTTCAAAGCCACTTTGCTTGTGTGAATAAATAGCTAAGTGGTCTTCACCTCCCAAGGGGTGTTCAATCACAAAAATGGTGAATCTGGGCAATTAAAAAAAGAAAAGAAAACAGCAAAATGAGAAAAATCCTTCTGGGGAAGAAAAAAAAAAAAAAAAAAAAGGTGTTATTCTGAACTCCACACATTCATTTCTTGGAGTTCCACTTAAATGAGATGAATGACATGGTTTCATAAAGAAACCAGTGGAAGGTGCCTATTTAAAGTTTCTAACTAATTAGTAGTTTCTCAAGGATGATCAGCAGTGAGGAAGTTAGACAGTGCTACTCATGCTATTGCTGTGCTGTCTGCTGCTGCGTCTAGTTTGGCTCTCTACTGGAAGAACAAAGATGTTCTGGTAACACAGGTTTGTTCATCTGTTGGAAGGGAGAGGGTCAGTTGTTATTACCTTTGAGTACATTCCATTACTAAAGTGCTGTCATGATTCAAAGACAACTGTAATCTTTCTGGCCATTACAGACAAGAGAAGAACAAGTGCTATGACTTTTTATGTATAGGCTTAATGGTTATTTTCATCTTTTCATCCTAGAAGAAATGCAAGGTAATATTTTTAGTATTTGTATGGTTCACCCTTCAGTGAATCAGTGAGAAGGACGCATTGCTATAGGCTTGCAGGCATCTGACTGTGAATGTGAGGTGCTTTCCTGGAGAATATGACAAATCTTCAGCAGCCATTTCATCCTCAAAGATCTCAATGTGTGTCTCATTAGGATATTCTCACGAGAAAGTAATATTTTTTCTGAACATTTAGATCTTAATTTTATGAAAAAGACCTTCTGAGTATACAAGATGTGTACTGAACAAGCAATGGGCTGCACTATCTCTTTTTAGCAAGTTTCTGATGCCACCTGCACAGCACACAGATCCTTTGGTTCTTCCAGTGACATAAATGCTTTCTAAAGGACTTGACTTCTTTATTCCGTATTATCATGTGAACGGTTCTCTGCATAACCGTAACAAGCTTACAGCTTGTCCATCCTGCAGTGGCCTTCTGAAAACATTTGTTCCATCTCAGTGTTGTCACCACAGTGTCTGAAGGACATATGTCTTTGTTTCATAGTTTACCAGCTCAAGATGTCGAATGACCTTCTGTTTCCAGTTAGAGGAGTTATTATGCTGTGTTTTTTTTATAGGTGGAAAATACTCAAACATTTAATAATGAGCATCCTAGGATGAAATTAAGGAATTGTAATATCGTGGATAAATAGTCAGTTCATAGACTTCACATTGATTGGAATGTTTCCTATTGCTGATCAAGGAGCTACATTTCATGAAAACAGTTGTCAATAGCTTGCTAAGTGTTTATAACTGTTTTTTTTTTTATATATGCTACTTTCAGTATTTCTTATTGTTCTGTCACATCTTGTTTTACTTTCTGGTTATGTGGTATGTTTCTTCAGGGGAAGTTTAACAGGTATATGCCAATAAGTACTTGCCATATGTTCATTTCAGTATATTATTTTTCTTGATTGTATCTTTGTTTTCTGAGTATTTTCCTTTACCACCATTTTTCTCTTCTTTCCGAATTCATTTAATCTTTCTGAATGGCTCAGTTGCCTCAGAAGTGTTTTGCAAACAAGTTATTTCTCCCTAGAAGCAGCAAGAAACTTAATCCAGGTTATCCCCTGTTCCCTGCAAATAGGTACCTGCCTAATCCTATAGAGAGAAGTAAACATTGTCTTGCACACACACAAAAAAATCTTTTCTGTGCTGTAAATTGCTTGATTTTATTTTATTTTTGTCCAGAAAGTGAGAGAGGTGATGTATGAAGAAGTGAATCAATACCAGATAAGACCACAGAGGCCTTTTTTTCTTATGTTGAACTATTGGATAACCCTATATCACTTTACACCTTGGTATCCATGCTGCCTTCTGCTGCTGCTTTCCATGGCAACCTGGAGCTTTACTTGAGTATTAAGACTTCCAAGAAACTCTGGTTACATACACTAGGTGAATAGACAATAGTCATCAACTTACTAAATGGTCCTTATTAATAGCCTTTGATGTTGATTTAGTTGTACATCGATGTTCATTGCACGTATCTCTGAAATGTTACTGTTCAGATGTGAATAATGTTTAATAGGCACGTGCATGAAGTGTCAGAAGGTTGATTTCTGAAATTAGTTTTGTTACAGCTCATCTGTAGGGATGTATACTTTTCACTGTAAAATTGAAACTGGAAATTTGTTAAGAGCAGACACTCATTCTTGATGTTCCTCTAGGATAAATCAGCTGAATGATGAGGGGGAATCTCGGGTTTCCTTTACAACCAACAATCAGAGAGGAGGCAACAGGAGAAGTTCAAAAGAGTTGTGTAGTGTATCAAAAGGCATGAGATGGTCAGGTGAAAAGTCATTAAAATAGGGACATTAAAACGTCATTAAAATTTATGGACACTAGGTTCCTTTAAAGCAATTTAATTAAATTTGTTTTTCCATAAGGCTGGGAGGGGTGCATAGCTAAGCCTTTTTATTAACATGAAGGCTTTACTATTCATAAAGCTATGCAGACACAATCTTTAATGTCACTTCTTCGAACCAACTTGATGCAAAGGTGTTTGACTCTGTTGTTACTATCATTTTCTATGTCGATGTAAAATCATAGGCACAAGTTGAATTTGGGGAAAATGTTAGACACATCTTTTGTTTTCTTTTGGCATTTCTGATCTTCTTCGATTTTGAGCTGTTGTAATGAGCTCAAATGCTGTAACATAAATTCCCTTGAAGTCCTTGTGAAACCTGAAAATCTCAATCTCTTTAATATATGATGTGAGAGTCGAGTTTTCTAGATGCTACTGCTATTCCTGCTTTCAGTTTCTCTGGTGGATCTTGGCTATTGTAAATAGTAAGAAGGAACTATCAGGTTAATTTTTTTAATTGGGAAAGCCATTGCCAAAATATTGGTAAGGCATTGTAAAATGATCTGCAAGCCAGCTTGTTTTCTTGCTTCTGGAAAGTTTAGTAGTGGTATTGTTACACATCTTCTGTGTTTTATCACCTAGATATAGGAGGTTTCTGCCATCTGGAAAACATCTCTACTTGGTGTCTCACAAGCATAGAGTATGACTTCTATCATCCTAACCGATCTATTAAATAGTGTATATTGGAAAGTAAATAGTCATTGATGGTGCATTCTAAACTGTCAGCTTGATTTGTTTTCAGACTGGCCTTAGATGGTTAAATATTACTTTTGCCTCTTGGTAGGAGCTCTTAAAAATGAAAAGGAGGAGTAAAGTTATAAAGAAGATAATTTAAGTGGATATTGAATTATCATGTATTTCTACAGAATATTTTTTGTTTTTCCCAATGGTGAGCAATGGAAGGACAGCAATTTGAAACCTTTACTGATTCATGCAGAAAAAAAACCCTATTAAATACAAATAATTTGCAAAGATGATAGTACCTCCCTGCCTTTCAAATTTTTGTGTGCTAGTCTTTGTACATGCAGCATACAGATCCAAATATACAAATTGCTGTTCCTCAATCATGACACAGGCCTAAGGCTCCTGGGGCTGTATGTTGCCTTAGGTGCATTACTCTGTTTATTTCCTTGCACATTTTAGACTCAGTTTTAATGGTGGAATCTAAATTTTATATAGCTCCTTCCACATATCTATAAAATCTTCTAAATATTAAAGATTATTTTTGCCTCCTGGCATGAGCTCATAAAAATTTCTTCCTGTGAACCAAGAAGTTCTCCCTATTTTCCTGTCATTTCTCTATGTGTCATTCAAAAAGTCTTATTTCTTGGGAAGATTTTTCTTTGCCAAGAAATCAGCTTTTTGATTATTTGACAGATCTCAGAGTCTGCTATCTTGCAAAGATCTTTTTTTTTTTTCTGAGGAAAATGCTGTGTCTTGTAAAGGAAAGATTAAATGCTAATTTAATGGCAGTGCAATGCCTGTAGCCTTCTGCCTGTTTTGCCAAATCCTTTCTCTCTGCAACATCAGTTATGTTTTTAATGCACAAATCCAGAGGCAAATTATCTTCCTGTTTCCTCTGGTGCAACTTGTGAAGTGCCTCAGTCAGGCAGTGACATCGAATTCCAAGCTTTCATTGAGCTTTTGCCCATACTCTCTCCCAGAGTTGATACAGGGAGCTGACTGCAATATGAACAGAACTGTGTTGGCGTTATGCTCTCTTGAGAACATTTTCTGGTAGAAAGGAATAGGAATATTTAAAGCATGCATAGGAGCCTCTTCAAAATTCTCTGCAGCTGTAGTTTGACAATATTACACAGACTGAAATGTTTGCTTATCAGAAAAGCTGAAATGTTTAAAGAACATTGATCTACATTTCTTGTCAGTTTACTGTCTCCATTGGCACAACATTTGGAAGGATTCTGCTTTTATGAAATGGTGAGTGCCTCAGACTTGCATCTGCAGTGAATACTCTGTTACCTCTTTTTGAGCTTTGGAACAATAACTCCTTCCCACCTAAACACTTACAGAATGTGAAACATATGATAGATCTGTGCAAGTTGTTCCTATTTTCCACCTTATGTTACAGTGGCAACTGCTGCCAATCAGCAAAACAAGGAAGTATGGAAATAGCAAATTTATTTGAATTCCACAGACTTCCTTAATTTCCTTGAAATTAAGTACAGGCACTGTTCAATTGTTGACATTTTTCAAAGCTGAGATCGTGTCAGTGTTACTGACACAAGATGCTTAACTGCTTACATATCAACATTGTGTTTCATAAATGAGCTCTGCCAGATCACGTGGCTGTGCTTGGTGCTTATCCAACCCTGTCCAGAAGTTGTGATAAAGGAGTCAGATGGAAAATTTCTATCGGAATGACGTGGGTTTTTTTTTTTTTTTTTTTTTTAAGTGAAGGAAGCCTTTTTTTTTTTTTTTTTTTTTTTTTTTGTGATATCTTACAGCCAGCTGAATTGCTGAGCAAAGCCACAATAAGGGAGTAGATGGTTAAGTTATGCAGGACTTGACAGCTGGCTTTCAGTGAGAATTAGAGTGCTGACTTTTATTTAGACACAAATTATTAGTCCTTTCCTTTCCTGTAGTTTCTTTTGTACAACTCCATATTACTATTTGATAGCATTTCTTCCTTTAGTGCTGTGAAGATATTATTTGTGGGTGTCTTGTTGCTTCATAACAATGGTAATGTTACAGTAGTTAATGACAATTAATGCTTAAGAAAGAGATAGAGAAGCAATAATGGAAATGTTCCTAATTTTCCTGTGGTAGTTCTCCATAATCTGCAGAAAACACAAGCTGTTTCCTTCTGCTTCTGAGCAAAAATTTAAAAGCTGAGTGAGTTGCCATGTTACTTAAGACTTCATTATTTTTTACAGAGTATACTCCAGAGCATTTGCTAGAGCATTATGAAGTATTATCATAAATGATTAAGCCCAACCATAATTGTCAAAATATGTGAAAAAAGCACATCTGGCAAGCCTGGTTTTGTGGGTTTTTTTTTACTCCTTAATTCACATGACTCAGTAACTCACGATGGATCCTACTGGCAGTGCCAGTAAGCAAGGCTCAGTGTCAGGGTAGCTGTGCATTTCCTTGGCTTCCCAGCACTGTGGGCACGTGGCAGATGGACTGATCCACTGAAGTATGGACCTGAGATGGAGAAAGCCTGACTGATAGAATTGAAAAACAAGAATGTAGGCAAACAGAAAAGCCTCTTAGTTGATCAAATCCTTTTCATGCAGCCACGTTTACATTATCATTTCTGTATATTGATTATCCAAACTACTTCTTGTTTTTGAGTCTGCTGCATCTATTCCTTTTTTTCCCTTTTGCTTACTAAGTAGTTAGAAATACTGTAATTTCTCACCCAAGTGTATTTATGGCCAGTTTGAATAATTTGTTCTAGTGCCAACATCAACCTCTAGCTGAACAGTTCCTTCTTGCTGCTGGTTAGCCCTACGATAAGGAAGAGTGGAAAATAGATAAAATCCTTCTCAACTTTCATTTTGTGAGGTTATACAAACCAAGGATCTCCTCTTAAAATAAACGGTGATTCCCTCAAACATACTACGAATGCAGATAGAATTTATTTTCCTTGGGTAGAACTGCTTATGTTATTCCAGATGAGTAGAACTGCATACGTTATTCCAGATGAGGCCTCACTAGTACTGTTCAAATACCTCTCCTAGTTTAATTTTTCACAGCTGTAGGGTATTACAGGCTTGTAATCCTTCTGTGGCTGGACATTTGATCCAAATCTTTTCCTCTCTGTTTCTACATAATTAGATGTTATTGCAAGTCTCCTATAGCATTATCTTAATAATACAGCTGTCAAAAAGAATATCTCATAGAGATGTTCTGTGATGAGATTGTACTGGGAGGATGACTGAAGTGGGATATTCCTGCTTTTGTTTGTTCTGAATCCCTGAAATGCAGTAATTGCTGCCACGTGACATCTGCCTCCTGCCATTTTTTCCTCTCCTTCTGCAAAGTTGAAAACATTTTTGACAGAATTTCTCTAACATTAAGACCTCTGGCTTAATTCAAGTCCAACTGTGGAGATCTTTAATGGAGCCTAGTATTATTTTACCATATTTCTCTAAAATGATTTGATCACAGAAGATTTTGCACTGTCATTCCTGTGCTTTCCCTATTTTTTTTCACAGTCTTACCATACCATGCTACTCTGCTATCATTGTGTCTTTTAATACACGTAATGTGCTTACATTTTCCATTCCTTCATGTTGTGATTATCTCTGAATCACGTTCTGTATGAAGCTGTACTCACTTAGTCTCCCAAGACTTTTTTTAATACAATTTTTTTTTCCCATTTAACAGCACTCAGGTCTTGCAGCACATCAGACTAAATCATCATTATCGTCTTTGGATTTCTTTCTGTCATTTCCAGTGTTCCTTCACTTCTTGGCACATTCTATCCCTCTGTAACCTTTAAAGAAGAAGTGAAAAACAGGACACGTTTTTTTTCTTTTTCACAGCTCTCCTTATTTTTGTGTTTGTTTGGGATTTTTTCTACAATTTCACTAGCAAGGTGCTAGTTGGTGAGTATTTGTTGAAGAATTTAGAAAACTTTAAGGGTGTATAAATTTTTGCTTGTTTTTTTTTCTTGCGTGGATTCTGCCAGACAGAAGTAGGAGTTGTATGTTTTATAGTTACTTAACTCCTCAGGGTCCAGAAGGAAATTAGATATTGTATGTGGTAATGATGTTATTTGGTCATTTGTTTTGCATATTTTACCTTTCAAAGTCTATTTTGGATATCATGAAGACATGTGGTTGGATGGTTTACTAATTTGCCCTATGAAATTTGCATCCTCAAAAATGCTTTAGCTGAGGACAACTGTATTGCTGAATCTGTTGCCACTCTCCCCTGCTTCAGCCATAAGCTATGAGGTGAACATCGTGGAGGGATGTTCTAGAGGGACTTGTCTCTGTGTTTTTGCAGAGGGGACACAGCAGAGAAACCTCATAATACATGAACTGATTGTCACTTCTCTGCCGCATAGCTGTGCTCCAGCTCCCAGCCCAGTCTGGCAGCACTCAGCATGTTGCTAAGCAGTTCAGTTAGGCAGCATGTGTACAGAGGGGGGCAGTGAGGATTCAGCAGCACACTTAAATTATCATTTCTGAGCAGCTGAATAAAATCTAGGCCTGGAAAGTACTAAATACTCGGAGAATTTCGGTAATAAGTGCTTTTACTTTTACCTTTCATGTTCAGTTCTCATTCTTGTTAGGCTATGGTGCAGCTGTCCAGGTACCTCTTCAGGTTGGGCCATCCTCAAGAGCAATTAAAAAACAAACAAACAGAAAAACCACACTGATCAAACCTTAAGGAATCTATGTTATCTGCTGTGCTGGTTTGCATGTCCCTGCTCTAGGAGATTGCAGGCTGGCTTGGGGAGCAGGAAGGTGAGGAAGAGGATGGTGCAGGGGGAAAGGCAAGGTGGGTAAAGGGACAGAGCTAATTCAAGACAGTTTTTACTTCCATAAATGTCTGGTCTCTTTTAATCCTTGTACATTGTTGTGTTATGTCACTGACTCTATTTCTGGAAAAAATATCTAAGTTTATAAATTCTAAATTTTTATTATTCCTTTATACATAGTACATACATGGCTGTAGAGAAGTTAAGTATGTCCTATTGCAGACATAAGGCAGATGAGGAGGTCATGGGGCATCAGAAATGTATGGGATAAGATAAGAAGTTTTAGAATATAGAAACTAAAATGGCAAATATATTTACATGGGGTTAATTAAGACTTGTTCACCAAAATATCATTTTGGAAAACAGATTTTTTTAGTTTTTGCAAATTTCTTTTTAATGTAGGGAGAGGGTGCTGTTAAGTTGCTGACATACATGCTGTACACTGCTCTCAGGTTTATGGTGAAAGCTGACATGGTGCGTGCTTCTGACTGAGTTGAGAGTCTCTGGAAATTTGATTCTTCTCAGGTATTTGAGATACTTAGTAAGAGAAGTTGATCTGATAATTCTCATTTTGAAAATGTTCCCTATATTCATTATGTCTGCTTACAAAGAACGAGTCTATGGAGGTTATAACAAGCATGATGCTTTTGAGAGAAGGCTGTGCCAGTGCTTTACTTTGAGGTTTGGATATCACTGGTTAATATACGTTTATCAATCTATTTATGAGCCTGCTACAGACCATGTACAGAAATGTATGAAGTCCTCAGAAATTATTTATGATGCATTTACAGCATAAATAGCTAAGCTGTCAGCTGTGATTGTAAAGTTCTTCCTCTACTCCTTCACCGTGCTTTTCATTTAATATGGCTTTGTTCAGCTAAACAATCCATAATTAAAATAGGAAATGATGGAAACTTAGAAACAAACCAATCCTGTGATGGCTTTTAATAGCTGTAATAAAATATTGAGAATATAATGTCTACCAGTGAGTTGTAGACACGTGGACTGTCTGCGAGTGGGATGTTAGAGCTAGTTAAGAGGGAACAAAGATGGAAAGGAGACTCAAGGAAATTGAAGGGGGAAAAACTTGGGACATTCTGCAAGGCTTGAGATTGAAAAGCGAAGTTTTCTTCCAGTGGTTTTGTATTGGTAGCCTGAGGTATAATTCACCATTCATCGTTCCCTGTAATCTTAAACCCGTGTGTCCCCGTAGTGCCTTAATTCAGTTAAAAAGAAAAATGTGTGGCTTGTAAGTAAAAATCATTCTCAAACTGAGAACATGAAATGCTTGGTCTGGCACATGCTGCACAAACAGATGTGTGTTGGACCAGATAGAAAATGCCACTTCAAGGTTAATGAATCCAGACTTCTGGATTGTACAAGTGACTAGATGATTTAATAAAGCTCACTTCTCAAATGAGTCAAACATTTTGTCCAATTGGTAATGGGAGAGAGTTACAGAATCCTGATGCACCACAGGCAGTACTCCATCCTGTGACTTTTCAGCTGCAACTTAATCATGGCTACTTCATGTACACTGCTTCCTGATTCAGTGTTATTTTTCAGACTGAATATGTTTTCTCCAGGTGCATTTATGGATAGCACTCATAAGAACTTGCAGCTTTCATTTTGGAAAGCTAAACAAATCAGGCTCAGACAGACTCCCCATTCTCACCATCCCAGTAGGTTTGCTCTTTGCCTGTTCCGCAGCAAATTACTCTCTCTGAAACACAAGTGCTGAGAGTTACATCCAGTTTCCAGATATTACAAATGAGGACATTTCCTGAAGGTTACGTTTGCTGTTTCTACCCTCACACAGCGGTGTCACATAATGCCTTGTGATGAAGCGCACTGTGGAGTTCCTCAGCCTTTTCAGCCACTTCCAGCTGCTGGAAGGTTGCCACAATATTCTTCACAATGCAAATAATGATCCATTCTCCCTGATAGAAGATGACTGAAAATGTTTTTGTGAAGTATAATTGTTCAAGCTAGCTCATTCCTTAAGTGATTATAAGAAACAACTGGTTTTGAATTTCTTTGAGTTAAAATAGCTAAAAATCTGATTTTATCAGGTGAAAAAGTTGAGTCATTTCTGTGTTCCATGGCAAATACAGAATTGAGAAACTGCTGAAGGAAGGAGACAGTGAGGAAGACAGAAAACAACCACCCAATTCCTTCAGCTTGTCTGCCAAGGAATGATTTCACACATTATGTAGTACATTAGAATTAGATAAGAGAAACTGTTTTATTTACTAGCCTCTGCATGAGATGTTTTACTGGCAATATTAAATGATCTTTTTCTAGACATAGTCTAAAAGTTTTTCTGCACTCAGGAGATTGGCATGAGAAATCCAGTAACTAAATTTTCACTGATTTTATGGAGACTGTCAGTGGAAATGTGAAACTGGAACTAAATCAAATGCAGTATATTAACAGTAATTGTGATACATGGTACAACAAAAATGTTGGTATTTTGCTTTGACTTACTCTTTTCAGGCAGTCTGAACCTCCTTAGTACTCCATTTGTTGAAAAACCCCTGATGTTAACCTCCAAAAAAAAAGCTATTATTACTATTTTGACTTTGGAATGGGTTTGAAATGCAGAATTTTTTTTTTTGTTCTTGTGTCTCCGCATTGTTTCCAGGCAGATTTTAGCAATACAGAGATATGAATAAATATAACAACATAATAATTTTCAGCCTCCAGGAGGCTTGGTGAGGATCTAATATCACAGATATAATGCAAATATTTAGTTCTGGAGTTCTAACCTGGATATCAATGCAGCTGTGTCAGATGATGGAGCTCCTTGCACGAATTGCTTGGGTTCATTCATTTAAGAGCTAACTGGGTTGCTGGCATAAAAATGCTGAAAATACCTATACTTCTTTTTGATCACTACAAGCACAATTGTGTTTGGTCCTCTGCTTCTGCAGGGAGGGGTGCAGAGTAGAAACCTCACTTAAGCATAAACCTTATTGCTGGTAGGAGTGACCGCTTATTTGTGGACCTCTCTCCCAAGGCATTATCTCAATGGTTTTAAGTCTGACAATGCGCACAGATTGTACATTTGCTTCACGCAAACCTCAGTACATAAAGGAGATATTAATGGTGCCTGAAAAAGTCAGTCAAGGTTTGAAATATAAAACGAAGTGCACGGCTCAGTATTCTTACATCAATCTCCACACCTATGTAAATGCCTTTAGAACAAGTTTGTCTGCAAAAGTCTAAAATAATAGTAAATTTTCTCGCGTGCCTTATTGGCTTTCCAAGCTGTTTATAGAAATATCACTTAAAGGGTATGCTCAGCAGTTCAGTTAGATTTCAGCATTCGGTAGTTGATGCGTCTTTTTTTTCCCCTTAGTTTTAATTTGGTGAAAAATGCAGATCATTCCTATCTTTCCATGGATTTCCCCTCTAAGCATGTGTCATTCATCAGCTGCCCACCTATCAGCAGCTGTCCCAGTACTGCAGGCAACCTCTGGGCTGCTGAGAGGAGCTGAGGGAGGAGATCCATGTGCCATCTTTCCTCCAAGGTGGCTATTTGTATGTGAACTTGATAAACCCAGTTTTTGCAGCTGCTCTGTAATGTCCTGTGGAGGAGGAGGAGGAAATTTTAGATGCAGTTTGCTCCTCTGTTAGGAAGCATGTATCTTTGTGAAGGGAGTATCTGTGTAAGTCAAATACACAAAACATCATTTTTAAACTGATGAAAATTTCTTCCTTCATGCTGCAAGGAAAATTTGGCTTGCTAGTGCCCAAAGATGATTTCTGTATCAGTTTAACAGCTGATCTTATTTTATTAATACTGAAATATTACCCCACTTCCCAAAAGTTCATGAGGCTGGAGAGGGTGAAGTAGGTACTGTTCTATTTGTGTGTTGCACAGTGGAAATCTTGCTTGCAAAGGGAAGTTTGTTAGCAGTTTTTATTCTTTTATTACATCCATATTATCTATATACTCTATATTATTTCTATGTGCACTCTACTGCATCTCATTATACGGCTTTCCTTTCCCCTCTGTGGATCCTAAACAACATGGAAGAAAAAATTCCTGTTTTAGAAACAAGAGGAGGGAGAAGTTATGAGCACCTGAATGTATGCACGTATGTTGTTATCCAAATAGGTGTGAACCAGTAACTGTTCAGTCTTCACCAGTCTGGATGTCTGTGTCAGGAGTACTGTTTTCCTGCCTTCACAAAGACTGATGTCACAACCCAGCAGTTATTGTGGACTGTAAATGTTATGGCCTTTTGTAAAGAAAAGGGAATTCTGTCAAGGAAGTGTTGTACAGTTCGGAGATGCAGTGAGGTGAAAAATTAAGGAACTATTCTTTCTTATTGTGGTTCAGTAAATTTCCAGAGACTGCATATTCCTCTGCTGTATTCCCTTAAGCACATATAGCATATACCAGAAATTGAAAGGAATTTATATGGGAAGAGGCCATGCCACTTGTACCAATTCGTATCAGGACGGTTTCTTATGCAAAATAAATTCTCCAAGCGGCCATTACCCACCAATTACTTTGGGTGACCTGAGTACTTGTGGCTGTAACAAAACCATGGCTGTTATTTCTCAGATACGGATGTAGTTAACTAGAAAAAATCCCTTACCATCGCCGCTTTTTTATCTCAAGTAAGAAAAAAAAATTTGTTGTTTCCATGATTCTTAACCTAGATTTAGTGTGCTGCAGAGATATTTCTCTGACATGTTCAATGATAGCAGAAAAATATGTGGTGGTGCATTAAAAGCTGTAGAGCAAAAGAAGTTTGGGGAACTTAATCAGAGCCTTAGGCAAGAAGAGGATGTGTAACACTGATATGTACGTTTTGCTTTTACTGTAGTTAATGAAAAATGTTATGCCAACACTGTTTTTTGTCCCTTATGGTTTAGCAATGCAGAACCAATCCTTTTTATTCTTTGTGTTTTGTGTTTTTCTTCTCTTAATGTTACTTAATCTGGAAATAAAAATATTTGATTTCTGTCATTCCCTCTGGCTACTTTGCTTAAAATGGTGCTTAATTGTTTTCACTTTAAAGGAATAGTGCCAGGTTTACAAGTTACATATTTTCATGGATTTTGTTTTAAGATTGCCTTTTTTTTTATATGCTTCTCCTTGACATCTGTCATAACATTAGGCTTTTCAAACATAGCCACCATCAGACTGAGAGGGACTGTTAGTGATTTGTCAGGTTGCAAAAAAGGTTGAATTTCCTTTCATTGTCTCCTAGTAGCACTAATGGAGACAGTTCTTGTACTCAGCACAGTGCAGTAAACGCCTCCTGTTATTATACAGGTCTTCAGAAGATTCAAATGAAATGTGTTGGTTTTGAAGGAAGCAATGGATGCTTACGTTTCTAATTTTTCTTGTGTAACTGCCATCTTTCTCCTCCTAATTTTGAGAAAGGGCATTTCAAGGACCATGTCTCTTCTCCTTCTTAGCACCTCCCTCAACTTTACTGTGTTTTCTTTTCTTTGTTTGAGTGCAGATGATGTTGCTTGTTCTTCACATACTGGTACATTATTGATCAAAGTATAGAGAATGCACAAGTAACATTTGAACTGAGGTTGAATGGATGAGAGAAATTAAATATTGTCAGATGTTTATTGTTTTCTGGTCTTACTTCAAGATACTTACGGTGTTTCTAGTGACACCTCCTTAAAATTCTTCCAGTCCCCATTTATCTAAGAAATGATTATCTTGGTGGTTATCTGTTTTCTTTTGGTTGTTTTTTTTTTTTTTTTTTTTTTTATTTAAGCTCATTCTCAACTTCCAGATTTCATTTTCCTTAATAATAACCAACTCTCTTTTCCTATCCTGTTGTCTGTTTCATTAAGTTGCAGGCAAATTTAGTTATAGCTAATTACAGAAAATTTGTTTCAGGTCATCTTCTCCCTCATAGCATAAACTGTTTTAATTCTAAAGGCCATATTCACCTCTTGTCTCAAGCACAGAGACCGATGAGTTGGCTGCACCCAAGGTTATGGTTCCTGACCTGAATAAAAGAGCAATAAATCAAAGTATGTTCACTGGCATTGAAGCAGGCTCCAACTGTGTGGAATCAATGTGCCAGTTCCAAATTGTAATTTCACTAAAAATAGCATAGTTTAACAAATTTGACAGTTGTAAACTTGAAAGATGTAGGCACACTGTCCGTCTTGCTGTGCCTCACCTCATAGGTTCTTTCAACATAGCATTTTCGATAATCAAGCCAGAAAATTGTTGAATTTCTTTGATATTTTCTCGCTAGGTGTGCCCAGACATCAGAAGGCACAAATTTTACAAAACTGAAACAAAAGCATCATGTACGGATAGGATTTTGGATCAGTATTTCCCTTTTATTTCTCTCCTTCCCTGCATCTGTCTGTGCTTCCAGGAAACAAACAAACAAACAAACAAATGAGCAACTGCATTAGGCTTCATTAGTTCTTACAGGAGGCGCAATGTAATATTCTCTGTTTCATGCTGTTGACTGGAGAATCATGGGTGAAAACATCTACTGTATTTTCTCCTACTGCAATTTATCACCCAATCGGAATTTAATCCAAGCTCTCATTTCAGCAAACACTTAAGCATGCATTTAATATTAGGCCTGTTTTTATCCTTCAGCTTCCATAGACTGTCTAGGCAGGTTAGAGTTAAAACCATCTTTGAAGGCTTAGATGAATCAGGTAGAAGTTTTTTTTACAGTGGTGAATGACAAATGAAGTAAGAATGTAAATTTCTGGTTAAAATGTGTTCATAGCGCCGAAGTTAACTATTTAGTTGACCGTTTCCCCACCAGAAAAAAAAAAGTATGTTGTTATGTATCACTTTAATGCCGATTAATTGCTTTCTGCCTCACAAAATGCCTGAGGTTGAACCATGCTTTGCTTCATCAGAATTCAACACTGTTATTGGTCTGTGGGGAGGAAAGAGAAGAGACAAGAGCACTAGGGAGCACTAATCTTTTATTTATGTATAATGCTGTACATTTCCTAACTGTACTGTGAGTTTTCCTTCTAACTCTCACTAATTATGGTGACTGGCATGTGGCATGTGATGGAGCCTCGGGAGAAGTGGGATACATACAGCTGTTCAGATCTGGCACATTGCATTTGAGTTTGCATTTGCTGGCAGGCCAAACTTTCTTTTTCAGTGAGAGAAGCTGGGATGTTGTGCCTTGCTTCAAGTTGTGTTGCACAAAAGGAAACATTATTAGGAGGAGCTAAATTACTTTCTGAGTAATTTTGTACACACAGAATGAGAACATGACTTCAGATCTGTTGCATTGAATTTTTAGAGGTCTTTGCTTATATCTATTAATTCCAGCTCTTAAATCACCCATATATTGCTTGTCCTGTACTATCAGCCAAAAACGATGATGACTGCATCTGAAGTTAAACACTAAAGAATATATAAATTCAACTAGAGCTATTAAGGTTTCTCATTTTTGTTTTTATTCAGACAAAGGCAAGGAGGAAGAGTATTTTCCTATCACTTGACATGACTTTTTAAAGGTGCTAAAATATTTCACACATTATGCAAAGTGCCTATTTGCCAACAGTAATTTTTGCTTCATCATTAGTAATTTTGTGAGCTCAGACCGAAGCCTTCCTGTCTTTTAAATGTGTGTACGTACCTGCAGAAAACAGTAATGATATACCAGACTCACTGCTCTTGAGGCTAGATTTGTGCCCTTGTTGCACAAATTGAAAGTAAGCCAAAATAGATTCTTTCCCACTTGTGGGGAGTATGTGTTATCCAAAGTGCAAGACTAGGGGGGAAATGTGTTAATTGTTTGACACTTTGTCATTTACAAGACTCATTAAAGGAGATAATGGCGATGCCACTAGTACTGACCTGACAAAATTTTGCAGATCTCCACAGTGGCCTCTGCATTCTTAATATATAGGTGAGATTTTTCAGAAGGTCTTTTTGGGTAATAAATCTACACTGATTCTATAAGGATATAGCCCATCTATCCACAATCCAAGTAAACCTTTATTTGTTTCTGACTTTTTCCCATCCGCATGATGTTTATGCTCACATTTTCAAAGATGAAACCATGGATACGGCAGATCAGAGGACTACAATATTACTGCTGGTGAATACACTATGTCCTCTGTGGTAGTGTGCCATTGCCTTGTAATTTTCATTTTTCTATTACAAAAGACATTTTAAATATAGTGAAAATAAATATATTCTGCTTTCTTTTCCCTAGGCATCAAAGGGAAAAAAAATGTTATTTTATTGAAATCTTTTTTGTTGTGAAGTTTTTTGCAACAGTTCTTTCAAATGGAGCAGAGGGATATCCTTTATCATTTCCGCTATTGGTTTCTTCTCACTATAACTTTAACGGAATAACTTCTCAGTGAAGAGGAACCCTACAGGTGGGGGGCAAAACACCATAACCTTTAGGCCGCTAGTTTTATGTGGTTAATTAAAGAGGTGATCAGTTCAAGCCAGCACCAAGTGTGAACAATCAATGGACATTACCTCTAGTCTGCCTCTAGATGAGCACTCTAAATATGAGAAAAGGCCTAACAACTTGTTGGGAGCCTATACTTATTTATTGGGGGGAAAAACAGAGCATGAAGCAAATCCACATTTGCTGTTTCCTGCCTTACAGTTTGGTTCTGTGTGTAAAGTGCATTCCATAGATTATTTGAGTAGGTTACCTGTGTTTTAGTACGTTAGATTTGGTTTAGTCTCAAGTTTCAGATTCAAAACAATGGGGGAGATTACATCTGGAGTATCCTACTTAGCTCCTACTTAGGCCTGATCGTATTTAGTGTTTAAACTGTGCAACACTGTGAAAAGTTATGTCTACTAATGAAATTTGCCATTTACAGAATTTTAGATGGCATAGTCAATAAAGAGTAAGATTAGAGTGTTATATGAGATGAATTTAATGACTTTGAGGTGTGGAGTAATAAAAATAAGATACAATTCTGCTGTACAAGTTCATGTGCTTAAGAAAGAATAGAGTTCTAGTAAAGAAGGCATTCATCAATTCTCTGAGTTAAGACTGAGGTCTACATGGCAAAGGAACACCAGCTAGCTGTACTGCTGTGATAAATGCACCCATGGGTGAGCCAACAATGTCTTCTTTTGACTAGTCAGTGAACCTTCCTTGAGAGAAAACAAGGAAAACTGTAACAAGCTTGCAGAAAAGCAAAAGGGCATACACAGTGACTTACATCATGATGTCAGCAAACTTCTCTGCTTCAGGTCTCTAACTCAGCACTTGACTGGGATCCTGAGCACCTTCCCCAAGGGCTGGCAGTGTCCCTGCCTGCTCACTCCTGCCACCTCCCTTGTCCTTGCACTAAGCTGGCTTCCATCACGTAGGTTATGTTGAGCTGGCTTCAGATACGTCTGAAAACTGGCCCAACAGCGGAAGCAGGAGGGTTGTTTCCAGCTTGTTCAGTTGCCTAATTCAGGTTCCCACACTGAGCAGAAATGCTGGCCAAGGACTGCCAATGGGGCTGAGCAGTTGTGGCTGCTTTTGGCTGCCACAAGTTTGTGGTAGATTGAATTGACTGTGTTAGGAGGATGCAAGCAAAGACCTTTTACCAACTGCTGTACATTTATCAGAGGGCAGCACTAAGCCTAATGCTAATTAAATGAGTATGTTGGTGTATGCTGTCACACCACTGCCACCTTCCACATGTGAAGCCACTGCTACACAGGGACTCCTGTTCCGGGTTACTGATTGCACACACACAGTTTCAGCCTCCTGTCTTCAGAGGGCTCCGCAAGTCAGCAAAATGGGTTTTAACCTATTTGTGATTCACTTGGTTATGCTGCGAGGTTTCTGCCACAGGAATATAAATGTTTCTTGCCTGGGGTTTCAATGGAGTTCGTACAGAATATGTAGGAATTGTGCTCTACTCTCTCTTCTTCCCCTGCACCCCAAATAGACAAAGGTTTGAGACAGACAAGTTTGTCTGGGGTTTTGGTACTTGTTCGTTTGTGTGCATGTGAAGAGGATTACAGTGCATTACAGCTTAAAACATAACCCAGTGCGGAAGCCACTGAAAATTTCAGATGTTCATGATTATTCCCATGATGTGATGTTTGGTTGGTTGCTGCTATCCTTTGGGCAGTTATGCTGATGGCAATAAGATTCTCCACTCAGTTCTTTGCTACAGTGCATTACCAGGTCAGCAGGCTACTGCTTGTGCTATTTTTACATTTATGTTAATTCTCTTATTAATATTAAAGTACTAGGACCCAAAATAACCTGTTAGAACTACACAGTTTCAAATGGCTGGTCAGTTTATTTTTCCAAGTTCCCCACAATAATTTATAACAATTCTTTAAATCTGTGTACTATCTGTCTTTAAGTTCTTTGCATTTTGCTGTTAAAAATAACTTTTTGTAGGATATTCTGTCTTTTTTATTACTTGTAAACCATGCTTTACTTTGCTATATGAGCGTTAACATATATACAGAAAGTACTTGCACATATGGAAGTCGAGCCAGCCTGCAGCAGCTCTGTTGTTGTATATTCAGATACACTTGAAGTCAGGTGCTTAATTCACAGGTATTTTTTCATAGTGAACTACAGTGTTTATATACAGTTTATGTTCAGTGTTGTGTATTTATATTTCATTGTACAATGTATATATATGGTATTTTTAGTCCTATAAAGCTTCCAAATAAGGATTTAATGGCTTGTGTAGATCACCTTTTATTTTCCTGCATTCAGTATGGTGTAAATACCGTGGGGCTTTCCAAGCCCAGTGCTGCATTGCACACCTTTGAGACAGTGTGCATTTGTGTGCTGCTTCTTTTCCTGCCATATCTGCCCTCGGGTAGAAGGAGGAAGGGTGGGAGAAGAGTGAGGAGTCAGAATGACAGGCTGGAGTTTGGCCAGGACACCAACCTTAACAACTGGTTTGTGTAGGAACTTGTAATTGCTGAGAACAGAAGGATTGGGTTTCTATATTTCACCTAAAAGACAGAGCTTTTGGTATGTCAGGATCCCTTTTAAAACCATGTGGGATTATCACTGCTAACTTAGAAATAAGAATGTCACAAATGGGATCGTTGTCACTTGCTAAATACTTCATAACAGAGCCTCAGGGAGTTGAGAAAATCAGAATTTTGTAGCATCTTTGTTCTCTCTAAAGCAAACTGGAACAGCTGTTGAAATGCTGCACCCAAAGTCACAAAGCACAGTGAGGCACTTTCTGCCTTCCAAAATACCCTGAAAGTGTGATGAAACCTGGCAGGAGGAAGGGGAGTGTGATCAGACTTCATGTTGTCCTTGAAGTGAACACCTGAACTTCTCTTTCTCCTTTTTCAAATGGAAGTGCCAAAAGAGAATGAAGACTTGTAATTTCTTCATCTATGTTTCGTTATGACAGAATAATAAAGCAGCTCCAGAAAGATGAGAGAGGTAAGGTACAATGTAGGATTTTCCAAACAGTCTTGAAAATGGACTGGAATGACTGTGACAGTAATGGATGGGTGAAGGATTAGCATGGAGAAGATGTTTCCACATTCCATTTCTTCAGGCATGAAGAAAAATTAAAATTAAAATATCCTTTGAGTAATTCAATGACTTCAAATAAAATATTTTGAAATCCTGGAAGGGAAAATATTTGCATTGCACTGTACAGAATGGGCATTTGCTGCACAGACCGGGGAGTGTTTTTTAGATTCTGCTCTCTTTCATCTGTAAACTCTAATGGAGAAGTCTTCTGCTCCAGCGCTGCGCAGAGCTTGCATCCATTCCCAAACCAAAATGTTAACGGTTTAATAAGCATTGGTAAAGCTCAAAAGTGCATTTGCTATGACTGGAGATAAGTATGCTTTTGCAGTATTTTCAAAATTATTGACCTGATGTTTGACCTGAAGGAACTATGTGTCTGAAAGCTTGTCTGCTTCTCCTAGCAGCATCATTTGGTTTAATGAAGTATATTACTTCTCCCTGCAAGCCCTGTTTGTCTGATGTTAGCTGGCAAAAATGAGAGAGAGAGAGAGAGAGAGGAAAAGAGAGAGAGAGACAAGGAAATCCTTGAATTCATTGAAACTGCTCCTCTTTTGCCAGTAGTTCATTGCCTTAGGGCTGAAATTTAATGTTCTTTTAAATGATCAGAAGTAAGGCTTTTTAATTGTCATTAAAACAATTATTGCAGGATGACTCAACAGTCTAGCCATAGTCATGATGTTTAGGAAAGCCATTTCCCAGCAAAGGCAAAGGAGATCCTGCCTTGAGTTAAGAGCACAGGGCAAGATGAAGTATGAGGGATCTTCTTCCAAGGTCCTTGTCTTGGGATGGTTTAACCTCAGCATGATGGACAGAAGGAAGGGCTAAATATTCAGAAGTGTTTGTATTTTGGTTACCAGTCCGTTTTGAAAAACTATCAAGAAGGTGAAACCATAGTATTGCTGGAGGTCTATCACCCATTTTGTGTTTGCAGCATTTTAAAGTCTGGCCAGATCTAAATCTGAGCCACACTGAGAATTGTCAAGCCTAAGTGGCTTGAAATGACTTTCTGCTGGGCAGATTAGAAGTACATTTCCCAGAAAGCTGAGTAGCAAAACAGCCTGTTTTATTTCTAGCCATGTCTGCGTGGCACTGAATTTGTGATTATGACTGGAAGTTACTGGGCCTTGTCATTACAGTCTGACCCGATTGTTGGAATATGAACTAATGAACTAATTCCAGACGGTATTTAAGCCTGCCTCTCAGGAGAAGACGTTCATATTTCTTCTTCCGCAGTTGATCTCTGGACCCAGGAAGGCTGAAGTTCTTGAGCCTTGATGGGCTGTGCTTTCTCCTCTGAGTGCTTGGGAAGGGCGCACATAGACATCTTTCAGAGTGCAACCTTCCATTTTGATGAATCCATGCTGATCCTTCTGTGGGGGTATAGATGTTTATCTTGTTTAAATGTATATTTCCACTAATACAATACATGCTATGTGATCTATATTTGCTGGTCTCTGGTGATTTGGGCATCAGTAAGTGCTATGTGGAATTAAAGAGCCCTGCTTCCGCTTAGAGAATAAGCTGTGTGAAAAAAATATGGAGCTTTGGGATTGTTAATTATTAACATTTTAAATTATTTTTTAAAATTATTTACTCTGCTCACTGCTATAATAGCAGCAATGTCCTTATATGGAACAAGTGTGGCTGTAGGGGATTTAGAACATACTTGGTTTTGCTTTTGAGCTTGACAGCCATTTCTCACTTTCTGTAATAATGACAGTTAGCTAGGGAAAATGAAGAATATTAATAGATTTTTGGACTGCTGTGTCTCTAGAATAAAGACAGGAAAAGGACTAAGAGAGGAATAGAGGAAAGGATTATTCGTGTTTTCTGATTTCTGGTTCGTTCTTGTTTGCAGTCTTTTATTTATACTGTTTTTCCAAAAGTAAATGTAATAAAAGAAAAAGTCTCCATCATGATTTATTCTTGCAATTTTCCTAGGCTTGTAGGATTATACCCTCCTCCCTCTCCTTCTCCTTGCAATAACCAGGCACTGTAAATCCAGCTATACAACCTTTGAAAATAAAGGGGTTTGCAGAGGACAACTGAAGCAACCTTAAACTTGCATGTTCAAAAAAGGAAAAAATAAAACCAAGACAGACCAAGCACCACGCTCGTGAACCTCTGGGAGTATTTGTAGCGTGTTATTGCTAGACTAGTTCTGTCTGAATGTGCTGCAAAATAGACACAGGAGCTTGGAGCTGATTGTTCTTTTTAGAAAGTGACGAATTTCTCTGAAAGTGTTTGGAGTTTCAGATATATTTTTTTCACGTTTCTGCTTTCATCTTAGATTTCTGTTTTTTTGTTTTAATGTTGAACTTGTATCTGCACTGCATCTGACAGAAAAGAGAACGTAGCCCGTTTTCTGAAATGTGATAGTGTTTGCTGCTACCCAAATATGTCTTTGACAAGCCCGATAGTTGTGTATTCATCTTATTTCTGCTGCAGCACATAAATCCAGCACTAATATTACATTTCTCTTTTTCTTCCTCTCCCATTTTTCTGGTTAAAGAGAAAAGTTGATGTGTAAAGATACCGTCTACACGCTATAGATACGGTGATGTGGTGACACTTGACACTTTTTCAACAAATGGATAAGTAGAGTTAGAATGAAAGTTTCTATAAATACGTTTTTCCTCTTTTTCACATTGGTTAGTTTTTTGAAATGTTAGTTAGATCTTTGTTGTTGTTGTTGCTCATGGAGTACCAAGTGGTTCTGACTGATCATTCCTTTAATGAAAAGAATTCTGTTAGGGTAACAACTGACCCACGTTTCTTAGTAGGTTCAACCTCTGTACTTTCTGAAAGGCCAGGGGTAGGGTTGGCTTGTCAATAACCCTGAAGTACAGTGCATTTACCAGAATAGCCAGAATTTCCTCCCTCTTACGTTATAAATTTACAGTGCAAAACTGCTATCACCAAACAGCATATGAGAATCTCCGCCGCTCTTCAGAGGGGTTCAAGTAAACGTGCAGGGCTGCTGCTTTCTACCCAAATGAAGCCAATATGTGCTTGTTTGGGGTGAGGAAGGAAACATCATACGTAGTCCACTAGAGACTGCTGGTAAAATTTGGTACCTCTAAAATACCATTTTAAATCATTCCCATGTTCACAGAAAGTGCAATTATTTTACAATTATTCAGCCTGAGGTGCAGGCTGTGGTTCATCTAATTCCTTTTAATAGAAAAGTGCCCCTACCACAAAACCACAAATTGGCTAAGGCTATTTGACAGTGATAAAGAAGCAATTGCACAGAGCACGAAGAAGAAATTCATTGCTCACCTTCAAAGAATATCCTTATGAACCAGGCTGGGCACATCAGCAGGGAAGCTTTTACCTACACTGCTCTGTACCCAAGGCATGGATAAGCAACAGATGTTTTTTAGGTCATCTCAATCAGGAAATGGTAGCATGGGCAAGGATTTCTTTCTTATATACTAAGAAGGTTTAATACTAGAAGTACTCTGATGGACAACTGAGATTGAGTTTCTAAAAAACCAATCTGAGTTCTGCTGTACGATTAGTGCCTGTTAATGGTTACACCTGAACATCCCTTTCAGGTCTTTTTTTCACATTCCTGAACTAGTAAATATAGAGAAGGGTCAAAAGTTGTACTGCCTCCTTTGTTCTTAGCAATATCTGCTGTTTTCTTTGAGAGAAACTGAATTCTTTTTTTTTACTAGCTTGGAATTCTTTTCTGCTGGGAATTTTGTGGCATGGTGCAGATACTCTCTGAAAGATTGAGAAAAGTAAGAAACACTTGATTTTCATTAGGGTACACAGAATTCATCAGATATGTTAGCAAGGTCTGAGAAATATGCATCTGTAACCTGCCAAGGCTCTATTCTCAAGTTTTTGTATGGTATCAACCTGTTATTTTATTCTACAAAAATAGCATCTATTGCATAGCAGTCAGAAGGGAAATGCATGAGACATGAATAGAACTGCCAGCTGTTGATTTGGTGCACTTAATGAGATGCTTTGCAGACAAGAGCAGCGGCTGGTACCTCCTTGGACTTTCTGTGTCCTCTCATCATCCCCTGCCCATCATGTACACAAGGGACAGTGTATGGGAACTTCAGACTCGCTGTCTTTGGATGGCTTGTCAACTTCATTGCAGAAGGGCTTTTGTTGCTGTTTTGATTTTGACTGCACTGGGCTTTGTCTTATAGATCAGGATTACAGTCTTGAATAATTCTTACCAGTGACGTCAGGAAAAATTTGTAAGATCCAGTAAACACATCCCTCATATGGCGGTATTGTGTCACGCGTGACCCAAGTGTTTTTATATTGATGGAATATGCCAGGAAAATTACGAGAAAACGAGAAAACAAGCAATTCCTCTCCCCTTCCCAAACCCTCTCTCTTTGAAAGGCAGTGATCTTTTTTTCTAATTGTTGGGGTTTTTCTTCACATTTCTGCAAATAAAAAAAAGAAAAAGTCTGCATCCAGGAACTCAACAATTTATTCAGGTCTGCAGTCTTGGCTGGCATGCCCTTATATCAGCGTTCATAATCTGTTTCTTGCTTTGTACTTGCATGCTCCTAAAGAGCAGAGAAATATTTTCTTTCTGGTAATACTTTATGCTATGGTGCAGTAAAAAAAAAAAAAAAAAAAAAAAAAAAAAAAGCCAACAGACCCTCTGGTAATTTTTGCAGGGTGAACCACTTCAGTGTTACTGAGGCAGATGCTTCTTTGGGGGAGAAACTGAGTGGTTACCAATTGGAAAAAAAAAAAAAGCAGAGAAAACCAGGTGAGGAGCCATCTTGGCACACAGCTGAGGTTGAAACTAGTAAAGCTTTAAGTAGCCTTGAAACCCCTGTTTTTCTGAGATGTTTTCCTTGTTCCTCATCTGCAGCTGAAACACTGAAAGAATTACTTAGTGTTTGGGAAAACTTTGACGGATTTCAGTCAGTCACAGTGAAATTTTTGCTGTTAAAATGAACTCCCACCATGTATTCTGTTCTTTCTTTGAAAGCACTTTTCCTGCCTGAGGCCCAAGAGCTGGAGTCAGTAGCAATTTACCACTGTGTGCAAACATAAATTTGAATGCAACTTGGTTTTACTCTGGTCATCAGGAGCTGCAGAATGAAAACAACAGTCTTTACGTGTCATTAAGGGATTTAGACAGTTTTGAGTTTGCGTCACTGTAATTAATTAAGGAAAAGAAACGGAGTTTTCACAGGTAAGTGTTTTGAAAGGATAACAGCAGCAATACATCTGCCTGTTGGACCTGTTGTGTCTGAATTGCATGGAATTTGACCTGAACTGAAATACTTCTGTGAAAAGAACTGTTATGCAACATTTAATTTTGTTTGCTGTAGCATGCTGATTCAGAGGAGCTGTGACCGTACTCTGCCAGGAGCTGCACTTCCTGCCCATGGCTCCTGTGATGCAACACAGTGTTGGTGCCACATTGTCCAGGCATTGGGTAGAAGGAGTATGTAAAGGGGGTTATCTAGACAGTGGGCTGGTCTCATGAAGATTATGGACATCGAGAAGCCCAATGAGCAATTTATGCAAAGCAGTGTACTGCAGGGAGGAAGGTAGCTTAATACTGAACAGACTTAATACACAGAACAAACTATGGTGCTTCAAGAATGCACCATTTTTTACCTAAAATATTGAAATTTTAACATTTCACATTTTCTAAATACTGTTCCAGAGCCCTGGTAAAAAGCAGTCAACTACTGAAATGTTGGAATTTCTCATGGGACGAGCATTCAGTTATTTTCTTAGTTCTGTTCCTTATACATCTTATGTAATTAAGTTGTAAGATACCCCTGAGATTTTGATGCATAAGTTCTGTGCCTATTATAAAGGAGGAAAGTAAAATGACCTGCCTGGCATCATTACAGCATATTAGTCAGAAGCTAGGATTTACCGACTAGAGCCAGACAGTAAACAAGATTTCTGCATAGCAGGAAACTCTGGTTGTATCTACTGCAGCTCATGAAAAAAACCAAAGATGTTTTCATTCAAGAAGTGGCTGCTGCCATCCTTCATGTACCAGCTACATAAAGAAAGTATCCCATTTTCCATCCCTCTCAGTGTGTCTGGACTAAGCTGTTGGCCACCAAAGGGATGTGATTTACCCTTTCTCCCGTTTCTCTCTTCTGTTTAGCATGGGCTTTTCCTCATATTTCAGAAATTTGGAGCATCTTGGTAGTTTTATCTTGTTGATTTTAACATAGCTGGGTAAACTTCAGCAAAGCTGAATGATCACGTTCTCCTCTCTGCTGGCACAACCTGCATTGATCAGGGCAGTGGCATGTCCAGAGGAAACTGCATAAAAGTCAGTGAGCTTCCCTTTGTGCTGGATAGCCCTGGCCTGCAACATAACCTTTGAATACTGCATCACCAGGTTATTTTGGAGAAGAAAAACATCAAAGTTGGAGCCAGGTTTAGAAGGTGCATCTCAGGATATTCTTGAGAGAGATTTTTATCTTTATTGTCTGGTCCTTTGTGGACTGAGACCTTCAACTTTGCAGAGGAGCCTTCTTGTCAATAAGAAAATGGCAAAATATTGAAAATATGAGGAGATTAAACGTAATAAAATTTAGAGCACAGTACTTCTACCCTCATTGCAGAGCACAGTCTGGATGGAGGGAATTTTATCCTGCCTGCACAGCCATTCAGCTCAGCTGTCTGTCACTCCTGGCTTGCACATTTTCTCAGAGCCCCATAGCTTTATTACTGCACCTCTCCAGCACTGTCAGCTTCTGAGAACTTGGAGTTTTTTCTAGGCAGAGGTATCAGTAATCTGCAGGCCGTTTTCATTTCTAGGGCTTTAAGTACTATTCATCCCATAAATATGAAGGTCACTGGAGGAGTGGGTTTCTGGAGGTTAGAATGTGATAGATAACAAGAGTCCAGTTCCTCACTCTTATGTTGTGCTTCTCTGCCTCTGGAGGGTAAGAGAAAATTTTACAACAGAAGGAGAAGAGACCATGGTACTGAAGGTTTTGTTCCATGGTTTTGGCTTTAAAGTTGTGCTCGTCCCTTGCACTCAGTCATGACCAGCATGGGGATCAGACACCTTGCACACAGCTGCTCCTTCTCAAGCTACTGGCTGAATGGTGTCCTTTCTCTCCTAGCACCATTAAACAAGATTTACAGATGCCTTCTCAACTGGGACAGTTTAACTTCTTGGAGGTTGAGATTTTTGTTTGGTTGGGTTTCCTTGTTGTTTTGTGTATGTTCTGTGTTCTGTTTGTTTTTTTTTTTAAGCACAACACTTCTCAATTTAAGTGTCTCCTGTCGAGTTTTGATTTTATTCTGAAGTCCTACACAGGTTGCCAGAAGCAAAGTATACTCAGAAGGGATACTCTCATCCATCTATTCTTGTAAATATATTGATCAACTCTGTCCTTCAGCTAGCCTGGACACTAAAACCACATTCCTCTTGCTGCGTAATATTTCCCAACATATTAACAACACGCAGGAATCTAGGTATTCGCCTTGTAACTCTGTCTTGGACCTAATGAAAGTTATTAAACAGCAGATTTTGGGAAAAAAAGTATTTCAGTCCCAATGTACTGATATTTTGCAGTGCAATATCAGAAGTTGTACTACAGTATCCTTAGGCAGAAATATGAAATGGGGCCTCACGCTGGCAAGTAGGTGGTCTCATTGCTTCTTTCTTGGTCATACATAGTTGGGCCAAATGAAATCTTATGTGTGCATCATGTATATTTGTACACAGGCTTCAGACTTTTCTATGTTCTGTGAATCATGTTTGTAGTGTGCTGATGTATTTCTAGAGCCACAGATATGGGCTGGATGCACTATTTGCCCCTAAAGCAAAACAACCATTGAAAAACTGATTTGGGGCTTCAGGTCTTGACCTTAGGTATATAGATCTTGCTTCAGTGGCACTAAGCAGCCTGAAACAGCTGTGCCTGTGGTTTTCAGTGAAGCAAAACAAGAAACAATCCCTCATAATCCTTTTGGTGCCAGGGAATAAATAAGTGGATGTTTGAATCTGCCATTTCTCCTACCAGAACTTAATATTGGAAGGTTATTTTAGAAAATGTTTCCATTTTATCACTAGAATTTTTTGATTTTTTTTTCTGTTCTTTTTTCTTTCCCTTCTCTCACTCTCCTCCTCACCTGAGGGACAGGCATATATGAATAGTATCATTCATAAGTGTTTCACCAGAATTCATTAGAGTGAGGCTGAAGGTTTCATTATTCTTTAAGGGTGCATTAATAAAACTGCTGTACGCTTGGGTTTTTTAATACTATATGAATTATTCTGACAGTTTGCAAAGCCAACATATCAATCATTAAATTAAAAATGTAGTAATACAAATTAGCATGATTCAGGAGCTGTAGAACATGTGGAACAATGCACTCACTGTTTGGAAACTAATACAGACCTGTCCTTCAAATGAGAAAAGATAGCAAGCAGAGAAATACAAAAAAAACATTGCATTGAATATATCTGGCACTCCACAAACATATCTGTTTCCATGTATCAGATACTATTATGTGTGTTTTGTCCAGATCTCTATTATCCTTTTTGCAAATATCCTGGCCATCTTCAACATGCAACATTCGTTTGCAGGATGAGGTGTTCGCAGATTGCCTGACACGGTGCTTACAGCTAAGGAGCAGGCAGCAGCAGCACAGAGCAATCAAAACAATCTCTCCACAGCTCCTGCTTTTGTTTGTTTGCAGGAGAGAGGATATACACAAAATATTTTGCAAAACACATGTTGCTAACTCACCATTTCTTGAAGAAATAGTTGCATCAGTCCTTAATCTCACCTGCCTTTGTGGCCTCTGGTGCTCTGGGGAGAGATACTGTACCTGGTCCATTCCTGTGAGGAGAGAGAAATTACTTTACCCTCAGTAAATGTGAGGGATGGGATGAAGTGCTCAGTGCTTGCTTTTTCACTTCCTTGAGCAGAAAGTTCTTTTTAAGCATCTTTTTCCCTTCCTCTGCTGATTCTGTGAAAACTGTGTGGCTGTGAATAACATGTTGGATTTCTGAAGTAGCCCAGTGAATGTGAGATAATGAAGTTGTGGCTAAGGTGCAGGACATTTTCAATGGCAAGCCTTTGCCTGTGGATTTTTCTCCTTTCTGAATTATATTTCAGGCAAGCAGCTTTAAAGCAGCTTGCCTACACTAGAGATAAAACTATGCTCTGCATAGCTAGGTCTGATGCGCTTATCCAGCACAGTGTGCTTACCCCACTTGTGTCCACACAGCATTTGTCCCAGCACATCCCATGTCAGCCCTGGTGACTGAAGGCAGGAGCCGTGCCAGGCAGCCAGGTCTGTATGCTGGCATCTGCCTGCCCGCTGCAGTGCCTGCCTTCCTCATGTGCGCTCCTCTATGCATCCCTCTTCATGCTGTGGCACAAGCCCAGTTGAGATCACAAGCAGGAGGAAACATGCTTAAAAAATGGTTCGCAGCCAGGACGACATGTTACCAACCCATTACAGGCTCTCCACCTCATGCCATGAGGAATCACAGCGTGTGTCTGACCCGTGCGGGTTCAGCTGTGCACGCAGCCTCCCCAACTCGTTAAAAATATCTGCAGTCTTAAGATAGGAGATGCGATTTATTATTCAGGCTTTCTGCTAACCACAGATTTAAAATCCCTGGGTATTTCTCATCTCTGGTCCTTTCAGGGCTGTGTTTTTGATGCTGCCAGTGAGGACTGCAGAGGTAAAAGCTGTTTGTTCTTGTTTGCTCCTTATCTGTGCTATATAAGATGCATGAAATATCACAGTGGCGGAATAAAGGCAATAATCGTTTCTAATAATGAAACTATTCTGAAAGGGAAGACCTAGATTTCTTACCAAGATAGTGTGCTTAAGTATTTGCATAGTAACCGGGCTATAATTACAGATTTGTCTCTTTATGTCTCTTAGCTCTCAGGCTTAAGCAAGCAGATCTGCAGAGCAGTCGCTCGTTCTGGGGAGGCTGGGTGTCAGGCAGCATATGCTGAGGCTGTGTGCAGTGGTACACTGACTGTGTGTAATGAGTGTTGATAAACTGTTTACTGAAGCTGGCTGGCATTCAGGACTTGTGTATTGTGGGCCTTTCTGATAGTTCTGAAACGTTTCCATCTTCAAGCGGTAGGATATATTGTCGGAATTCCTCACAGATTTTAATTCTTGGCATGAAAATTAGCTTGATTTTGGCTATTCAACTTCAAAGTTTTGCATCTGGAATTTTTCTTTTTTTTTTTTTAATATGTTAATTTTATGAAACAAAAGTGGTCACTGAAAATATATTAACTTGCAACACAGCACAAAACAGTTGAAAAATTTCATTTTTACTTTATCTAAAAAGCCATTAACTTCAGCTGTTACTTTGCTCCTGCTGACAAACCCCTTCCTCTACCCAGAAAGATGTGGGAGCTCAGCCCTGTGCCACCATGAGCTGCCCAGGAGGCGGTGAGGCCAAGTGCCAGCAGTCTCACCCTCATCATCCTGGAGGTGTCATCCTTCTTAGTGGTGTGCTGGTAAACGTTTAGTCCTGCTATAAGAATCCATTAACTTCTGGCTATGCAAGAACCTGGATAGGAGTTAGGTAAGACAGTGTTTGCTCTGCCACATATTAAGCTCTGTCCTGGGTCTGGAGTGGCTCCTTGAGAACTGTGAGCTGAAAATCCCAGAAGATGGGATTGTTTGGGGGATTTTTGAGTACAAGAGCATTAGCAGCCTCTGTGCCATTAGCTTTCCTCTCCTATAGAAGCCAACCTGCAAAACTCAGATATTTTTCCTACTCTGCAAAGAGATCCCTTAGAAAAAGGGACGGAAGTATGAACTTGAAAGGCAGAAATTCTGTGTCAAGGTGACTGGGAGGGCTGCTCTTTCCTTTCAGGTGTGTGCCAGAACACGAATATCCTCTCTGGAGAGCAATAGCTTTTTGTTTCCTCCTCACACTATAAAGTTGTTTGTGCATTTGTAAGTGGTGCAGAGCTCGGTAACAAAGGGTACTCTTTATCCCATTGTATTATCTGTGCCAATTTTAAAATATTCCTGGTTTTAGTTGCTTCATGTGGCTGAGATGTTTGTATTTCCTTCGTTTATATATAAACTTATTATTCCCATGTTAGTAAAGGTGCACTCCTTTTGCTCTCTCTGTTGCTGGATACCAGTAGTCTTGCAGCCTGTTATCGAGGTAAAGAGCCTCCCTCACTCCTTGAGCAGCGTCCGCTTTGTTATTGATTATCTGCTCACTCCTGCCTGTCAGAGACCTGACTTTTTCTCAGGTAAGCTGAGATGATCTTGGCAGGTCTGCTACTCAAGCAGCATTAAAGGCAATAAGCTTCCTTCCTTGAGAGAAGGGATTCCATTCAAAGCAGAAATCTTGTGTGCTTGCTGTCTTCTGACTCCAAAATCAAATTAATCTTTGTGGTATTTCACTGTAGGATTCAGTGGAATATCTAGAGAAAATACTCAGTGCTAGAAAGTAATGAAATAGCTAGACAGGCCTTCATTACATGGCAGGGTTTGAAATAAAGGTGGATTGTCAGAACATCATAAGCGATGAAAGCACAAAAGAGTGAGATGTTCTCTTGGTACATCTGATAAGTGTTTGGGATGAATTGGGTGGAGATATCCATCCCGTACATTGTGGGTGTAGCTGAAATAGAAGGCTTGCCACGTGTAACAAAGGAGAATGCAGTAAAAATGTGATACATTTCATGGTGAGGAATGTCCTAGGTGTTTTGTGATGCACTGTTGTTGTTTTTTTTAAAAAAAGAAAAGTTGCTTTCTGAATCAATCGTTCAAACACTGTTGGAAACAAAGAAACAACACAGAATTTGTCAAATGATACGTATTGGTTCCATTCGAAAGTGGTAAAGAAGGATGATCAGGAAGCTATAGGTAAATTTCAACTCTTTGAAAGGGTGGACAAAAGCAGGACAGGGGGAAATGGTTTTAAGCTGAAGGATGGAAGATTTAGGTTGGATATCGGGGGAAGTTCTTTACTATGAGAGTGGTGAGGTGCTGGAAAAGGCTGCCCAGAGAGGTTGCAGATGCCCCGTCCCTGGAGGTGTTCAAGGCCAGGTTGGATGGGGTAGCCTGGTCCAGTATTAAATGGGGAGGTTGGTGGCCCTGCCTGCGGTGGGGGGTTGGAGCTTGATGGTCCTTAAGGTCCCCTCCAACCCACGCCATTCTGTGATTCTATGATTCCATGAAATTGGCCTGATATTTTATATAAAATAACAAGATGCTTGATTCATCAACAGTTAAAGCTAACAGTTAATTAATGCTGACATAATTATTTGGAAGTGCAGACCTTGTCAGATAGACATTTCATTTCTCTTTTTTTTAAGTGGATTATGCACAAGTTGATAAAGGCAAATTAACTGGTGTTGTGTGCTTGAACTTCTTCTGAACATAATACTGCATGACATTTTGATTTGAAAGCTTGGATTTAGCTGGGTGTCTTTTAAAAATTGATCCATTGGTTGATTGCAGGAGAGAGAAAAGAGAGAAATCAGCAAACAGCTCTTTTTGTAGGGTGGGTGAGGAAGACTGAATTGTGGTCTAACATTTAATGTCATTATCAGTGTAATTCTTTTGCTGAGTTTGTGGGCTTTGAAAATATTGTTGGAGTAGAAGGAAAAGAGAAGACAAGTTATTTTTACTGAGTTATCCAGGTGTGTTATTCAGCTGATTGCAATTGCAGAGGACTGTCTAACAAAACCAGTACCAGGTGACTTGTCTGGGATCAATGAGCACAGACTTGATGGGCCTGAGGTTTTCAAAAGTAAGAACTCAGGCAAAGTTCCTGGGGCTGCCATAAGAAAGCCTCTAAACATGAGCTCTCAGTTCAGAACTGTGGCTGAAAGGAAACATAATCTTTTGGATAAATGAGGAAAAGCAAGTGGGAAAGTCATCTTGCTTCTGGGAACAGTATTACCAAGAGGGTCTCTAGATTTTTGTGCTTGTTCTGTTGTCAGAGCTTCAAGGGACACAGAAGTACTGAGCAGAGTTTTTAAATGGGTTGGAAATGTTCCTGGGATTGAAGGGGAAGTATATATTCATTTTATCAGAGAAATCGCATTACCTTTTTGTAGAAGTAGATAAGAAAAAGAGCTGGAGATGGGAAGGTGGACCAGTGCCTGGATGTAACAGCCACGCACCTGAGCAGATTGTCTGTGTTCAAGCAAATTCAATTGGTTAGTGCGGACTGACTGCCAGATTTGTATTGAAATACGTTTTCTTCCACAGTTTTCTGAGTGTTTGACCTTGTGGGGATTTTTGTCTTTTACTTTAGCATGGGCACAGCCCATCTGTTGGGACCATACCGACTTCATGTGCTCAAGCTTTGCCCCTCTCCCTTCCCTATTGTACACATTTTAGTGATTATAGAACCAAAGTATTCTGCATTACTGAAGGTGATGGGCTTAACAGAATTTAACAACCTGAAATGTATAGAAGAGAAAAGATAACACAAACAGTGCCATAAAGGCTTAGATTTTGTAAAACCCAGAAAGATCAGCACTGGTAATCGCCACAGGGACCTGAAAAGCTGTGTGCCACTTACACTGCTTGACAGCACTAAAAATGGATGTGTTCTGTGCAGCTCAGACTGAATCATTTGGATCCATCCCTGTTGCAAATATATTAACTCCTATGCCCTTATATTTGGATTCCATGATACATGAAAGGTCACACCAGCCATTTTCAGAAGTCCCTTCTGGCTGGATTCATCTCTGAATTTGAATTCATCTCATGCTTTTGAATGATGTAGAAGTAACAAATAAACCAATAGACATTGAACTGATTTCTTATTTACGTAGCAAGTAATTAAATATAAAAGAGAATAGGTTTGAAAAAGATGAAAAATACCCTTCTTTAATGCATATGCCATGTGGCCCAGTGCCATTTCAAACACCTTCCAGTAGCTCTGCAATAGCTGGTTTCAAGAAATATCGACAGGGATGTGAGCTCAGATCCCTCAAGCTGTATTGCTGGGACAGCACAGCCTCTGCCTGAGCTGGTCAGCCTTCAGCTCCAGCCTGCACTTGCTGGATGGGGTGCCGCTGTTTAGAATTGAGTTGTGTGATGCAGACATGTAATGCTTTGATGTCAAAAACTGTCATCTTTCATTTGAGGATATCAAAGGCTCTAGATTATATTAATAGAGTTGTCTTGATCTAATGAGGGGGGTGGAGGGGCAATACATAATAACATTTCAAGATCAGAGGAAAATTGAGGGAAGGCAGGTTCTCCAGACATTGAGTGTTTTAGCAGTGTAAATCACACTTAGCTGATTTGTATTTTATTGCAGCAGAAGCATAAACAAAGGATGGATTTACTGTGTATATACAGTGGCCAGCCAACAGAGCTTTGTAGCAAAAATGCACTTCTGAAACATCTCAGTAGGGATATAAACAATAGGCTATTACATGGGTACATACTGTGCATTTCCAAATTAGTACTCAAACCAAAAATGCACGTATTTTGCTGATAGACTACAACAGCTTCAGTGCATAAGTGAATAATTGGAGGGGGGGGGGGGGGGGGGGGGGAGAATGGGGGGAAGACAAAGGGAAAGAGATAAAATAGAAATAAACTAAATATAGTTGATAAATATATTAATGACTGAACTGATTGACATGTGATAACACAATGCTATTAATGTGTCTCAACACAAGTTTAACACTACAATAAAATGGTAATTCAGCTCTATGTTTAAATAGCATTAAGGACAATGAATAAAGCCCACAAAGTAAGAGATTTTAGAATGAAGGCAGGGAATCTGTAATTAGCTACATGTAGGCAGTGCAGCAAAACAATATTTGATAGGTAGCATTTTTCCTGATTTTCTTGCTTCCATCAAATGCATGGAAATGTTATCAGTATTAGGGTATGCAATTGAATGGAGATGTACTCTTATTTTTTATTTTTTTTTTTACTCAAATATGTAGGTTACATCTGAAATGGAAGCATCATGAATTCAGAGGTGTTGTGGCGGATGGTTTTGTTGTATTTTTCCTTAATACAGCATTTTTTTTTTTTATGTATGTTTTCCTCTGTGCATTTTATTTTCCCCTTTTCATGTGCCCAGGAAAGGTGAGAAGATGAAATCCCTCTCACTGAATGGATTTAACTGTGGATGTGTTTAATTACTTTCTATTAACTGACCTGTGTGTGAAGTTGTTCGCAGCCAGAATAATGCTATTTCAATGCTGAAACTTCCATCTTTGCAAGAACTGAGCAGATTATGAATAGTTGGCCATGTAAACACAGATCAGAAAAATTTCTGATGTGCAGCCCAAATATTTGTCTCTTAGGTTGGATCGTGCCTTTTTCTTGGTGTGTTGGTAAAGCTGAGATAGAGACCAGCAAATGCCAGTTGCTAGAATCTGTCAGATCTTGTGTCAACACCTGTTTTCTCAGGAGAGAAAACTCAGCCACTGTAATTAGAAGCTTGGAAATTAAATATTTGCAAAACAGTCCACTCCTACTGTTTAATCAAGAAAAGAATTCAGATCTCTGGGAACATGCCAGTGCCCTTCTCATTAGATCGCGTGTGATTTGTCTTGGTTGCTTCGTGCTACTTTAAAGTATTTTTTTTTCCTAAATACAGTGGTGGGATCAGTTCACTTTCATCATAATGGGCTCTCACTTCTCACTGAAAGCAAACTATATCATTGTGGATCAGACAGGCAGAGTATCAAATGTGTCCCTCTCCACCAGTTATGGAGGATTATCACCTAGCACTGCTACAAGCAAATATGGTTGGTTCCTGAGGTCAAGAAATGGTAACTTCATTACACTGCCACTGGTATTTATCTGGCTCCTTACAGCATTCACTCATCTGAGCCTCTTTGTAACATATTCACTAAACTGAATGGAGTATAAACTTCTACCTGAAATGATTAATGAATAATGCTCTTCTTTAAGGCACTTGAGTTGTTTATCTGGAAGCAGATACATGCAACTTATGTATTTCTACAAATCTAAGCACTGTTATTGTTAACTACTCCTGTTCCTCTGGGCAGCTTTCTGGAACCTGGGGGCAGATAAGCCACTAGCATATGGCCAGGGGACAAAACAGCTCAGTACTGGCTGCCTCGCTCTACAGATCCACTGCTGTTGTGCAAGGCTGGCTGCAAGGGCACCAGCAGCTGCGCACAACCATACCTTGTGTAGTGAGAGCAATACTACACGTTAACCCCTTCGCCAGGTTCTGGTTTTCCAGGTCACTGATTTTGCTTTGTGTCTCATTTGATTTCTTCCCACTTATTTCATATTTTACAGGAGGGAACTCAGATATTTTCTTCCAGTACAGTACAGAAAAGTAGGCAGATGCTGCTTCCCTTCATGTGCAAATCTCCCAGGTACCCGGTGCAGTAAACCCTGTAAATAAATAGTATTGACTTTTCAGAAGCAGTCAATGTTTGTGCAGTTATCTTCCAGCTGAAGTCAGTAAGACTGTTACCATAGACTGAGCACAATGGTAATCCTACTTGGGAGAAATACAGTCATATTCTGGAATGTCTCTCTTTTTTTTCTTTTCACAGTATTTTAGCTGAGTGAAAGTTGTGAAATTCCAGTTTTGAAGTCTGCATGGTTTGTTTTCAGCTTTATCGAGATGGAGTAATAAGAATAAAATTTGTTACTCAGCGGTAACGATTAACATAAAAACCACCGTTAAACAAATACTGAGTAATTTATGTTTTACTCAGCAAGTGAGTGACACGTTCAGTCTGTGTGTGCTTGTGTGCTTGCACGTGTTAGCAAGAACGCAGAGGCAGTGTGATGTCCTGATTTTTAACAGCGAGGGAAACACTGGTTGCCAGTAAATGCAATGTCTTTTATAAGGGACTGCCGTGTCTACTTAAGGGTTAGACTGTTCCTTCCAGATCTGCTTGTGCAGTTCTAGCCTAAATGAGCAACGGTTTTGAACTTCCTTCTGAGTTTTGCACCATTGCCCCCATTTACCATTTCAGTAAAGCTTTTTCAGAGTGTGTACAGGAGAGCAAGATTTGGTCTGAATACTGTTCTGTTCAGAATAAATGGTAGGTGGCTTTGATGAGTGCAGCCAGCTTAGCTGCAGTTGTATTATGTTTCACTTTTTCATTTCTGAAAGGAGATAAGACTATTTGAATTAAAATGCTCCCAGCAGCTCATGTATAAACTCAAGGATTGAATCTGCAAGGGTCAGCTTTGCATCAGTTGTTTGAACGCTGTGGTCAACAGAACAGACATGCCATTGCCAGGGAAGAGGTGACAATGCCACAACAATGGGATGCAGCCTGTGCCCAGGACCCTTGAAGTACAGCTTGTCTAGAAACTTTCGGGATTTTTTTTAATGAAAAATGGATTCAATTAGGAAATTTTTGCTCAAGCCCAGCAAGGTTAGCTGCTGTAATTTGTAACAGTACAAAACTTTTATACGCTGAAGATTTTCTCCTTTAGCCCCCTAACTGAGGAGCCCAATTTCCTCAAGATGCAGGAGCTATAGACTGTCCAAACAGGGAGAGGCAGAAGATGTGTAAATAGCTATTTTACCCATCGCATGGGCGATGCACAAGGAAAGTAATTTGTGCAGGCATTGCTGCACTTTATTGCAGCCTGAGTCGGTAGAGGAGCAATGGTTTCTGTGATGCTGAGCACCTTTAGGCATAGCCATGCTGACCTGTTACTGAACAGACTGGTTGGGACACTCACAGCCCTCAGTTCTCTCCCATGATCTATTGGCTTGATGTCACTGCTGTCGCTCTGTATCCTAAGTCATATATACCCTCCAGGATTATGTTTATTGGGTATCTGAGTTACAGATTCCACCACAAAGCAACTTTCCTCACATTAAGGATTCTGTGGTTTCCTAGTATAGCTTTGAGAAAGTTCCAGTGTCTTTCATTTGCTTCTTTTTCCTATTCTGAGGTTAGAATAAAGCCTAGATGCTTGCATCTCCTTTAGTGCAGAATGCCTTGCTGGTTTAAGAAGGGTTGTAATTCCACGGCTCCATGCTGTGGTATACATGATTAAGTCACTAAGCCATTATGCCAGCTGAATACAAGTGTTGGAAAGTTAATGGCAAACTGAATCTCATCCAGTTCACGTGCTTCTAATTATGACCGGCTGGTGTTTGTAGGTCTTATGCCAATAAAGACATCCAAAAACTACAAATGTAACTGGATCAGAGAGCATTTGGCTTTAACTAGCTGTCAATTAGGAGGAGAATGATGGATTCCAGATATCTTTTTGTGTCTGTGTGTACAACTGTGAGTTCGCTTCTTTTTTTATTCCTGAAATTCTCTCTGTGCTGTAGCAATAAGATATGCAGTTTCAGAACTACTTTGGAGGAAAAGTTCCCTAGACACCTTCTTTTTGGCAAAGTGTGCCATGCTTGTAGTGTTTTAGCTGAGACAGTCTCTTCGGTTGCAAATTGTTCTAGCTACCTCTCCCCTGAAGTAAAATTGATAATACAGTGATTTTAGGGGAATTATATACTAAGGGAAAAAATGTACACTTTGTCTAAATGAAGCAATTTACCAATATAGTTGTATCAGTGCACCTTCATTGCTGTGATTCGATGTGTAATTTCCCATGTGGATGCTCTTAATGTGAAAATAAATGTGACATACATAGAAAAGGGCCATCTTTTACCAAAAATAAGTGTTATAGCTATAAAAATAAGGGTTCACTTCAATGTTTTCTCCCAGTTTCAGCTTTTTTAGATAAAAAAGATAGCACCCTGTGTCAGCCCTCACCTCCTCTGGTGCATCTTCTCTACTACTTGTGACATTATTTTGCAAGTGATTGTAGTAAAATAATTTAGATTAACATAAGCATTTAACGTTTAACTTAAAAATGGAAAGCAAAATACTAACTCCGAGGGGCAGGGCTGAGCATTTAGGGGTGGCTGCATCTCCAGCATCTCAGCAGCAGGTAGAAGGAGCGGGTTCCAGCACGACAGCTTAGCACAAGTTCAGTAGTACTAAGTTGTGTTCAGACAGGAAGGAGCAATATCCTGAAATGTTGATCAAAGCCAACGGATTACAGGAACCAGAAAGAAATTTTGCTCCCTTGTGTAGCATCAGGTACTTCATGTTTCAAAGAACTCTTCAGAACTGTGTGTTGGAACCTATAAGATGGTTTTTCAGACTATCTTGCTGAAATTGAAAGTCTGCTTTGGCAGTACTAATCTGAAACTTAGAGCTGAATGTACTCTGAAATTTATTAGGCAGATTTTGGCCCTCTCGGCTGTTGGTTGGAAGAGTGAATGTTCACTTGCCAGAAGAGTGAGCGATTACATTCCTTTTCTCTGTGGATTCATCCAGCACCATTTGTCATGAATTAATGATCAATTGTTAGTTCAATATTCACTTTTCCAGCTGCACTGATTAGATGCAGAAATCTAAAATAATAAGTCACATAGCATTGTTTCTGTTGCCAATAAGATGAGTCTAAAATGAATAATATTTGAACAACTCAATTCAAATTAGCTCATGGAAAGTGAATTTAAAATATTTCCTGTGCATCATCATCTGTAGAATTTTAACAATTCGTTTTCTCAAATAGTCACGATTGTGTTAACATGGAGGAATAATTGTATATGCAGTGCAAACTAATAATCGTGCTCGATGTTGGCCATTGTTTTCTTTCCATCAAGAAATGTCATAAATTAAGCACCTTATTTAAAATCTGCCTCTAATAAGAGGCAGGTAATCAAGACTGCTGAGATTTTTGTTACCAGATTTTTAAACTGGAATGAGGTAAACCAAGACCCTGTTCCACACTGTGGGAGTGTTTTGAGATCAGTTTGAAAGACTGATGTTCCCAAACAGTAGTTGATATAATGGATCTTGTTTTAAAGTGGAATTGTCATGTACTGAAAGCACATACAGGCAGCCCTAGCTCTGAATGTTTCATAATTGGAAAAGTTGAGGGTAAGACTGTTAACAGCTGTGGCACCATTTTTGTTCTTTTAACTTTGTTGTGAATCAAAGAAAATTTGAGTTCTAAAAGCACCAAAGGAAGTGGTGCTGTGTGGTGACAGAGCTGTAGTGCACTGGGCAATGTGTGACCCAAGGGGGTCAGGCAGTTGACAATGCTCTGTAGGGAAGGATCCAGCAGAGCCCCACAGGCTTTGCCAAAAGAGGAGTCCCTGGACTATGTAAACCTCATTACTCAGCAGCATGAGGCTCTCTTCCTCCTCTTGGCCATGGCGTGATCTGACAATTTGAATTAACAGGATGTGAGACAAATACATAGCTAAATACAAGAGTAACTGCTGTGGATCAGAATCAACAGCAGTATAAACCTAACTGACAAAAAGGATATGATATAAATGATGGCTTAGTGTAATTGATGACTACTTGCCTGCTGTAGAGACTTGTAAAACATATCCCAAATCTTGCTTTGATTTTCTATGTTGCAGTAGAGTTGTAAATGATGTGTGGCTGACATTAGGTAGGAGGATCTTGCAACCTCTTGCAACCTGATTTCAGTTGATAACCACTGTTTCTGCTGTGACAGTTGTAGCCATATAATTTGCTGAGAGGATTCTTCAGGTGGAAGAAGAGCTCCTCTCCAGGCCCAACTAGCTGTTCGTACTTTTTTCCGATGCACAATGAGGGCAAGAAAAGTTAAATTGTGATTTATTGCATGCTTTGATTGTTGCTTGACCATAGCAGTACCGGCATGACTGATGTGTAAGGACATGAGAAAAGAACAGTCTTGAAGACTTAGTGTCTTCTATTAGGCCAGGTGAAGTAGCTGGAGAAAGCAGCCAAGCTTCTAAGACTGAAGTATTTGGATCCACTGTCATCTGGCAGAGCTTTGAAAGACAGTGATGACATGTGCAGCTTCTCATCCTGTTACTGGCTTTACATTGGTGAAAGGTCAGATCTGCCTTTGTTGTTGTCACTATTTTTGTTTACATAGATCCAAATAGAACCAGCATAATTCTATTGTTTTATGGCAACTTTTCATTGAAATAGGGGTACCTTCATGGCAAGAGTGAATTAAGTCTTATGCACAAATTTCCCTGTAGTCCACCTTCTGCATAACTTTGAGGTACAACTTCCTGATAAGAAATTTCAGCATAATCCTTCATGTAGGTTGCGCTTGCTTGATTTGCATTTGGTTTGGTTCTCAAAAGGCATTATTAACTCTAATTGTTAGGTCATTTTTATTCAGCTTTGCTGGCAAAGGAGCCATCACCACTACCAGCAAACAACAAGTTATTTCATGTCGCAAATTGATGCAAGTTATGTCTGTATTCTGGAGTCTGTCAGGGATGGAAGGATTGGGCCTCTCCATTTATGCTGGTGCCGTAACTTATATACTGCATTTCCTGTAGTCTTGGTCTCACATATTAACGCTGATGTACAGCACACAAAAGAAATACCACCACTCTTTGTGATTTTCTCCGTTTTATCTGGGGCTATATCTGTAATTTCTCTGGAACGTGCCCTGGTAGATTCACACACAAGAATGGAAGTCTATTCAGTTGGGTGGAGCAGCATTGTTCTGAATGGGCTTTTCAGAACTAGAGCCTGTTTATTTTGGGAAGGGGGGAGTTGTTTATTTTTCCTGCCTCTACTGTACTTGCAATTTTCTGACAATTTGTAGACAGACAGATCTGAAAAGGGCTACTCTCACAGTTCCTGCTCATGTTGTCATTAGTGGCTGGATTCAGTAAATTACACAATCAAGGCTCACAGACTACCAGTAAAATGGTAGCCATTGAAGATTATTTTGTGTATTTGGATTCAGATAATAGTTACTTTTTACTAGCTGTTTCATACAGACTCACAAGAGAACTAACCTCTGTGAACTTGAGAAACAGCAGTTTCATGCTATTCTGATCTAAAACGTTGACAAAGGCAATGCAGTCACAGACACTGGGGCTTCCTGTGAGATATTGTGGATAGTGATATGTGATTATTGGCATTCTTTGAAGCAATCAGCCTTAAACTTCTTTCAGCAAAGAAAACAAAAAACAAGCTTAGTGGAAATGGAACAAGAGGCTGAAACATAAAGAGGAAAAATCTCTAAGGAAGTACACTTTCTAAAGATCTTTCATGTTTACATTTCTTTTTTTCTTACTGTGAATAGAGCAGTGTGAATGCAGTAACAGCAGGGCTCGTTTGAAACCTGTCTGAGGGAGTTCTGCGTATGCAAAGTGCACAGAATTTACCTTTTAAAGTAGGCTTGTTTCTTCAAGGTACCAAATTCCTCATACTCTTATTCAAGTCATTCCTCACAGAAGCTCTCAAAAATCGTTAGGATCCTGGGCGGAGTGCTGCATATTTAGTACTGTCAGAAGTCAGATTCTCCCTGGGTTTCTACCTGGCATTTTAGCACTGCAGAGAATTGAATTGGAGATTTTGGTCAGTAACTGCCACATGTTCTGTGCTGTTATGATAGTTAAATGGTTTTTGGACTCTAACAAGAAACACAGTTTCCACTATTGAAGGAATTGCTCATGCTCAGCTAGGAATTTCACTCTCCTCTCTCTGACTGCTATGGGATAATTGACCGTGAGGAAATTCCTAGCTTATTACAGTGTAAGATTATACCTTGTAGGTTAAGCCACTTGTAATGAACATTACACACTTGGGTCTGGGAATAAACACAATGTTATTTTGCCTCCACTGAGAATGGGATTAATTTCAGCCAAGATGTTCTTTAATTCTCTGACTTGGTGTTTTTATGTACCTGGTTACTTCTATAGAAAAAGCTTTAATTCTGTATTTTTAGGAACAGTATTACATTCATCAAAATTTTGATCTTGCAGGTACCTGACCTTTTTTCTTCTTTTTTTCCTCTTCATTTTTCCCCTTTATTTTTTAATTTATGTTCAGGTATCAGCTAACAAACATGGCATTAGCTATTAAGCCAAGAGTCCCGCTAGTTCTTTTAGTCACTCTTATTAAAGCAGGAAGAATGACCTAATATGGAGCCACTCCAAGGGTCTCCTATGATGGCCCTTTTTCCAAGTGTAATGGCAATACAGTGGCATTACCCACAGCTTGGTTCATACAAGGGTTTCTATCATGACTGCCTGTTCTGGAGGAAGGAAGGTTGTTGGGAGCAACTTCTGACCCATGAAAATAAATTGGTCATATCACCACCCTGTTGTCTGCCTCTGTTTGTGAAGTCTTCAGGAAAAAGGGTGTCACGGGGTCAGAGACCTGCTCTGGAAGTTCAGGCATAACCCATGGAGCCATAAACTGGATAACACATCTCAAAGTCAGCGTGTCTGCTGTTCATTGCATTACAGACTACTATTTCCAAAGATTGCACAACCCAATAGTTAATAGTTATGCGTGGTCAGAGTTCTGGTGCTTGTGTCAGAGATTTCCCTAATATTAATAGTCTGAGGACGATCAAAAAATGTCTCAGAGAATTGTAATAACAACTCACAATCTCATAATTCTTCGCTGCTTTTGCTATTTTCTGTGAATTCTCTGTGCCTGTCTGCCAATTTATCTATATAATTCTTGCTGTAGACATAGAATTTTGAACTAAATCAGTGTCCTTGTGTTGTTGTGCTTTAATTTACCTGTCACTTAACTGACTTTGCAGCTTGATATTTTATGCATCTAGTCATTTTCCAGGTTTCGCCGAGTTTGTTGCTCTAGAAATACTGCATAGGAATATCACACCCCAAATGTGTATACTTTGTGTTTTATAATCACATTGTAATTTCTAACACTTTCATAGGAAAATATTTAACTTGTCTTTGGGTTTCTGTTTTCACTTGCTTTTACCCTATTTGGAAAGATTTTGCACGCTGGTTCAGATACTGTGAGACTCTTACTTGAGCTCTGTGTGGGTCTAATATGCAGTTTAACCCTCTGTATGTTATGAGACCTCCCTCTCATGAACTTTTCAGAGACACCAGTTTTGAGAGACTGGTCAATACACAATGCTACCCTTGATTAGTGGGCATGGTGGGGGCACATTGGTGGCTGGACAGACTGAGGAATGGGCTGACAGGAACCTTAAAAAAATCACAAAAGACTGATGCAAAGTTTTGTATATGGGAGTTAAGCAGCTCTGCTGAAAAGAAGCAGGGGTAGTTTCTCGCAGCAAGTTGAACATGAGCCAGTAGCATATCCTGGCTGTAAAGATGGCCAGCAGCAACCTCGGCTGTAGAAACAGGAGCATGGCCAGTTCCCAGGCTTGCTAGAGATGAGCCTAGAGGCAGCATGATGGGGCTGGGGGTGAGACCAGTAGCCCAGCTGAAGAGCATCTGCACCAGTGTGTGCAGCATGGGCAACAAATAGGAGGTGCAGGAAGCTGTTGTGCAGCAAAAAAGCTAAGAAATAATTGCTATTAATGAAACATAGTGGAATCACTCTCATAGCTGAAGTGCTGCAATTGATGGCTATAAGCTCTTCAGAAGGGATAGGCGAGGAAGCATAGGCAGTGGGATGACTCTGCATGTCAGGGAGTGTCAGTGTTGTAGAGCTCAATGCTGGTAGCAATAAGGTTGATTCTTTATGGGTAAGGATTAGAGGAAAGGCCAACAAGGCTGACATCCTTGTGGGAGTCTCTTATAGATTACCCAACCAGGATGAAGAGGTAGATGAAGGATTCAATAAGCAGCTGGCAGAAGTCATGCAATTGCTCGCTCATTCTCTCATGGGGAAATTCAAGTTATCAGACATTTCCTGAAAATACAATTTCAGGTTCAGGGAAGACCATGTCTCTCTCTACCTGAATGGAGGTTGTTGCAAGGTGGAAGACAATATCTTTTCCCAGGTAACAAGCAACATGACAAGAGGTAATGACCTCAAGTTGTGCCAGAGGAGGTTCAGGTTGGCTATTAGGAAAAATTTATTCTCTGAAACAATGGTCAAATATTCAAACAGACTGCCCAAGGAAGTGCTGAAGTCACCATTCCTGGAGGTGTTCAAGAAACGTGAAGGTGTGGCACTGAGGGACTTGATTAGTGGGCATGGTGGGGGCACATTGGTGGTTGGACAAGATGATCTTAGAAGGTATTTTCCAATATTAATAATTCTATGATTCTATGACTCCCTCAGGAAAATACTGATCCACCTCTTATTCAGCAGTTGGTAGACCACATCTAGATTATGTGTCCAGTTTTGCTTCCAACCCCAGTACAAAAAAAACATTGATTACCTTGATTGAACTCATCAGAGGACTGCCACATTGGTATAGGGACAGGAGCATGTGTTCTGTGCAGAGGCAAAGAGCAGCTGGCTTGTTGATTCTGCAGAAGCAAAGATCTAGATGGGACCTAATAGCAGCCTTCCAACACTTTGCATCTCTTCACAGTGGTGTCTTGTTGGAATATGGAGACAATGAACAATTGCTCTGACTGGATGTAAGGAAAATCTTTTTTACCACTGGGACGGTCAATACAGCTGGACACTCAGAGGTGTTGTGTGGGCTCCATCTGGGGAGGCTGAGTAATCTAGATGCTGAGCAATCTAGAATGATCTCATTAGCCGCCCTTCCTTTGGACGGGAGTTTGGGCTAGGCACATCCTGAGTTCCCTTCCAGCCAGAATTTTCCTACTCCACTACAGAGTGGAACTGTCACTTAAAAATAAATTGTTAATAGTTTTTAAATATTCCTAGGGAAAAAAAAAATTGCAGAAGTATTTATTTTTAGTGAAATTTAGTGTCTGCAATTTTGACAGCAGAAATGTGTCACCTTGCAGCGTATCGAGAAAAGAACTTATAAGTCCACTTAAGATCTCAAAATAAAGTCAAATTGTATTTCAGTGACCAATATGTGTTGAGATGAAATGAATTATGTATACATATTTCTCTTATACTTAGCAAAATGATGCTTTAGAAAAGGATGTTGAAATTTTATTTTTTTAAATATACAGGCAATCTCACTGAGCTTGTTGAAACATTTATTTATTTTACTATGATATTTTGAAAATCTTTATAGGGTTTTAGAAGTGCCAACATTTGTAATAAATACACATAGTATAGACCCATTAAATACCATAGTTTCTGAGTGAAAGATGTAAAAGTAGCAATAAGAGAGCCCTCCTCTGGACTCGAGGAAAGAGCTGAAGTATACCCTACAGCAGCTAGTGCAACATGCTTGTAGGAGATGATGAAGACACTCTTCACAAAATGACACTGCCTGGAAGCATGATCAGTAGCTGGGTTAAATTGAGTGATCACACAAAGCAGAGAACTGTTACATGTCTGTGTTTATTTCTGATGTTTGTACAGTGCTGGGTTTCCACTGAGGCTCTCCCCACTAATATGCCTTTACTTATGACTGTAAAGAAAAAGATGTCCAATTCCATTTCCATAAGAGTAGTAATTTGCTGGTGAAAATGATTTAGAAAGAAGTTATTATTATGTATGGAATGGAGCGTTACCCAGAATAATTCTCTTCTATGTAGGATTCATATCCCCTTCTGCTTTGGAACTGAGGCTCCAAAGGTCTTGATGAATATTTTATTGAAATCATTATTCCAGGGAATCATGTCATAATAAGCAGGAAAGCAAACCAACTGCATTTTACAAGATAAAATCCTTCTGACTTATGTGGATGTTTTCTAATGATTGAATATATTTGAAAATATTTCCATCAGAAGTCAGCTATTGTACCATATTGTTTTTAAAAGTGCATCACACCGATACACTCTGTGAGTGATATGAGGACCATGTGTTTCCAGCAAGAACAAGAACATGGAAGATATTTTCATATGCTTTTTCTGTCCCTAAAATTTTAAGCCACTCTTCCATCATCCACCTTTTATCTTTTGCTGCAACACGCAGACCTGTGATCTGTTCACCTTGAGTGCCCTGTTCTTTCTTAACAGCTGACACTTAACCTTTTTTTTCTAGATGACAGTTCAATGTCTAATTAGCTCGGTCGTTAAAACCAAAAATATGTACCTCTATCAGACATGTTATAAAATCCTTCCCACTCCCACATCACAGCTTCTGCAAGTTGCTGTCTGAAATTATTCTGTATTACTCCCTTTTCTGTATTACCATCACAGAACCTTTCTGCATGTCACGGTTACCACTTTTTTTGCTCTGTTTCTTTATTATACATACCACTTCCACAATTATGTTTTCCTGTAGTTGCAGTACTAGAGATCCTTCTGTTGCTGGCTTTTTGTGACTGAGCATCATACTTGTCACCTGTGAGCTTCTATAATCACTAGCTGCTTCAGAGTGTTTCATTTGCTCCCTAATTTTGTCAACCACTTTTTCAGCAATGCAGAGTGCTCCTGTTTACTCTGACTTCATTAGCTCCTCAACTTTCCAATTTAGAAATCTCTAATTTGTATTATATCAAGGCTACTCGTGCTTACTGTATTCACTCTCAGCTTTTCAGCAGCATACATACCCTCTGTAATTTGTGTGACTTAATGGGAATCTGTAGTCAGAGTAGCATTTATGCAGCCACCATTCCTTACTGACTTTCTAGTACATTCTTTTTCTATTTCATGTTGTCCTCACAATACCTTGAGGCATTCAACTTCATGAGTTAGGTGGCAGAATCTCAGAATTTTGTCCAATGAAGACTTTGTGCCACAGTCCTCTTTTCCTAAAGCAAAAACTTCAAACTAGCAAAATCACAGCTTTCACTCTGTCACAGTCTAAAATTAGGTTTTGTTTTCTTGATATGCCACATATCACAGCACAGAGCTCCAACCGTTATTTGGCTTTATGCTGTTGCAGTGTTCATAGACATTTTAGAAGGGAGGCAGCAGGCTTAGAAGTAAGATAAACAAAAGCTCAGACCTTGCCACAGTAGTACTGATTATTTAAACTGGACAAGGAGAGGTCGTCTGTTTTAAGGTTCAAGAACTACTCCAACTAGATTTTTGCCTATTATGGAAGTCTTGTTTTTGTTTCAAGGATAAATCAGTTTAAAAGTTTCTTTTTCTTTTTCTTGTTCAGATGCAGGAAAGGAAAAATGAAATTCAGAGTCCACAACTGGCCCAGGTCATTCATCTCATAAATGCAGTGTTCTGTGATTTATATACATACACACACACACACACACAGATATATAATGCCTTTTCTATTTATCAGTAGCCTTTGTTTCTCTGCTCCATTTTTACCATGTTTTTCCGTCAGATGCTTTTCAGTCTCTTTTCTTTAATTACATTGTCTCTACTAGAACTAAAACATAGCAAGAGTTGAAATTTCAAACCCACAATAATCAAGTGGATTTGAAATTAGAGAAGAGTAGATTAATTTTCCTTTACCCTTAGGCAGATCTCAGTTCACTGGTACAGAGGAGATCATGGTCGTTCAAGTCTTGGTCCTTGTGAGTGCAGAGCCCTCTCCTCCAGGTGCTGCTGCAGCGTTCAAGGAAGCTGGTTTGCTGCAGGAGCATTTCTGATGGGTTATTTCTGGAGGCTGTGCATCACTTTGGAAGCTTCTTTAACAAGTCTGTAGTACAGAGATGCAAAATAATAAGACTTGGTGTCAAAAGCAGTGATATCTCATACCACTCACTAATGTAGACTCTGTCTTTTGATAACCTAAATGTGTTCTGTTTAGCTCGATCACTGTTAGAACTATTTGAATCCTATTTAAACAGCTGGATATTGCATCAGTGAAGCATCTCCAATTGCATTCTCCTTTGATTGCTCTCATGCTTTCTGTAGTGTGTGACATGATATGTTATTAACACTGTACCTGGGGAGATGCTGTTCTTGATGGCCAGCAGATAGCTCAGGGAAGGTTACACGCAGAGAACTATTAGACTGCCTACATTTAGGATTTGTGCGTACTTAGCTTCTTTCTGGGTGTTTTTTCTGTACGTTTTCTCATTTTTTCAGCTATCATAATCAATTTTTTGGTCAGTCTAAAAGCGTTTTTTGTGAATTTTGCGTATATATATTTTAATACATAAACATTTATAATTCTTTGTAGTATGTTTCTTATTTAGTTCATAATTGAATGATTGGCAAAAATAGTCTTCTTACTGACCTGGACAGTGACAAAGAAACCATCAGAAATTTAAAATGTGGTGGTTATTTTGTATGAAAAACTAGTGAGAACAGAAGCAAGAGAATCCTCTTCTAACACCTGCTTTGTGCTGTTGCAAGTCAACCTAGGTTGTGCAGCTCTCACCTCCTGAAATATTGTTATTCTGTTACTATCCTGAATGATGATGATTCTTTTTATTCCTGTGCATAATTATCTCATAGTATCCTGTGTTCTCTCTCTTTGCTCTTTCTTGCATGCAGAACATGTTTCCCACAATCTGTTCACTTCTCCCCGAGTGTCTTTCTTAAAGGAATCAGTTTACATTGACACTGAGTAGACAGTAGAAGAGTCCTGCTGGGTGCCCTCACTATAACCTGATTTCCTCCCTATTTGTTCCATGGGAAATGGTTACCTGCAGTGTTTAAACACACTTTTAGACTGCTGATTCAGAACTAAACAACTTAAAAAGCATACAGAAATGAGATTTTCAGGATCATTTGGAACATTAAGGCTTTTGCTCAAAGCATTTTTAGACAGTAGTGCTTGTGGTTATTCTCACGGAGTGGTGGAAAGTTTGAAACCAAGAAATTAAGTTCCTGGTTTTCCTAGCCATGCCTCTGTGTGTGCATTAAAATTGAATTAGTTACACCTCTGTCTCCTGCCTGTTGTGCTTTGTCAATTTTCAGTATATTTTGCTTGACCAGATGGTTTCGAATATTAATTTTAAATACTTCCCAGGATCTGGACATCTCCGTGGTTTTCACAGGAATTGTGGAGCTGTTGACAGTTCTGCGTCTAGCTCAAGTAGGCGAAAGTCTTTCCTCACCCAAAAGGCAAACAAATAAACAAAAAGCCCCCTACCAACTGGCATTTAGCAGCCTGTGAGAGATGATTTTGGACTTCCTTAGTTAGACCTGACAGAAAGCTCTCTACCCAAACCATGAGTGTTACTATTAGCCTGCAGTTAGGTTAGCAGTCACATCAGGAAGCTTTTTTTGCAAACCAGGTGTGCTCTGATCTTTGAAATAACAGTTAGTTCATCCCAATGTAGAACAGCATTGACTATGGGGGTAGAATGAATAATCTGTCTCCAGTTTATAATTCACTTTAAGATTTTGAAATATCTCAGGATGGAAGTTATGCTATAAATACAAAATATTATGTGCTCCTATAAATCTTACTGTAGCTATGTTATTCACAGAAACCACAGAGAAATAGCAAAGATCATTAGCCAGCCATAAAAGGATTAGAAATGTGTCACTTTGGCAGGGTAAATAGGTCACGAGTGCTAACTCACAGAAGTAGTGAGTCCTTCTCTGAATTTGTATTATTTAATTAACTGGTATAATTGCTTTATTAATGGCATCAGGATTGTGTTCCTTGTGCAAGGGGTAAATATCCTTCAGGAGTGACTCCTACCCAGCCTAGTTGTGAATGAGTTATACCCACATTACTGAGATATAGTAATGTGAACATCCCTTCCAGCTCTGATATGTCCTATTCAAATCCTCATAAGTACAACACGAGTCAGACTGGATCCAAAAGCAAACTGACAGAGAGGAGAAATGGAGTTTCAACACTCTCTTTAATGCTGAAGAACAGATATTTGCCTGGACGTGTGCTTGACCTGTTTGTTCAGCTGAAGAGCAACTGGTGCTCTATCCAATAGGGTATTACTGCTTTATTTCAACAGAGCTATTTATCAAAACTGATGGGCTCTGTAATCCACTTAGTTTTCAGCATCCTGACATTTTAGAACCGTCCACTCATTCTCAGTGCTTATTTGTCACTCATTTAGGGCTTTGGTCCTGCTCCTTACAGCCTCTCAATGTTCAACTACTGTACAGTTTCCTTTTGAGGGCCACCAAGATTTCTGTGCTTCTTTGAAAATGCTCATAAAGTCAACACAGAACAGACTGGAACCAGGAAGAACGAGCCCGTCTGCCTTTTACTTTGCAGCAAATACCTCCCAGCAGGTCTTATTAACTTGAGCTTAATGTCACTGCTATGTGGCTTTTCTCTGCTCACAAGCAGCGAGCTCGCATCCCTCTCCAAAGGCTCTGCAGACATATCTGACTATGACTGCATGGGGGCATTTAGCCTTACATATCTGGAGCTCTGTGGTGTCATTTGGCACAGCTTTTCTTCCCCATGAAGGTTTCCAACTCTAATTAGAACTGTATGTACTTGTGCTTGTGACTGCACAGCAGAATGGGAAAATAAGGGAAGAAAACAAAGATCACAGGAAAATATCATCCTTGCTCCTTTCTCTTTATTTTAATCCATTAAATTGTCATTGTTTTCAGAGACTTCACCGTATTTTGGTGCTATTACACTTTCACCATCTTTCAGAAAATTGAATTTGCAGACAGAGTTTTTGATAGACTTAAAAGCACCCACAGAGGGAATGGGCTTGTGCATCTGTTCTCTACCGTACAGTTTCCAAATGGCAGGAAGTTCTTTACCTACAAAAGCTTCTATTTCACATAAACGTGACAATAAACAAACAGTACATCTGAAATAGTGAATAGTAGTGTAAATGTCTCAAGTATTCTGTGCAGACATTATGTCTATGACAGCTATTGAATGTTATGAAGCCAGAACATTTGTCTTGCGTTTGTCAGGAGCAGACTTGCAGCTGATGTATAGTTCAATCTGTGCACCTTCATCACACAGAGAAACTTCATTTAGGACTTTTTGGATATACATGCATTCATGGGGAAAATGTGCTGTTATTGTAATATATTACAGAAATAACTGCATTGTCAAGCTATCATTGTTCACCTATAACAAAAGGATTTTGAAGAATTGGGGATGAATTCTGAATAAGAAGCAGCTGAATATTAGAAAAAAAATTTCTTCAGATTCTTCTGTTTGTTTAGTTGTTAAGAATGGGTTTTTCTCACTGCAAATTACTGGAATATTCTCATAAAGAGATCTACAAAAATGCGCAAATGATATCCTGTTTGGGTTAAGCTGGTCATCTAAACTAGCATAACTAGCATATGCATCTGAACACTCCTAGAGACTCATTTGAGTTTGTTATACTTGACTTGGACTTCATGCAACAGTCTCTCATGGTTCTGTTGTTTACAGGCCTGGGTCATTAGTGGCCCATTAAGCTGATGTAGCAGGATCCAAATGATAGAAAATTGTGTCTCTTGAACTTTGTTAAGAAAAGGAGAAGAAAAGGAAAAGGAAAGGAAGGAAAAGAAAGGAAAGAGAAAAGGGAAAAAGGAAAAAGGAAAAGGGAAAAGAAAACAAAAAGGAACGGGGAAAAAATACATATAGATATGAACTGTAATGAGGATTAAGCAAGGTATTTAGAAAATGGTGGTCACAATCAGAATCTGTCTGCCAAAACAGACCAGAACAAAAATACTCTAGTGGTAAAAGGGAGGGATGTTCCATGCTTCTGTGGTTTGCTGCCTGCAGCCTTTATATAGGTGCTCCTGTAGATTCAGATCAATTGGGAGATAATTAATAAAGTTGAAATGCATTTTTGCCTTGCAAACAGTCTGGGAGAACATTATGCTGAATACAGAGATGCGAAGAATGGTAACTAATCAGTAATTTATTAGAATTATTAAAATTTTTATTCTTTGAACTATTGGATACAAATAGTTTCTGCATTGCTTCACTTCTAATTTTGACATACAGTAGCTCATTCCTGAGATGCTCATACTTACTTGGCATACTAGAGTATTTAGATGTTGTATCACAAGACATAAGCAGGATTTAAAACAGGCCTTACAATTAATTTAGAGTTTGAGTCAGATCTAGAAGAAATGGAAATGAGTACTTTACATCTACAATATAAAGACATTCCTCGAAAGTGGAAAATTACCATCCTTTGGAAGTCAGCACACAGCTGAATCCAGCCCTGTCTCAACCTAATGCTATTACGCTGCTTCAGATCCGTGTCCTGCGGGATGCCAGGGCTAGCACAAGTTTTACACGTACCAGTCCCAACAGTTTCCCTTTGAGCATGCCAAAAGTACACAGTATGTACAGATGAAATGCGAGGACTAAACTTTGAAAGTAACAAATGTGAATAAATAAAATAAAGCCTAGCGCCAAACATAAATAAAATAATAGACAAAAATAAGTAAAAATAGACTTCAAAAATGTGTCAAATAATACTCTGGTGTTATACAGTTATCTAGGGATCTAACACATTTTGACAGAATGTATCAGTCTATGTATGCAAAGGAAAACATTTTATTAAAACAAAATACATCAGTTTTTAAAACACGCTATGTATTCTGTTCCCTGAACAACCCTCAGAAAGATGTTCATTGAATTTCTGTGCAACTTGATGAATGATTGGAGCTAACAAAGCAGAAATACAATTTTCAACAGGTTAGGCTTAGTTTGATCAACAGCGCTCTCCAGTACACCGCTCCTGTAACAATGCATCTATCTTCATGCGTCAAACAAATGCAGATTTGTATATTAGAGAAGAAAGCGCTGTATAGTGGGTTTAATGGTAATTCTACATATAGATTTTTTTTTTTCCAGAGAATAAACTCAGCAAAATGCCCATTATAGAGATAGATCTTAGGCTTTTGAACAGACCCCAAGACATGTTTTCATCTTCATTGAGGAAAACGGTGTCAGTTATCACACAGAGGAGCATCCCACCTTGTCAGGCGTTGACAAGGCATGCTGCTGCTTCAGCATGTTTATCTCAACAGGTTGTCTGTGTGTAATGCATACACTTCTCTCCCTTGTGTGAATATGGCTATAAAAGACAATATGGAATTTTTAAAGTTATTCATTGCCATGTGTTCTTCTTGCTGTTCTTAGACCTCTCCATGAATATGCGCGCACTGATTCTTAAGCCTTTGCTGACTCCGAGCTTGACTCAAAATATCAACTACTCAGAATAATAGAACTCCTAATTCTTTCTCCAATTTCCTTTCCAAATGTGCCTGTCATGGACATGGATGTCATTGAAGGTGCCATGCCAACTAGACAGCACAAGCCACCATATTTAATTGGACTTTAACCTGGGCAGAAACTTCATACAAAAGAAATAGCAACTAGAGATTGTGAAATACTGTGGAATAGACTCTTGAACTATGAGTACATTCCTCTGCTGGTTTTAGTACCAAAACATTGTTAACTGTGATTTGAAGTATTCTGACTATTCTCTGAAGAGAAGGGGACTACATACCTGAACAATAACCCATTCTCAGATAAGAAAGAGCAGCTGGGCAAGTTCAAGAAATATCTTGAGTTCATTCAAACCTTTTGTTGCTACAGTCAGCACTGTGCAGTGGAAACATGATTTTAGAATAGAATTGTTGTTAGAAAGACAATTCTAGTGATGAATCTGTTCAGAAGTCTTTGTTCTGCTGCAAAACAGTAATGATTGATTGCAAGTGGACAAGACTGTGACTGTTCCTCATAAATACTAAAATACACTTTTGTGAAGTTCAAGTAAACGGCTCATGCAGGACTGTTTATATCAATGCAGTTCAGATCTTTTTCTCTAAATAAACTATCATATTTATAAACATGAGAAACAGTTTTGCAAACAAGAAGTGTAAAGATAAGTATGCAAAAGCTTGCGTTCATGTTTGACCTTTAGAACTTCTCTTATTTTGTGATCTGAATGATTCTCTCTTCACATCTTGGTCGATGCAATATGGTGGTCTGCAGCGGTTGGTATAGGTGCATTTCCCTAGTGTTAATTGCGCTGTATAAAATAAGCTCTGGCAATGTGGTGACTAGTTAATTGAACTGTATAACCCTTTCTGGAATTTGTGACTCCAAGCCACTGAACAATATAATTCATCTCAGACTTTTTATTAAAGTCTTTAGTAGAATTCTAAGGCTATAGCAGTATATTAGAATGCAGAGAGTGCTGTGTGTAACCAAGAAAGCCACCTCTCCAGTGGGCCTTTAATAAAATAAACGTTTTCTGATTGTGTGGTACTTATTTTTAGCTTATTCCTGTTTCAGCTCAGAAATATTGCACGTAGAACAATTCATGAAGCTGTAAAGCAGAAGAGAGGGAGGAATAGAAGGAAAAAGGTCATGAAGAGATTTAAATGTTAAAGTAAAAATTTTGAAATCAACATGATTGTTGCATAGCGTGACATTGTGATCAGTAGGGTACAGTAGGACTACTGAATTTGCAAAGAATATACTGCCTAACAGCATGCTCCTGAACCATTTGTTATTTCCTAATTAAAGCTTGTGAAAGGGCAGTTTATAGACAATTATAATAAGCTCAGTGTGGGAGATGTCAGAGTATAAATCAGACTCTGCAGCAGTAGAGCTTTAAACATCTCTAATGACAAGTGGTGGTAGGTAGATGATACAAAAAGACTGTTTTGACAACATGATTGATTGAGATCTTGAAACATATAAGCAAACACTTTTGTGTATGAATTCAGCAGGAAACCAAAATTGCATACTGTACAGCATAGAAAGAGGGATGGGGGGGGGAGGTTTGTGGCAAAGAAAGTTTAAAGCCTTTCTTGAAAATAAAAACTCGTCTTTAAGCAATCAAGTGATTGCTACTCAAGTTAGGATTTTTCTTAAAAATATTAAAGTAGTTATATTTAAAATATGCATTTTGCATCTTAATTATCACTGTACCCCTCTTGCTTGGTGTAAAGGTAGCAGCTTTGGCACAGAACTTATTTGCTCTGCAGCACACAGAAATGTGCTTCAGTACACCTGTTTTAGCGCAGGTATCTCCTCAAGAGTCTGTTTCTCTGTGTATCTGTTCTTTCTCTGCTGTCCAAGCCCAATCTCTTTCTTTGCTAAGCCAAATGAGAACTGCAGATGGTCTTTCTGGGGAGAGTGGAGCCTTAAGAGATCATTGCAGAGTTATCAGTATTACCTGTTCACATCTAACTTTTTGTTACATTAATGCATACAGGTAAGGCTTTCAGATGAATCCTCTTTTGACCAGCCTGTGTTTTCCAGTTGATTAAAATGGAAGCACAAATAGGTCAATGTTAAGTGCTTTTTCACATTCTCTCTGTTGTGGAGATGTGCCCAAGTACAATTTGTGGCAAGCTGCTTAGTTCAGCACAGGGCTCCAAAATGTCGCTGGGGACAGAGAGATAAGAGCAGGACAGTTTAGATCACTTCCACTTTCATTTTGGCCTTTGAAAGATTTGAGAAGCAGACACATCAAGAGTGATCATGTTCTCTACACCCATCTCTCTTTGCATATCAGCAAAATACCTGTATAATTACTGAGGTAGTCCCTGTCAGCTGCTTCTTTATCCCACAGATATTCCAGAGACCATAGGAGATCCCCACTTTCCTGTCCTTGCTGTGCAAATCATTGGAATAGTTTGTGACATCCCATGCCAGTCACTGCATGAAACAACAAAACATACTTGTTGCTACACCTGCTCATGGCAGTTGTAATATTAATAAATACCATGTCTGTAGTATCCAAAAAATGATATCTGGCTGTGGGATGCAAGAGTCTGTGTCTCGTACAAGCCAGTAAGAAATTCCTTGTCAGATATTTTGTGTATGGTACTGTGGTTTATATTCTTTATTCTGACTTATCTGTCTTATCCACATGTTCTTTTTCTTACCCAGGACAAATTTTCTGTTAACTGAGAACAAAATTTCAAAGACAACAAGCGGTACCTTAAGGATTGGTTCTTATTAAGAGTGGGTTCAGACCCAGAGGCTTTGAGTTTGCAGTACTTTTCCTAAGTTGAGATCTGAACACACATTTTGTTAACTAGATCTTACTGAAAGCTTCTCTATATTCTCCACAGCTGATCCTGAAACTAAATGAATGTGTCCTAGATGGGCTTGGAAAAATGCTATCCACCATGTCTGTCTGAAAGGCAAATATATTCAGGCATAGAGAAGGAGTTGGCAGCACAACTACTTGGCTTTCCCAAGAGTGTATTTGTCGATCTGCTTTTATTTCCCAAATGATGATGTTTTATTTGCATTTATGAAACACTAGAAGAATAGAAGTTATGCAAATTGAGATTTGTTTCAAGGCATTTGACTGCTATACATAAATTGATAAGATCTGATTAGATCTTTCTCTACCTTTTCTCATCCCAGAGTACATGATCAAGGATTCAGCCACGGAAATAAAGCTGAGTGATTCTGTGTTTGAAAATAGCTTGTTTATGTGACCTTCACAATCTGGAATTAACTAAAACAAAGGGTCATGAAGGCAAATGTCAGGGAATTTCAGAAAGGATTAACAGCTTTCTTCTTTTTTTTCTTTTTTTTTTTCTTTTTTTTCTTTTGTAGCTATTTTTTATTCTGGGACAACATCAAATGTAAAATATTGCTTCTGACCAAGGGTCAAGGTGGAATTTATATCCACACATTTGCTGTCTAGCTCACAGTATGTGTGCTAGGTGAATCGGGCAACTTGTTTTGCTTTTTACAGGTATGTGTACATATCAACATCAGTGACTGGGAACTACCTGTTGTACCTAGCCATGTGCTGCCTTCTGCATTCTTATAGTCCAAAGCAGTTCGACACACTGGGAAGAACATAGGAAATGATCATTTTCTTTTTACCTTGTAGCTATTTTTCTGTCCTGTTTGCCTAATGTAAACCCATACATCAAAGTGGCATGACTGTGGTCCCCAAGTCTTATAGTATATTTTAGAGCTCTACACAATTTTCATTGAGGTTAGCAGGTACAGCACAAATGTGCCAGATTGCTGAGCATCTTGTAGGTGTTTTGTAGGAGGTAACAAAATGAGGGATGTTTGATATCGACCATTTAAGTTCCACTCCCAACAGTTAAATGAGCTTGCTTGAATTTTATCTCTAGCTGTTGAAACCTTTTCTGTGTTCATCACTCACAAATCCCCCATGTCCCCATCCCCAGCATTGCAATAACTCTCACTAAGGCAGGTGGTCAAATGGTAAGCTGTACAGGCTGGGAGGTACAAAAGGGGCATTGAACTGTCTGATTTCTTTGGAAGAGTCTTAGTTCTGGATTAAAACCTGCCAAATACATCCCACTGTTTTGCACTCTGACTGAAACAAGTTTCTATGCACCTTCAGCTATCTTTATTTTGAATCTGTTGTTGAATGTGTTAAGCTGTTGAGCTTAGTAAAAAAGAGGGATGTTGCAGAAGAGTTGGTAACTCCATTTAGCCTTCACTGAGATAATGACCATGTGGTGTCTCAAAGCACCTAGATTGTTCTTCAGATACTGATAATGTTAGAAAAACAAGATTCTTATTAAATACAAAGGTTGATTTCTCTTTTCAAGAGGAAAGTCTTTTTCATGCTGTGTCACTGTTGTTATTAAAGGTTTGACTGTCCTGCACAGTGTACAGCTATAATCTCTCAGTAGCGAAAGAGTCAGCTTTTCTGCTGTGATATCATTCTGTTCATCCAAGATTTTTTTCTCTCTACCTCCTGTTCTTTTGCCATTGCTGTTCATAAATATGCGTTATCAGCTGAACCTCTCCAAATTTGCCTGGCAGAAGGTATTTTTCTTTTCCAAAGGTCTCTATTTAGTATGAACTGCGCTCCAATCATTTCTAGCACCTGTTCACTAGTTACATGGTGCATCAACAGCAATTTCAGAATTCTTCAATAGCGTGACAGCTTGAAATTGTCATTTCTTTATGAACACTGGATGCACTAAAATCATGTTAGTGCAGTTGTCATTTCTCTTTGTAGTCAAACATTAGATATGTTTTTGTGAGTTGAGATGGGTGGCAAACAATTTTTCACCGAGCACCACGCTCAGTTTCCATGAAATGAGAAGGGGGCTTTTGTGCAGGGCACGTGTCAATGGGTATTCATAGAAAGGAGAATGCTTTCTAAAGTGGTAGATATGGACACTTCAACTTAGCACACAGATGATGCTGCTACATGAAGGACTTTTTGAAGCACTTAGCTTCATTATAAAAAGTGGAATAACATTATTTTTACTAGTGGGGATTGAAAGCAAATAATGATTTAATATACGTAGCACTAGGGAGAGATTTTCACTCAAAACTAAAATGAAGACATAGATTATGTGATAGTCAGCAGAGGTAGTATTTAAAGAACGCTATTGTTTTAACAAGTCGCATTAGGAGTATCTTAACGCAATTAGATGAGCAAAGCGGGTATGTTCCTGTGTGTGTGGTTCCAAGGATGATTACTACCACCATCTCTGTGGTTGGATGGCTCAAAGCTTCAGCTAATAATGTTATATCTAAATGTTCACTGGCATGTTCTATATAATCCTAGAAGGGTTTTTGTTTTTGTATTAGCTGTTTAAAGAGTCTCTAAAAACAGTACATGACCTCATTGTGTAAAGTGCTACAAGCACTGGAGCGAAACCTCTGCTGAGTGCCCTGGGGATTTACTACTCATTTATGAGAGGAGATAACGGGGAAATACTTAGAAATGGGGCACACAAGAAAATGAATATAGTTGGGATGACAAGCATCAAGTTCAGACACCCAATCCTCATAGCCTTGATGGGTCTTCAGTGTTGGTTTTAGAAAAGGTGTTTTAAGGACTAAGTAAATGGCAAAAAATTCAGTTCTTTGGTTTGTTTGAGATATGAAATGCTCACTGATTTCAGCAGAATCCACTGCAGGTACAGAGCTCTGCCTTTGAACAAAACTGCTGAGGACCAGGAGCTAGTACTAGAATGTAGCTCATTCAAGTGTGGAAACTAAGCAAAGATGTTTGACAATGAAGAAAACCACAGCATTAGTATTTGCCTTGTGTCTGATGTCAGCAGCAGAATAGAAGAGGAATGACCTTCTCCATTCTATAGGATTAAAATTTTGGATATTCATATAATATTCTGGCAGGAAACTCTGGCAAATCCAGACTATTTCTGGGCATTATGATTTCATTTCTCATAACTGGAGAATGATCAATTATTTTAGCACTTCCCAGATATTTTACAACAATATCTAAATAGAATAATTGTAAGTATTTTTCATAATGCTGCTATAAAAATAATTTCTTTCTTTGATTTTATATCAGGCATGATAAACCATAAGAGAATGAATTGCAGGAAAATATGTACTTACGAAGACTGGTTCAGTGGTGGTAGATTAATTGGAATAGCTGTAGTGAGATTAAAATGCGTTATTATTGTGTTAATTTGGAGGAAAATGTTTTTAGAATTCAGTTCTGTATTTGTATTTAGACTAATACTATAGCATTCTGTTCTATAACTGGAATATTTAAGTCCTATATTTATACAAATGCTACATAATATTAATTCAGACTTTTTACTATGGATATTATTTCACTATCAGTAGTTTAGTAGGAATGAGTACATCTCTCTATGTTAAGGGTATCTGTAGCATAGTCATGTAGAGTCCAAAAATAGTATAACAGTACTTCATTTGTTCAATCAGCAAACAGTTCAGATCTTAATTGATATGCCATTGTAGTCAGCTCGCAGGGAGACTTCTGCTAGGGTGGTAATGATGGAAGAATACTTTTGGATTAAAATACTCTGCCTTTGGCTTTCTCCTGACTTCTGTGACATGCGTGACATAGCCAAGACTCATATTCAGATGAGTCCAAAACAACTATCTCTTTTCCTGATCTGTCATCCAGCTTCTTGGACTTTGAACCATTTGTTTGATTTTATGTCACTGTCTGAACGCTGGCATCTTTAGAGCTGATCTTATCACTTGCTTCCACTACCTTTATCTCTCCAGTGGTGAACCAGACATTCCTGACTGTCTTTCTTGTAAATATTATGTTAACTTCGGCATTTATAATGGTTTGTTTTTCTTTCCTCTATTCTATTCATATCTTATCCGTGAACCTATTGACTAATTATACTCCTCCAGTCTGAGTTTCCTTTGCTTCCCCTACGGATGTTCAGAAATTGCTTTGTTTCCATTTTTGGTTGTTCTTTCCTCCTTTTGTTCTCTCTCCTTCCACAGATTCCTCAGCACCATTCATCAGTGAAAACCGTCTTCTAATTCTTTGTTGTGCTGTTTCACTTTATCTATTCATCCCTATTCCTAATATGACCTTTTTTTTTTTTTTTATCTTGATCTGTCTCTGAGATAATTAGTTCATACCCAAAATGATCTTTCTCTATTTTCTACTGATTAACTTCTTTGGTTTTCATTAAATTGTTCCAGAAATTCTGCCAAGAAAATCAGGTCCATCAAAATCAGTAAAGAGACTCAAGTGATCTCAGGATTTCACAGCATGTCTTAGGTAGTCTCTTACGTTTCCTTTATCAATAGCCCTAATTGCATCACGGAAAAAATTGCCCACTATCAATTTGCAATTTTTTTTTCTGTGTGCAGAAGATTATAAGTTCTTTGAGGAAGAATATCTTTTTCAGTCACTGTGCTAAATAAATTATATTTCATTGTGGAAATCATTCTTAAACAATAAAGGAAGGGGTTATTTAATTATGCTATTTTTACATTTAAATGGACACAAACTGGAAATAATCAAGAACAGAAGGAAAATATACATGATTGAACATGTATATTTTACTGTAAAAAGAAATTAAATATGCTAAGGAAATAATGAAAACAAGTAACTTCTTCCAGATGATAGTTAAAGTTTGATGAAATAATAATAAAAATTTAATCTTGCAGTTGAATGAAAACACTCCATATGTTGTTAAATATGGTTGAATTTGAATTCAATTTTGTTGGTTTTCTGTCTCAGCCAACTGCTATTTATAGGGATCAATTGGCTGCACGTGAAGATGAGGGCATCCCTTTTTGAGTGAACATCTATAACTTTTACCACATGATTTGCCTTTTGAGTCCTACTGCTGTCCAAGATCCGTGAGGGTAAGACAGAATTAAACAGCCAAATAGAGTACATTTGCGTGTATGAAGCATTTGCTTGTTTACATGTAGTATTTAAATACTTAGAGATTAAATACTGATTCTTCTGGAGAACTAAACTGGTGCATTTAGGACCATTGTAACCGTGGAGCAGAAACCTTATGGAACTTAGAGTATTGTTTTATATCTTATTTGTATTTTTCCATCTGCCAGTGCAGCTGTAGCAGTGGAGCTGAATGACATCCTTGCACTTTGTGTTCTGCATCTGCTCTGCAACTCTGTTTATTGCTAAACCTTTTTGTTCTGTGCCATTCTTCACTCTGTCTGTTCTGCACAGTCTTGATCTTCCCTCTGTTTAATCATTTCTTGCACTCTAGTATATATTATCACGTGCAGTGTCCTTCCAAGTTAGTTCTTCACATATGTTGAAATTTTTACATCTGTCTTTTTGCGGTCTTTTGCAAGAGATGCCTTTTATGACCCAAACCTTTTATTAAAATTTATCTTTTATTTCTGTTTTCTTGAAGCCATTGTTGTTATTTCTGACAAGCTCATTTTTGTAGGCAGTAGTAGTATTTGACTCCGTCTAGCATCCAGGTCATTCTCTTTGCATCCACCACCATCATCTCTTTGTGTCAGCAGTCATGGTAGATGCATGATAAATATTCCTTGTGAAAAGTTTCTCATCTGCCTATTCTTTTGTTTTGCATAAGCTGGTGTTTTTCCCTGCATATCATTTAATTTTATGTCCCCTAATTACAAAAGCTAAAGATTGCTGTAATGCTCCTGTACATCTCAGATACTTTGAGTTCATGTCATAGTTCCTGGTGCTTGAGCTTGATGTATTTGTTCCTTTGTCAGCTGTCGTCTCGTTTTCCCACTGTTTCTAGGAGTGGTAAGTGCAGCCTTTGTGTAGCTGGCACTACTATCTCGAGGTGTGTTCCTTTCTATCCAAGTCATATGATCAGATACTCACCTAACAATGAAATCCTTGTTTGTATGAGTGTCCTACATATTTGATTTGAGCTACTCAACAGGTTGTTCTGGAGGTGTTGGAACCAGAGTTTCAGAGTTTCAGTTTGGTGATATTTTAGATACAGGGCCATTCACACGCTTGTATTCATTTTTTGCTAAAACTTGTCACTGTCAGCTGCCACACTAGATTGGTAAACTAGTTAAGGCAGGATCAGCAGAGGTAGCCTTTCATGGCAAAACTCAACAGAGTTATTTGTGAAAGATCAGCCAGCAGTGGGACCCAAAACTAGTACTCCTGTAGGTTTGCTTCTTGAGTTTTAACTTGTGCCCATTCTAAAGTTAAAGTTGTCATCAAGCCATTCCACTACTGTATTTCGTATGCTTCCAGGTCCCAGTGCTGTAGAAAGCCTGTAGTGAGTGCTGTGCAGCCAGCAGGAGTATCCACATCTGCCAGTACTTTACTAGATTGGGATGTCAGAGGGCAACACTGAAGATTCGGTGGCATTTAAGAAGTTGGGTAGGAACTTGGGCTTCAGGGCTTTGAAGAGAAGAATAGTTCCTTAGTATTCACCCTGCAAAAACCACTAAAGTACTTTATACTCATTTATGCGTGACATATCGCTGTACATCTCTGTAAAGGAATCTTCTAAGAAAATAATGCATGTGGCAAAAAGCCAGCCAGGGGAGCAGCCAGTGGAGGAGTAACTGAAGCGCTTTGATTCCCAGGCATGAATATTCTAAGCAGACAGATACATGTTAACTTTACCTGCCACCTTTAGCACATGCATTTTGTTTAAACTCGGTACTGTGCAGAAAACATTAGATGCTTTTGACACTCTTGCTGCCCACATTGCTTCTAACAACTCAGCTGTGGAAGCTTTTACAGAGCCTTGGGGTGTTGTACTTCAGTATGTTCATTCTTCTCAACTTTTTCTTTTTTAAAACAAGTTTAATGAAACACGTATTTAATTAGCAACATGCTAATGAATAAATACAAACAGATATGCCCCTGTACACAACCCTATTGAAGAAGAATATCAGTGTGAATATTAAAAACTGAAGCCAACTTTACAAAGGCAAGTATGTTGAATAAATAATGGCTGCTCCCATATACAAAGCACACTAAGCAAGAAAGGAACCTCTTTTGTTAGAGATGAAGAGACTGGGGGAAAAATAGAAAATCTGGAAGTATCCACAGTGTAATTTTATTGATCACAGTTTTTCTCTCTCTTTCATTTTATCCCTTCAGGAAATAGTCCGGTGTTTTTTTCTTACACTGGTGAATGTGCTGCAACCTGCACTACAGTGGGTCACAGCTCAGGCACTGCATAGCAGAGGCTGAAAAGGCAGTGCTGCTCCAAAGACACAATCTGGAGCTTTCAGCCTTGTGCTTTGGCTCTGGGTGCAGTCATTTAAGATCCTTGATACTTTTTGGCAAGGAAGTCAGCACATGACTTCTATTTCTTTCCTCATATTCACATCCTTGTTCTTTTTCTTGTTACCTATTTTAAGTATCTTCAGTTCCTCTTCCTAAGCTGTGTGTAGTGACACTGTGCACTGATGGATGTTTGATTTTGTGTGGCTTTTAAGTAGGACTAAATTTCAATGGTGTGTCAGTCTGTTTCTTCATTGGGCCAAATTCTCATGTATTTATATATATATATTTATATGTATATAAAAATCCTCCAGTAAGATCAGTACTGATAATACGTATGTACATACATATGTGTGTAAAATGTAGACTGTACTTTCTAACTCCTTTTGGACAAATCCAGAGGAAAATATGCAGTAGAAATATTAACTCTTTGTTAGGGTTTGTAGGATTAATTTGTTATCACATGCATTTCCTGCTAAGAAACTGAGGTCAGGAGTGATGATGAATGCATAAAGCAATGCCTTGCAGAACACACCCTTAAGTATTTAAAGATATTCCTATGGGATCCTGACCAATCAATTCTAAGTTCTTAGTCAAATTGTGTATTTTGTGTCACATTTTTTATCTTGATTTTTAAAATTCCTTCCCATTCAGTATAATTATGATCTGTAGTCTGCCAGCTTGTGTCTAACCAAACTCTTTGCCTTGGGGATTTGAGGATATTGAATAAGTAGTGCTGTGGAGCAGCAACATATTTTCCCTGAAGATTCAACCTTAAAGACCAAAAACCAAAACCAAAAACAACAACAACAAAAACAAAATAATGATCAAGAGGTACCCTCACACAGCATTCTGTGATTATAAACAGAAATATTTCTCTTTTTAAAACAGAATTATATTCAAAACTGAACCCAGCACTCATCTTTTAAAAGTGCTGGCTTTTGCTCATTGTTAACAGGTGAATGAAAAGCTGGGTTTATAATGGTTACATATCTTACACATTCAAGCATATACTCAGGATTTATTCCCTTCACCCTTTTCCATCAGTGTAAATGGGATAAGCCTTCCATGACAAGGGAATGGGTCACCAAGAACTAGCAAAGGTTGTCCATACAGCAATACTAGAAGGCAAACAATGCACAGAGCTCACAGTGTGAGTGGAGCCACTTACTGCCACCATCTCACACATACATAAAGAACTGTAAATTGGAGCTTGCTTTATATATAGCAAAGAAGGTTGTCTGTCTCTCCTCACCCCTCTGCGCGTCCTCTTGCTGGGGAGTGCCCAGGAGCATTCTGTTGCTGCAGGGCATGGAACAACACCCTGGGCTTGGTTATCCCTCTTCATGGGCCTCTCAGGGAATGAGAAGCAGTTGCTATCTAGTTTTTGCTCTCTGATAACTGCTACTGCTTGTGGTTTTGGATGGAATGAGCTAGTTCTGAAAGGAGACATTTATGTAGGAAATGAGTCTGTGTAAAAATAGTAATTTAAGCCCTTATAACTAGTTTAGAGAGAAGGACATGGCCATGGATGTAAAATTCAGCTTAGACTGAATTCAGGAGTCCTTACTGGCTCTGTCCTTAATCTAGGCTGGAAACTGGTGATCAGGAGTGGTGGCTGTTGATGTTTTGCTTGACGCTTGCTCTCTGTTCTTTTTTTTTTTTTTTTTTTCTTTTTTTAGTAGGGAATTTTACTCAAAGGTAATTAAAAATCTTGTAACAGATTTTGGAAATGCTGTTTTTTACTGTTTTCTTTAGAAATTGCTGAGCTAGACCAGAGCTGAAGACTTGAAAATCCCACTGCACGCTTCTTTAATGCAGTACAGCTATTGAACGGCATTACACAGTCACAGTGGGAGGGAAGCCATCCAAGAGACTGGTCTTTATTAAGCTCTGGTCCACACTGTTAAAAATTCTTGAGATTGCCTGTCCTTTCAAAAATGATACTAAAAAATGATTCAAAGTGTGTCTGCCCAAAATATGGAAACTCTCATCCTGTATATTTACCAAGGTGGTCAAAATGCCATGCACAAAATGTAAGGAATTCTTCATTATTTCTAAGATGTGTTATAGTAAAGGAGTAATCACATAAAAATATGAGGGCTGAAAAGAAATATGACAAAACTATTCCTCTAAAAGCTCCTTGGAGAATATCAAACAGATCCGCTGATTCAGATGCGAACAGCATTTTCACATTGGTGGTCCATTAGTCCATCTTTTTCAATGAACCAGAAGATAAGACATTGCAATGCAGTCTGGACACACTTTCCCCTCACCTTTCTGTTACTAAGCAACTTCAGTGAAAATGGAAAGATGAACTCACTGGTATTGATGTGGTGGCTAGAAACACATCTAGGCTGCAAACTAGCCTGTTGCCTGTAGAAGGGAGAAAAATGATCATTTGGAGTAACAATAAAAGCCCCAGTCAGACCAAGCTGACTATGATGCACACCTCTTTACAGTCTCCCCTAGTTTTTGTTTAAAAATGTAAGACAAATCCAAGGAGAATTACAGGCTAACGCTCCTCCAATTTGCCTGCTACCTCAGACAGACAGTAGATGAAAAACTGCAACATAATGTGTGTGCTGAAAAATGCACAGTGTAGCAACCCATCACCTCTCTGCTCCTGCTGCAGTTATGCTGCCAGAGCAGAGATGTTCATTCCCAATTGTGCAAGTTATTCAGTTTGTATGATCATCAGGAAAGGACTTCAGCAGCAGCAAATCACAATTCTAAAAGACCCTGATGGGTGTAGAAAGTAAAGCTATAGCTATTGCCAGAGGAGAACAGGAAGGCAAGAGTGAAATGGCTCAGTGTAGGACTGGAAACTTTTAAGACGTACTAGTATACAGCTCACAAGTCATCATGAAAGCCTGGCTAAGAGAATTGGGAGGTAAATACAAGCATTCCCTGCAGTGCTTTATAGTTTCACTTTAGAAGGACTGGGGAGAAACAGAAAGATACTAAATGAATTGAGAACTTTAATCAAAAGGACTAAAAAAGAGATAAGCTGACTAGAGGAAAAAAAAAATGCCGGTTAGCAAACAAAGAACAAAGAGAGTGTTTGAATACAATTACCAAGAAATAAGGAATAGAAATAGGGCAGTCGTGCAGACAGAGAACAGGGAGGGAAGGTTGAGCAACAAGACAGGGTTTTTTGAAGATCCATATGGAGTTGTACAGAAGGTATTGGAGGGAAAAAGGATGCAGAAGTTCATCTGTCTCTGGGAACCTAATTGAAGTGATGGATGGAAATTGGGTCAGAAAAAATAACAAACTCCTCCTTCTCTTCCTCCCAATTTTCCTTCTCTTTCTTTAATATTAATGTGTGTTATTAAAGAAACATTTCCGGAAGGCACTAAGAGCAGAAGCTGTACGTATCCCTGCAGAGACTACCTTGCAATATCAAAATGTTCAACATTTGAGACTGTCTTCCTCCCAACACAGAAACAGTGATTGTAAACTGCAAATGAAAATTGGAAGATACATGAGAAACTCCAAACTAGGATAAATGTCAGTGCAACCAGAGTAATAACGGAGACATATCAGAGGGCAATGAGATCTGTAGAAAAGGGAAGGAGAAAACAAGGGATAGCACTGCAACATACAGCAACCTGCCACTGTCAGGAGCTGACATCACAGCAGATGAGTGTGGCAGTCTCTGAAGCTGCAGTGGACAGATACCTCTGGCTGACACTCCCGGGTGTCACTCTCTCTTGTTGTTTGGGATAGGAGCACAGCCTGTCATGCTAAAGCAAATAAACAAAACCCATTCTGAACTGAAGAGTAAATAAGGTGTTGACAGTCCGTTCTTAAAGAAAACATCTTAAGAATCTGCTAAATGGATTTGGTTTGTATTACAGAGCTGTAATTTGGCAGACGTTTCTTTTGGTGGCAGTACTGGCTTAAGCAGTTAGTATCCATTTCCATGCCACCCTGTCCGTTATGACACTGCCTGCGCGGGGGCTCGGGTGGTAAACCAGTTCAGTGAAATGATACAGGGCAAAAACAAGCCAGAAAAGTGTTTATTTTTATTCTGGATCCGTGGCTTCATCCAGTTCAGAATACAGAGCCAAGAACAATTCTGTCCGAGTCTGTACTGGGAGTAGGGAAAGACTGGGAATCAGAGGGTGTGGGTCAGCTTAAGCTGGCCGTGGTACCGCATGAAAATACTTATGTACATCACTGGTCCTTTGATTGGTGAGGAAAGTGGAGTTTGGCTCACTGGCTTTACAAAGGGGTCAAACATAGGAACAGCTGCTCCAGCATATCTGAAACTTGGAATAAAATTATGTACTGGTATTAGTACCTTGAGTAGGAACAGAGATGCATGTCTTGAAAGTCCAGTTTTGAGACTTTATAACAATTTAAACATTTCCATCAAGAGTGATACCTCAGTCACTCTGAGGCATGCATTTTCAGCAGGGAGTTTCTCTCAGATGACATGCTGTTGGATCTTGAAGAGTTTAAAACGATTATTTTACTGTAAAGCTCAGTGAAGCAGGTTTTTTATCAGCTACTATTTTTTCATGTTAATTGCGGCAGTTGTTACATATTAGTTAATTTTAGGATAGCTGCAGAAGTCAGACTTGTCATCCAAAACACTGAACTACATAGAAAGATCTGTGTTACAAAAAAAAAGTTGAAGTTTTCCTGGAGCCTTGTTGAAGATGCAGGACTGGAATGATGGCTGGAAGAGAAGTGTGTCAGATCTCATGAGTAATGAATGAGTACAACTATTGCCCCCAAATAAGCCTGAGAATAATTTCCTTTGACACAGGATGAATGGTAAGAAGACTTGGGTTTCTGAACCCAAGGACCCAAGAAATGCTTGATAATTTTTCATATTTATTTTTTTTTCCATTTGGTTTTACAGAAAAAGATTTCTGTCTATATCCGTTCTATATAGTTGACTTGTACCAAATTTATACCTAGTTCATGTGAGCAACTCTGTCTCCCAGAGGAAACTCTGTGAAGCCCCTAATACTGAGTACCTTCCAGGTTCAGTACTTTATGATGTGTTTATTGACATACTTTATTTAAGAGGCGAGAATGTTTGCTTGCTGCACAAAGATAAGTGCATCCTTCACACAATGGGAAATTCTCAGTTGTGCATTTTTTTTTTCCTCTCCAGTAACTCTTAATATATTGATACTTTGATATTCCAAATCAGGGCTATAAAAAGTGCCAGGAGTATTTCTTGATGAAATGTGTACAATGGGCACAATAGCCCATTAATCCTATAGCTGGTGACTTTCTGACAGATACCACTACTTGATTTAGTTTTGATCCCACGATGAAAACTTGAGTTGTTTTCCTCCTTTCAGAAACTCACCCTCATAACAGCAGAAAGACACAGTCATTTCATTTCTTACTCACCAGACAGGCTTTATTCGTATTCAGGCTTTCTGCCAATGATTAGAGGTTGCAATTGGCCAGATACGGTTTTAATTCCTTCTCTTTTGGTCACCCAAGAAAATTGGTGGTAACAACACCAAGAAAAATAAACAAATTTCTGCCAAAATGGAAAATCATGGTACTTCAAAAGCCAACGTATACAACAGTGTATAAAAGCTACAACAATCCCCCGAGGGTGTCGCATTTCTAGCTTAGAAAAGAAAAAGAGTTAATATCTAGTAAATACCAGATTACTCAATCCATTGCAAGTAGGTGAAAATTGCATTAATCAAGAGGTAGCTGTTGTGAAATGTCATTGTTTCAGTGAGCAGGCTTGTTGCTGTTTGTTTGTTTTCCTTTGTTTCTAATCAAACATACAAAGGGGGTGAAACAAATAGATTAAGAAGCGAGAAATGAACAATGGAATTATTAACAGGCTAACAGCAGGCCCACTACTTCGGATGAGCCCCACTCGTTCTCTGCAGGTGTCAGATGATCTGATTTTGACATCCAGTAGATGATTCTTCATTACTACTCTAACCTGCTGAATCAATTAGCTCTCTCATTAGTGGTTTTGCTATCATATTCATCTCTCAGAGAGGCTGTATTGTCATTGTAGCTTTTTTTTTCAAGGGTGTTTATTGCTCTTACCCTGAGCACTGTGTTTAGTAGTTCTTATGCTAGCCAGGGCTGGGTGGCAGTCCCTCCCCATCCCTGGCGTGGACTCCCCAACCTCTGCCCTGCTGTTTGTGGAGCAGAAAGGTTTGCACAGATGTGTCTGGGTTCTGCTTACTTCTGTCATTATGCTTCCTACTAAGATAATATGAAGATACCCTGACACTGAGTACTG